>NC_090653.1:184635013-184935013 GCF_040937935.1 Hyperolius riggenbachi | reverse complement strand
ACCAGGGGGGTCCCTGTCACTTTCTAACCTGGGAATGGCTGTCACTAACCTGGGGGATGCCTGTTACTTTCTAACCTGGGGGACGCCTGTCGCTTTCTAACCTGGGGGATGCCTGTCACTAACCTGGAGGTCCCTGTCACTTTCTAACCTGGGGGACGCCTATCACTAACCTGGGGGATGCCTGTCACTTCCTAACCTGGGGGGTCCCTATCACTTTCTAACCTGGGGGATGCCTGTCACTAACCTGGAGGGTCCCTGTCACTTTCTAACCTGGGGGGTTCCTGTCACTTTCTAACCTGGGGGACGCCTGTCACTTTCTAACCTGGGGGACGCCTATCACTAACCTGGGGGGTCCCTATCACTTTCTATCCTGGGCGACGCCTGTCACTAACCTGGGGGGGTCCCTGTCACTTTCTAACCTGGGGGATGCCTGTCACTAACCTGGAGGGTCCCTGTCACTTTGTAACCTGGGGGGTCCCTGTCACTTTCTAACCTGGGGGACGCCTGTCACTTCCTAACCTGGGGGAACGCCTGTCACTTCCTAACCTGGGGACACCTGTCACTAACCTGGGGGATGCCTGTCACTAACATGGGGGGTCCCTGTCACTTTCTAACCTGGGGGATGCCTGTCACTAACCTGGGTGGTCCTTGTCACTTCCTAACCTGGGGGGACACCTGTCACTAACCTGGGGGGTCCCTGTCACTTTCTAACTTGGGGGACGCCTGTCACTAACCTGGGGGGTCCCTGTCACTTTCTAACCTGGGGGACGCCTGTCACTAACCTTACGGACGCCTGTCACTAACCTGGGGGGTCCCTGTCACTTCCTAACCTGGGGACACCTGTCACTAACCTGAGGGGTCCCTGTCACTTTCTAACTTGGGGGACGCCTGTCAATAAACTGGGGGGTACCTGTCACTTTCTAACCATGGGGACGCCTGTCACTAACCTGGGGGACGCCTGTCACTAACCTGGGGGGTCCCTGTCACTTCCTAACATGGAGGACGCCTGTCACTTCCTAACCTGGGGGATGGCTATCACTAACCTGGGGGGTCCCTGTCACTTCCTAACTTGGGGGACGCCTATCACTAACCTGGGGGGTCCCTGTCACTTTTTAACCTGGGGGACGCCTATCACTAACCTGGGGGACGCCTGTCACTTCCTAACCTGGGGGACGCCTGTCACTTCCTATCCTGGGGGACGCCTGTCACTTCCCAACCTGGGGACACCTGTCACTAACCTTGGGGGTCCCTGTCACTTTCTAACCTGGGGACGCCTGTCACTAATCTAAGGGATGCCTGTCACTTTCTAACCTGTGGGGTCCCTGTCACTTTCTAACCTGGGGAACGCCTATCACTAACCTGGGGGATGCCTTTCACTTCCTAACCTGGGGGGTCCCTGTCACTTCCTAACCTGAAGGGTCCCTGTCACTTTCTATCCTGGGGGATGCCTGTCACTAACCTGGGGGACGCCTGTCACTAACCTGGGGGGTCCCTGTCACATGGAGGACGCCTGTCACTTCCTAACCTGGGGGATGGCTATCACTAACCTGGGGGTCCCTGTCACTTCCTAACCTGGGGGACGCCTATCACTAACCTGGGGGATGCCTGTCACTTTCTAACCTGGGGGACGCCTATCACTAACCTGGGGGGTCCCTGTCACTTTTTAACCTGGGGGACGCCTATCACTAACCTGGGGGACGCCTGTCACTTCCTAACCTGGGGACGCCTGTCACTTCCTATCCTGGGGGACGCCTGTCACTTCCCAACCTGGGGACACCTGTCACTAACCTTGAGGGTCCCTGTCACTTTCTAACCTGGGGACGCCTGTCACTAATCTAAGGGATGCCTGTCACTTTCTAACCTCGGGGGTCCCTGTCACTTTCTAACCTGGGGAACGCCTATCACTAACCTGGGGGATGCCTTTCACTTCCTAACCTGGGGGGTCCCTGTCACTTCCTAACCTGGGGGGTCCCTGTCACTTTCTATCCTGGGGGATGCCTGTCACTAACCTGGGGGGTCCCTGTCACTTTCTAACCTGGGGGGTACCTGTCACTTTCTAACCTGGGGAATGCCTGTCACTTCCTAACCTGGGGGGCGCCTGTCACTAACCTGGGGGTCTCTGGCACTTCTTAACCTGTGGGACGCCTGTCACTTCCTAACCTGGGGGACGCCTATCACTAAAATGGGGGATGCCTGTCACTTTCTAACCTGGGGGACGCCTATCACTAACCTGGGGGGTCCCTGTCATTTCCAAACCTGGGGACACCTGTCACTAACCTGGGGGGTCCCTGTCACTTTTTTAACCTGGGGGACGCCTATCACTAACCTGGGGGACGCCTGTCACTTCCTAACCTGGGGGACGCCTGTCACTTCCCAACCTTGGGACACCTGTCACTAACCAGGGGGGTCCCTGTCACTTTCTAACCTGGGAATGGCTGTCACTAACCTGGGGGATGCCTGTCACTTTCTAACCTGGGGGACGCCTGTCGCTTTCTAACCTGGGGGATGCCTGTCACTAACCTGGAGGTCCCTGTCACTTTCTAACCTGGGGGACGCCTATCACTAACCTGGGGGATGCCTGTCACTTCCTAACCTGGGGGGTCCCTATCACTTTCTAACCTGGGGGATGCCTGTCACTAACCTGGAGGGTCCCTGTCACTTTCTAACCTGGGGGGTCCCTGTCACTTTCTAACCTGGGGGACGCCTGTCACTTTCTAACCTGGGGGACGCCTATCACTAACCTGGGGGGTCCCTATCACTTTCTATCCTAAGCGACGCCTGTCACTAACCTGGGGGGTCCCTGTCACTTTCTAACCTGGGGGATGCCTGTCACTAACCTGTAGGGTCCCTGTCACTTTGTAACCTGGGGGGTCCCTGTCACTTTCTAACCTGGGGGACGCCTGTCACTTCCTAACCTGGGGGAACACCTGTCACTTCCTAACCTGGGGACACCTGTCACTAACCTGGGGGATGCCTGTCACTAACCTGGGGGGTCCCTGTCACTTTCTAACCTGGGGGATGCCTGTCACTAACCTGGGTGGTCCTTGTCACTTCCTAACCTGGGGGGACACCTGTCACTAACCTGGGGGGTCCCTGTCACTTTCTAACTTGGGGGACGCCTGTCACTAACCTGGGGGGTCCCTGTCACTTTCTAACCTGGGGGACGCCTGTCACTAACCTTACGGACGCCTGTCACTAACCTGGGGGGTCCCTGTCACTTCCTAACCTGGGGACACCTGTCACTAACCTGAGGGGTCCCTGTCACTTTCTAACTTGGGGGACGCCTGTCAATAAACTGGGGGGTACCTGTCACTTTCTAACCATGGGGACGCCTGTCACTAACCTGGGGGACGCCTGTCACTAACCTGGGGGGTCCCTGTCACTTCCTAACATGGAGGACGCCTGTCACTTCCTAACCTGGGGGATAGCTATCACTAACCTGGGGGGTCCCTGTCACTTCCTAACCTGGGGGACGCCTATCACTAACCTGGGGGGTCCCTGTCACTTTTTAACCTGGGGGACGCCTATCACTAACCTGGGGGACGCCTCTCACTTCCTAACCTGGGGGACGCCTGTCACTTCCTATCCTGGGGGACGCCTGTCACTTCCCAACCTGGGGACACCTGTCACTAACCTTGGGGGTCCCTGTCACTTTCTAACCTGGGGACGCCTGTCACTAATCTAAGGGATGCCTGTCACTTTCTAACCTGGGGGGTCCCTGTCACTTTCTAACCTGGGGAACGCCTATCACTAACCTGGGGGATGCCTTTCACTTCCTAACCTGGGGGGTCCCTGTCACTTCCTAACCTGGGGGGTCCCTGTCACTTTCTATCCTGGGGGATGCCTGTCACTAACCTGGGGGGTCCCTGTCACTTTCTAACCTGGGGGACGCCTATCACTATCCTGAGGTATGCCTGTCACTTTCTAACCTGAGGTACGCCTATCTATAACCTGGGGGGTCCCTGTCACTTCCAAACCTGGGACACCTGTCACTAACCTGGGGGGTCCCTGTCACTTTGTAACCTGGGGGACGCCTGTCACTAATGTGGGGGGTCCCTGCCTCTAACCTGGGGGGTCCCTGTCACTTTCTAACAGGGGGACGCCTGTCACTAACCTGGGTGGTCCCTGTCACTTCATAACCTGGGGGACGCCTGTCACTTCCTAACCTGGGGGAACGCCTGTCACTTCCTAACCTGGGGACACCTGTCACTAACCTGGGGGATGCCTGTCACTAACCTGGGTGGTCCTTGTCACTTCCTAACCTGGGGGGACACCTGTCACTAACCTGGGGGGTCCCTGTCACTTTGGAACTTGGGGGACGCCTGGGGGGTCCCTGTCACTTTCTAACCTGGGGGACGCCTGTCACTAACCTTATGGACGCCTGTCACTAACCTGGGGGGTCCCTGTCACTTCCTAACCTGGGGACACCTGTCACTAACCTGAGGGGTCCCTGTCACTTTCTAACTTGGGGGACGCCTGTCAATAAACTGGGGGGTACCTGTCACTTTCTAACCATGGGGACGCCTGTCACTAACCTGGGGGACGCCTGTCACTAACCTGGGGGGTCCCTGTCACTTCCTAACATGGAGGACGCCTGTCACTTCCTAACCTGGGGGATGGCTATCACTAACCTGGGGGGTCCCTGTCACTTCCTAACCTGGGGGATGCCTATCACTAACCTGGGGGATGCCTGTCACTTTCTAACCTGGGGGACGCCTATCACTAACCTGGGGGGTCCCTGTCACTTTTTAACCTGGGGGACGCCTATCACTAACCTGGGGGACGCCTGTCACTTCCTAACCTGGGGGACGCCTGTCACTTCCTATCCTGGGGGACGCCTGTCACTTCCCAACCTGGGGACACCTGTCACTAACCTTGGGGGTCCCTGTCACTTTCTAACCTGGGGACGCCTGTCACTAATCTAAGGGATGCCTGTCACTTTCTAACCTGGGGGGTCCCTGTCACTTTCTAACCTGGGGAACGCCTATCACTAACCTGGGGGATGCCTTTCACTTCCTAACCTGGGGGTCCCTGTCACTTCCTATTCTGGGGGGTCCCTGTCACTTTCTATCCTGGGGGATGCCTGTCACTAACCTGGGGGGTCCCTGTCACTTTCTAACCTGGGGGGTACCTGTCACTTTCTAACCTGGGGGACGCCTGTCACTTTCTAACCTAGGGGGCCGCCTATCACTAACCTGGGGGGTCCCTATCACTTTCTATCTTGGGCGACGCCTGTCACTAACCTGGGGGGTCCCTGTCACTTTCTAACCTGGGGGATGCCTGTCACTAACCTGGAGGGTCCCTGTCACTTTGTAACCTGGGGGGTCCCTGTCACTTTCTAACCTGGGGGACGCCTGTCACTTCCTAACCTGGGGGAACGCCTGTCACTTCCTAACCTGGGGACACCTGTCACTAACCTGGGGGATGCCTGTCACTAACCTGGGGGGTTCCTGTCACTTTCTAACCTGGGGGATGCCTGTCACTAACCTGGGTGGTCCTTGTCACTTCCTAACCTGGGGGGACACCTGTCACTAACCTGGGGGGTCCCTGTCACTTTCTAACTTGGGGGACGCCTGTCACTAACCTGGGGGGTCCCTGTCACTTTCTAACCTGGGGGACGCCTGTCACTAACCTTACGGACGCCTGTCACTAACCTGGGGGGTCCCTGTCACTTCCTAACCTGGGGACACCTGTCACTAACCTGAGGGGTCCCTGTCACTTTCTAACTTGGGGGACGCCTGTCAATAAACTGGGGGGTACCTGTCACTTTCTAACCATGGGGACGCCTGTCACTAACCTGGGGGATGCCTGTCACTAACCTGGGGGGTCCCTGTCACTTCCTAACATGGAGGACGCCTGTCACTTCCTAACCTGGGGGATGGCTATCACTAACCTGGGGGGTCCCTGTCACTTCCTAACCTGGGGGACGCCTATCACTAACCTGGGGGATGCCTGTCACTTTCTAACCTGGGGGACGCCTATCACTAACCTGGGGGGTCCCTGTCACTTTTTAACCTGGGGGACGCCTATCACTAACCTGGGGGACGCCTGTCACTTCCTAACCTGGGGGACGCCTGTCACTTCCTATCCTGGGGGACGCCTGTCACTTCCCAACCTGGGGACACCTGTCACTAACCTTGGGGGTCCCTGTCACTTTCTAACCTGGGGACGCCTGTCACTAATCTAAGGGATGCCTGTCACTTTCTAACCTGGGGGGTCCCTGTCACTTTCTAACCTGGGGAACGCCTATCACTAACCTGGGGGATGCCTTTCACTTCCTAACCTGGGGGGTCCCTGTCACTTCCTATTCTGGGGGGTCCCTGTCACTTTCTATCCTGGGGGATGCCTGTCACTAACCTGGGGGGTCCCTGTCACTTTCTAACCTGGGGGGTACCTGTCACTTTCTAACCTGGGGGACGCCTGTCACTTCCTAACCTGGGGGGCGCCTGTCACTAACCTGGGGGTCTCTGGCACTTCTTAACCTGGGGGACGCCTGTCACTTCCTAACCTGGGGGACGCCTATCACTAACCTGGGGGATGCCTGTCACTTTCTAACCTGGGGGACGCCTATCACTAACCTGGGGGGTCCCTGTCATTTCCAAACCTGGGGACACCTGTCACTAACCTGGGGGGTCCCTGTTACTTTTTTAACCTGGGGGACGCCTATCACTAACCTGGGGGACGCCTGTCACTTCCTAACCTGGGGGACGCCTGTCACTTCCCAACCTTGGGACACCTGTCACTAACCAGGGGGGTCCCTGTCACTTTCTAACCTGGGAATGGCTTTCACTAACCTGGGGGATGCCTGTCACTTTCTAACCTGGGGGATGCCTATCACTAACCTGCAGGGTCCCTGTCATTTCCAAACCTGGGGACACCTGTCACTAACCTGGGGGGTCCCTGTCACTTTTTTAACCTGGGGGACGCCTATCACTAACCTGGGGGACGCCTGTCACTTCCTAACCTGGGGGACGCCTGTCACTTCCCAACCTTGGGACACCTGTCACTAACCAGGGGGGTCCCTGTCACTTTCTAACCTGGGAATGGCTTTCACTAACCTGGGGGATGCCTGTCACTTTCTAACCTGGGGGACGCCTGTCGCTTTCTAACCTGGGGGATGCCTGTCACTAACCTGGAGGTCCCTGTCACTTTCTAACCTGGGGGACGCCTATCACTAACCTGGGGGATGCCTGTCACTTCCTAACCTGGGGGGTCCTTGTCACTTCCTAACCTGGGGGGTCTCTATCACTTTCTATCCTGGGCGACGCCTGTCACTAACCTGGGGGGTCCCTGTCACTTTCTAACCTGGGGGATGCCTGTCACTAACCTGGAGGGTCCCTGTCACTTTCTAACCTGGGGGGTCCCTGTCACTTTCTAACCTGGGGGACGCCTGTCACTTTCTAACCTGGGGGACGCCTATCACTAACCTGTGGGGTCCCTATCACTTTCTATCCTGGGCGACTCCTGTCACTAACCTGGGGGGTCCCTGTCACTTTCTAACCTGGGGGATGCCTGTCACTAACCTGGAGGGTCCCTGTCACTTTGTAACCTGGGGGGTCCCTGTCACTTTCTAACCTGGGGGACGCCTGTCACTTTCTAACCTGGGGGACGCCTATCACTAACCTGGGGGGTCCCTGTCACTTTCTAACCTGGGGGACGCCTATCACTATCCTGAGGTATGCCTGTCACTTTCTAACCTGAGGTACGCCTATCTATAACCTGGGAGGTCCCTGTCACTTCCAAACCTGGGGACACCTGTCACTAACCTGGGGGGTCCCTGTCACTTTGTAACCTGGGGGACGCCTGTCACTAATGTGGGGGGTCCCTGCCTCTAACCTGGGGGGTCCCTGTCACTTTCTAACAGGGGGACGCCTGTCACTAACCTGGGTGGTCCCTGTCACTTCATAACCTGGGGGACGCCTGTCACTTCCTAACCTGGGGGAACGCCTGTCACTTCCTAACCTGGGGACACCTGTCACTAACCTGGGGGATGCCTGTCACTAACCTGGGGGGTCCCTGTCACTTTCTAACCTGGGGGATGCCTGTCACTAACCTGGGTGGTCCTTGTCACTTCCTAACCTGGGGGGACACCTGTCACTAACCTGGGGGGTCCCTGTCACTTTCTAACTTGGGGGACGCCTGTCACTAACCTGGGGGGTCCCTGTCACTTTCTAACCTGGGGGACGCCTGTCACTAACCTTACGGACGCCTGTCACTAACCTGGGGGGTCCCTGTCACTTCCTAACCTGGGGACACCTGTCACTAACCTGAGGGGTCCCTGTCACTTTCTAACTTGGGGGACGCCTGTCAATAAACTGGGGGGTACCTGTCACTTTCTAACCATGGGGACGCCTGTCACTAACTTGGGGGACGCCTGTCACTAACCTGGGGGGTCCCTGTCACTTCCTAACATGGAGGACACCTGTCACTTCCTAACCTGGGGGATGGCTATCACTAACCTGGGGGGTCCCTGTCACTTCCTAACCGGGGGACGCCTATCACTAACCTGGGGGATGCCTGTCACTTTCTAACCTGGGGGACGCCTATCACTAACCTGGGGGGTCCCTGTCACTTTTTAACCTGGGGGACGCCTATCACTAACCTGGGGGACGCCTGTCACTTCCTAACCTGGGGGACGCCTGTCACTTCCTATCCTGGGGGACGCCTGTCACTTCCCAACCTGGGGACACCTGTCACTAACCTTGGGGGTCCCTGTCACTTTCTAACCTGGGGACGCCTGTCACTAATCTAAGGGATGCCTGTCACTTTCTAACCTGGGGGGTCCCTGTCACTTTCTAACCTGGGGAACGCCTATCACTAACCTGGGGGATGCCTTTCACTTCCTAACCTGGGGGGTCCCTGTCACTTCCTATTCTGGGGGGTCCCTGTCACTTTCTATCCTGGGGGATGCCTGTCACTAACCTGGGGGGTCCCTGTCACTTTCTAACCTGGGGGGTACCTGTCACTTTCTGACCTGGGGGACGCCTGTCACTTCCTAACCTGGGGGGCGCCTGTCACTAACCTGGGGGTCTCTGGCACTTCTTAACCTGGGGGACGCCTGTCACTTCCTAACCTGGGGGACGCCTATCACTAACCTGGGGGGTCCCTGTCATTTCCAAACCTGGGGACACCTGTCACTAACCTGGGGGTCCCTGTCACTTTTTTAACCTGGGGGACGCCTATCACTAACCTGGGGGACGCCTGTCACTTCCTAACCTGGGGGACGCCTGTCACTTCCCAACCTTGGGACACCTGTCACTAACCTGGGGGGTCCCTGTCACTTTCTAACCTGGGAATGGCTGTCACTAACCTGGGGGATGCCTGTCACTTGCTAACCTGGGGGACGCCTGTCGCTTTCTAACCTGGGGGATGCCTGTCACTAACCTGGAGGTCAATAATTTTATAGAAAAGGACTTGGGTTCAAAAAACGAGGAAATACAGTGCAATTTTAGCAAAATCTTATAGAAAAACTTTATTGGTACAAAATATCAAAAAATTGTTTAAAAAGCTTCTTCAATTCCACATGATTTGTCTTCATATAATCAATAATCAACCATAGGACATGGATAATTGAAGCTGATTGGTAGGTATTATATTCTGGCTTGATGCAACTTTGAATAAATGTTGTATTTTACAGGCGGCCGCCGGTTGATTATTGATTATATGAAGACAAATCATGTGGAATTGAAGAAGCTTTTTAAACAATTTTAGAAAGATTTTGCTAAAATTGCACTGTATTTCCTCGTTTTTTGAACCCAAGTCCTTTTCTATAAAATTATTGAGGTCTTGTGGGCAAGGTGGATTGCCCTTAAGAGGACTTTGTGTTTTTGATCCTTTACTTTAAAAAGGATGATACCCAATTATACGTATTCAGTTGACTAACCTGGAGGTCCCTGTCACTTTCTAACCTGGGGGACGCCTATCACTAACCTGGGGGATGCCTGTCACTTCCTAACCTGGGGGGTCCTTGTCACTTCCTAACCTGGGGGGTTCCTATCACTTTCTATCCTGGGCGACGCCTGTCACTAACCTGGGGGGTCCCTGTCACTTTCTAACCTGGGGGATGCCTGTCACTAACCTGGAGGGTCCCTGTCACTTTCTAACCTGGGGGGTCCCTGTCACTTTCTAACCTGGGGGACGCCTGTCACTTTCTAACCTGGGGGACGCCTATCACTAACCTGGGGGGTCCCTGTCACTTTCTAACCTGGGGAACACCTATCACTAACCTGGGGGGTCCCTGTCACTTTCTAACCTGGGGGATGCCTATCACTATCCTGAGGTATGCCTGTCACTTTCTAACCTGAGGGACGCCTATCTATAACCTGGGGGGTCCCTGTCACTTCCAAACCTGGGGACACCTGTCACTAACCTGGGGGGTCCCTGTCACTTTGTAACCTGGGGGACGCCTGTCACTAATGTGGGGGGTCCCTGCCTCTAACCTGGGGGGTCCCTGTCACTTTCTAACAGGGGGACGCCTGTCACTAACCTGGGTGGTCCCTGTCACTTCATAACCTGGGGGAAGCCTGTCACTTCCTAACCTGGGGGACGTCTGTCACTTCCTAACCTGAGGACACCTGTCACTAACCTGGGGGACGCCTGGGGGGGTCCCTGTCACTTTCTAACCTGGGGGGATGCCTGTCACTTTCTAACCTGGGTGGTCCTTGTCATTTCCTAAGCTGGGGGGACACCTGTTACTAACCTGGGGAGTCCCTGTCACTTTCTAATTTGGGGGACGCCTGTCACTAACCTTGGGGATGCCTGTCACTAACCTGGGGGGTCCCTGTCACTTCCTAACATGGGGGACGCCTGTCAATTCCTAACCTGGAGGATGGCTATCACTAACCTGGGGGGTCCCTGTCACTTCCTAAACTGGGGGACGCCTATCACTAACCTGGGGGACTGTGGATATAAGCATATGTGTTTTGTGCATCAAGCTTAGCAAGTGTTAAAGGGTTAACTTAGTATTACTGTTTCAAGCAGCTGCGTGATACCCTTTCAGGCAGCCTGTCAGTGAAACTAGGGTCAGGGAACTGATTTGATGTATGTGTTCAAAAGAACACCAAACTGTCGCAGTGTATTTTTACTCTCCTCAGGAAATGAGCACGTCTGGAAGATGGGGCCCACTCTGTCTGGACATGAGGCTTACACAGAATGAGGAACCACCAGGGAGCCTTGGTTTCAGTAAAGACATATAAGGAGAAAACACTGAACTCTGAACTTCTACTGGTCAGATACCAACTTTCACTGATGACACCGCCTATAACCTGACATCACCAAGGAGGCACCCAGAAGGACTATAAGGGGGGTGGGATGCACGGGAAAGTCACTTCTCTTCTGGTCGAGCTGGGCTTAACTCAGACTCATTGTGATCAGAGAGAAGCCGCATGTGTGTAATAAACAACGCTTTGTTTCTGAAATCAATTCTGTTTCCTCCGGTGCTTCTGAGTAGATAAGGTTGCTTTTTATCAACATCTTTGGTCTTTTCGAACCGGAAGCACTGATCGTAGACGAATTGGACCTCTGTTCGAGTGCTGTTGGACGTCTAATCACAGCGGACGTCCACCCAAAGTCCTCCGGGGACCCACAAGGTAACCTGTCAACAGAGGCCACTCGACACAGACTCCATCATCCTCGACAGCTGCTTCCAAAGAACCACAGACGGAGGAGACAGTTCAGAGACATCGCGTGCCACTGAGGGTCCCGGGTCCATTGAGTTCTAACTACAGAAACGTAAGTGTTACTTCCTTTTTCCTATTCACAAGGAGTAGATGTGAATGTTTGAGTCGTGAGGTGACAGAAAAATCCTTAAGGTAGTCCAGAGAGAAAGGGACTGAAAATTGTTGTTGTCATAGCTCATTTGTAATTCTCAAACCCAGGCATGGGACAAGGAAGTAACAAGCCCCGTCCTCTAGAGGCCACAGATGACGAGGTCATCATGCACAGAAGGGATCCTTCTTACACAAAGAAGTGTGGCCTCTGGCGGGCGCAGTTTCAATTCCCGGGTCACTTACACTCAAAGCAATGCCGGGCCCTCATAAATCGTATTAAGGATGAAGCTAAAGGTGATGTGAGGTTAGAAAAAAGGTTTGGTCTGCAGCAAGCAGAAATATGGAAGGATGAGGCACATAAGAAAAAGAAAGACGTTCGTTCATTTTACTTTGGGAAAAAGACTGACGATGTTGAAAATGACTATGTGACTGCACACACACGACAAGATGACCCAGAGAGTAGTGAGGAGGAGGTGGAGGACGAGGTAGTCGATAGGCGTGACCGGTCTCTTTCCCCCGTTAGCAGGTCACCCCGACTCAGAGCTAGATCGGTGGCCGCACATAGATTTGTGCCCACCCCCACTGACAGGACGACAAGAAAAAGGACTACATTTAAATCTGAACCAAAACAGACAGAGAAGAGAAGGGGTAGATCAAGGAAGGAGGAACATGCCATCAAGGAGGAGGAGGCGGAGGCTCACCTACAGGAGGATTATGCCCATCCTCCTCCGCCTCCCTATGTTAATGTATATCCACCCTTGCCAAAAGAGGAAGTACCTACAGCACCTTCCCCATCACTTGACCCTGTGGTGCAGTCTATGCCTATGATAGAACTCCCGAATGGCACAGGGGGCATACAGGAGGTCTACAGACCTTGGACTGAGGATGATATGATTAATGCTCTCAAAGGTATACCTGCCCCAAAGGAAGATATAGCAGGCTGTGTGAAAGGGCTAAGGGGCTTGAGAGCTAGCTTTAAGTTGACAGTATTAGAGTGCGACAGAGTCCTCAGGCGAATCAATGGTACTTCCTGGAGTGAGGTAGAAGAGAAATGGAAAATGTATCACCCTGCAGAAAGGACAAATCCACCTAAGCTTTTTGACTGGGGCAGTGGAGAGCTAAAATATGCTTTGAAGAGGTACTAGACCGCATGGAAACATATTACAAAGTAACCCCAGACTACAGTAAGCTTTCATCCATAACCCAAAAACCAGCTGAAACTGTAGATGACTTAGTAGCAAGGGTGATGGATGCTTTTGACAAATACAGTGGCCTTACAAGGCCTGCAAGCAGGGTTGATGACAGTCCATGGGAACAGCAACTTAAAGCCCAAATAGACAGATCCTTGCGAGAGGACTTGCAGTGGTTTATCCACAAGCATTTGGTGACCTGGCGTACTTGCAGGTTACAAGACTTTCTGGAATATGCTAGGCATGCAGAAAGAACTGCTAGGGACAAGAGAAAAAAGCAAAAGAAAGTTACCACAGCTGCCACATATGCTCTAGACTATGACAGCAGCAGTGACAAGGACAGCAGTGATTGTCAGGGGCGTAGCAATAGGGGGTGCAGAGGTAGCGACCGCATCGGGGCCCTTGGGCCAGAGGGGCCCCGAAGGGTCCACCCTTCATCACAGTATTAGCTCTCTGTTGGTCCTGTGCTGGTAATAATCACTTTTATAGATGCTTTGAATAGTAGTAATCCTTAAAACACTGTTCCCCATCTCCTTCTTGCAACTCTGACTCTGTGGTTGTCTTTGGCAGGTTTTGGTGCACCAAATCAATTGTTATGTATAGAGTGCTTGGGGGGGGGGCCCATGTAAAACTTGCACCGGGGCCCACAGCTCCTTAGCTACGCCACTGGTGATTGTGTGTATGTGAATGACACTGTGCCTCGCCCTAGGCGAAGGATCAGAGATTATGAAGGGAGACGTGACAGAAGAGAATGTTTTTCTTGTGGTGAGAAAGGTCACTTTGCTCGAAATTGCCCAAAGAGGGAGAGAAGAAGTAGACCCACCGCATGACTAGATGGTACAAGCAGCAGGGAAAGTGAGACTAACGTTCAGCACCAGAGGACGTGTGTAAACATTGATTACGCAGACGCCCACAAACCTGAAATAACCCTGCTAGTGGGAGGGAATAAGATCAGATTTCTGGTGGATACTGGTGCATGTCGCTCTGTCTTAGGAGCTTCAACTCACATTCGCTGGGAAAAAGCGGGCACTGTTCTGACTCGGAACGCAGGGGGAGGGGTGGAGTGCGAGCCCACCACTAAGCCCATAGAGGTCAGAGACCCCTTGTCAGGCATAACAGTGTCTTGTAGTTTTGTGATTTCCCGCAAATGTCCTATAAATCTGTGTGGGAGGGATTTGATAGGTGACTTGCAGCTGACAATTGAACCTGGCAGAGACTCACTACAGATTAAAAGGCTTAAGCAGCCATTCCCCTCCCCGCAGTCGGGTGAGCATGGAAAAAGCATGGGCTTCTACTGGTATGGGATCATCCTGGGCAATGAAGTACTCGACTGGATGACAAGGGACGCAGGTTCCCCCAGTGATGAACAAGACGTGATAGAAGTACCTCATGTTACCACTCATGTCATACTTGATAGTAGCAGTGACACAGATTATGAAGCAAGCTTCCCACTGGGCATGACAGTAAAAGTAGCTGTTGATGGCCTCTGGGAAGACAACAATGGGAACACACTGTATGAGGTCACAATTCCAGGCTGGGCTCACAGGCCAACTAAAGGCATATTGCAGGACACCCTGTACACACTTCCTGATTCAGCACCTCACATCTCCCTGTACAAACCAAGGTGGGGAAAGTGGGAGGTGGGGGGAAAACTCCTGAAGAGATGGAAACAAGGGAGAACGACAGGGAACCATTATGAGAGGTTCTCAGAGTGTGTGGGTATCCTCACACACCTTACCAGTTTGCCTACCAAGGCCAACTGCAGGATGAAGTTAGAATGACATATAGGGCTCGATTCACAAAGCGGTGCTAACCCAGTTAGAGACTTTAGGCATGATAACCATTGCACCACTCTGGTGAAAAGCCAGTTTAGGTGTGATAAGTTTAGGCATGATAAGTTTAGGTGTGATAAGTTTAGGCATGCTAAGTTTAGATAAGTTTAGATCACTTGCAAAGTCCCGCACGCAAAGCAGCGCCATTGAACTTTATACGAAGTGCACCAGTCTTTGCTAGCGTAAAACTTTTGATCAGCTGTGGACTGTGGTGCTAACGCAGTTGTCGCTTAAACTTATCACACCTAAACTTATCACACCTAAACTTATCATGCCTAAACTTATCACACCTAAACTTATCACACCTAAACTTATCATGCCTAAACTGAGTTTAGGCATGATAAAGGGCTTTTCACCAGGGTGCTAACTGTTAGCACCGCTTTGTGAATCGAGCCCATACTGTCCAGTGTTCCTGAGAAGTTGTGGGCAATGTCTAAAACTGATGTCGGTCTGATAAAAAATTCTGAGCAAGTTGTTGTTGTACCCAAGGGCCCCTACAGGCCATACAAACCACAGTACCCTTTAAAGCCAGAAGCTATGGCAGGTATCCGTCCCATAATACAGGGCCTACTTGACAAGGGCGTGTTAATCCCATGTGACTCCTCCCCTTGTAACACGCCCCTTTTCCCTGTACTCAAGCCAGTAACGAAGGAATACAGATTAATACATGACCTACAAGCGGTTAATGCCGCTGTAATACCAAGAGCACCTGTGGTACCTGACCCTAACACCATACTAAATGGTATTACACCTACCTGCAAGGTTTTCAGTATCGTGGATCTCTCGAATGCATTCTATTCAATCGAGGTCCATCCAGACAGCAGATTCTGGTTCGCTTTCACATTCCAGGGTAAAAGGTACACGTACACCCGGATGCCCCAAGGGTACTGTGAAAGCCCAGCAATCTACTCACAGGAAATTACTCGCTCTTTAGAGCCCTTCCCTGTGCCAGAGGACTGCAAACTCCTCATTTACGTAGATGATCTTTTGGTAGGGGCCCCTACTGCTCAGAAATGTGAAAAGGTGACCATACAGTTGCTCTGCTTCCTGGCAGAGCAGGGTCACAAAGCCTCAAAGGCCAAATTGCAGTTCTGTCTGCCTGAAGTCAAATACCTAGGCCAACTGATCTCAGCAGCTGGCAGAACCTTAGAGCAGACCAGAGTTCAGGCCATACAGACCATGACTAAGCCAAAAACAAAAAAAGACATGATGTCATTTCTTGGAACACTGAACTATTGCAGGGCTTGGATAATACACTGTTCAGCCCTAGTGAAACCACTTTACAATGCCATACATCAACATCCCATGGCACTCAATGACACAATTATATGGACTGATGAACTTAATGAGCAGTTCAAACGTTGTCAGCAAACACTTAAGGATCCCCTTGTACTCGCCTTTCCTGACTATACTAAGGCATTTCATTTGTATGTTGATTGCGGAGACAAATGCATGACAGCTGTAATGACACAAAGGTGGGGAGACAAACAGAGACCTTTGGGCTTTTACTCACGCCCACTTGATGCTGTAGCCTGTGCTTTACCATCCTGTGTTCAGGCTATCATTGCTGCAGCTATAGCTGTTGAGATTACTGCCTCTCTTGTGCTTTACCATCCCTTAGAAGTGCTTGTTCCACATGCTGTTCATGCCCTCTTGTTGCAGGATAAAATGACACTACTTACTCCTGCACGCCATCTCTACTGTGCTGCCACCCTGCTGGGTCAGCCTCACCTAAAGGTGCAGCGCTGTACAACCCTGAACCCAGCCACACTTTTTCCCACATCAGATAACTTGACTGATGCTGAGGACCACCATGACTGTTTGCAAGGCTCTCGCAGAGAGTTTCTACCCAGACCAGACCTTCAGTCTGAACCCTTGACAGAGGGTGCACTAGTCTTTGTGGACGGCTCAGCCTCCAAAGATCTAGTAGGCACTAATAGAGTGGGCTATGCAGTAGTGACTCTGGATGAAGTAAGAGAGTCTGGTAAACTGCCTATTAGTTATTCAGCCCAAGCTGCCGAGCTCCATGCTCTTACTCGTGCCTGCACGCTGTACAAGGATCAAGCTGTCACTATCTATACGGACAGCCAGTATGCTTTCTCTACAGTGCATACTTTTGCTGCACAGTGGCGTAACAGAGGCATGATTACCGCGGCAGGTAAACCTGTCCGCCATAAGTCCCTATTGGAACAGCTCCTACAGAGTGTCCAGCTGCCAAAGAAACTTGCTATAGTCAAGTGCGCAGCTCACAAAAATGATGACACCCCTGTCACTAGAGGCAATAACTTTGCTGATTCTGAAGCTAAGAAAGCAGCTGTGAGCGAGGACACCCCAACACTAGCTACCTCACAGTCCTCGCTCACCTCCATTTCTATTGAAATATTAACAGAATTCCAGCAAAATGTCCCAAAGGCAGAGCTAACTTCCTGGCTCAAAGCTTCAGCCACTCTCAATGCACAAGGTCTATATGCTGTAAACAACAAGGTCTGTCTCCCCAGGGTCTTATTCAGATTGCTTGCCTTAATGACACATGGGGCCTGATTCACAAAGCGGTGCTAACAGTTAGCACCCTGGTGAAAAGCTCTTTATCACGCCTAAACTCAGTTTAGACATGATAAGTTTAGGTGTGATAAGTTTAGGTGTGATAAGTTTAGGCATGATAAGTTTAGGTGTGATAAGTTTAGGCATGATAAGTTTAAGCACCAACTGGGTTAGCACCGCAGTGCACAGCTGATCAAAAGTCTTGCGCTAGCAAAGTCTGGTGCACTTTGCATAGAGTTTAATGGCGCTGCTTTGCGTGCGGGACTTTGCGCGCTATCTACACTTATCTAAACTTAGCATGCCTAAACTTATCACACCTAAACTTATCACACCTAAACTTATCACTCCTAAGCTGGCTTTTCACCAGAGTGGTGCAATGGTTATCACGCCTAAAGTCTCTAACTGGGTTAGCACTGCTTTGTGAATCGAGCCCATGGTGTTACCCATGTGTCAACAGGAGGAATGATAGCTACTGCCACTGCCCTGGCATCAGCACATTTTTTCAAAGATTTGTGTCGCAATGCACTATCTGTGCACAGCATAATCCAGCAAAGGGGCTAAAACCACCCACAGGCACTACACCTACACCAGCCTACCCATTCCACACAGTAGCGCTGGACTACATTGAACTGAACCCCTCGGAAGGGAAGAAATATGCCCTGGTAATACTGGACATATACTCAGGGTGGGTAGAGGTTTTCCCCACAGCAAAAGCAGATGCATTCACGGTAGCAAAAGCATTAACTAGAGAAATCATACCCAGATGGGGAATACCAGAAAAAATGATCAGTGACAATGGTAGTCATTTTGTAAATGAGATCATCAAACAGCTGACAAGCACACTGCACATTGATGTAAGGAACCATTGTGCCTACCACCCCCAATCAGCTGGGGCTGTGGAAAGAGCTAATGGCACAATTAAAAATAAGCTTAGTAAAGCAATGACAGAAACAGGAAAAAGCTGGATGTGGTGCCTGCCATTGGTGTTGTTAAGTATGAGAATTACTCCAAAGAAGGGCAAATTGTCACCCTATGAAATTCTGTTTGGCAGGGTATACAGGATACCGACATTTGACGCAGTCCAAGGCTCCCCAGAGGAGTGGGAGCTCGCAGATTACTTAAGACACACCTGCAGACAGAGAGCACGATCACCAGGGAACCCCCCAGAGGGACCAGCTGTAAGTGAGGATTTACTTGTAAACCCAGGAGAGTGGGTATGGGTCAGAATCATTAAAAGAAAACATTGGAATACCCCCAGGTGGGAGGGACCTTACCAGGTTTTGATTGCTACCCCTACAGCAGTCAGAGTGGCGGAAAGGAACTCTTGGGTTCACTTGACACATTGTAAGAGGGCACCTGTTCCAGAGAAAGGGACAGAATAGGTAGCATCCTGTGAGGGGAGGTGGTGGCTCCTGGGGCTCTGGAGTGACAGGAACATTTGCTTGAGCTCCAGTCAAGATCACAGTCACAGCGGGTGGAGGAAACGTTAGAGATCTTCCTCTATTCATAGCGGGTACAAGCCCTGAGCAGGATGACTGAGGAGGTAGAACAGGGAGAGATGGTGCCCTCTACAGAGACCTTAGAGCTCAACCCAGATGCAGATCAATCAGCCACTAGAATCCTCACTCCCCAACCAGCCACTAGAATCCTCACTCCTCGGAGACTGGGACTCATGGACGTAGGATTCCATAGAACCCCAGAAGGGAAAGCGTACATAATTGTCTCAGCCCTGTCAGTAATTATGATGCTTGGACTTTGGACATGGGCGCTGCATGAACATGAACAGCCGTTTACTGAGGTAGTTCTTTCACCCATGTCAGACAGGACCGATTGGCAGCAACCACATTCCAGGCAAAAACGCAGCTTAGTGATTGCTACAAAAACTAAGAGAGACCAGGGACAAGTGGATATTACAAAGGAAGGCACCCAGCCAGTGTTCTGGTATAATTCCTCAAGCATCCATGTAGCAACATACACCTTTGACTATTGCAATATAGTGTCCTGCCCACCAGTCCCCTGGCAATGCACCATGTACACTCATGGACATATTTATGTGTGTGTGACAGATGACTACTGGGGATCAGAGTGTGGGAATTGGGGAGCAGCAGCCTGGAACACTGGAGACGACTGGGGTTACAAACCTGACACAGCAATGACTCGAAAGGACAAAAATGGTAAATCTCTCCGCGACAGAATGGGCAAACAGGAAGTACTATGCGCTTAACCTTAAATATAGAAAACCCAAGACCTGGGGATGCAGGAACGTATGTCATGGGGCTCCATATGCCAGGAGCCTCAGCAGGAAGCAGGGGCAAGTTCCAGCTGAAAGACATGTACCAAAATAAGAATTACCAGGCGAGTAAGCCAACTCAGAACCCCATAGCTCCAAAGACAGACTCCTTTTCCTTTTCTAAAATGATAGCAACAGCAGACCCAACGTATGAGGATGTCTTGGCCACAGAAAGGGGGTACTCAGACACTAACATGTGGTTGGAGTGGATGAGATATACAGCTAATCAACACAACATGTCTGACTGTTATGTGTGCGGGGGTGCCAGACCTCACCTGGGAACTGTCCCCCTCCATCTCCCACAGGAGGGAGAGGAATGTTTTTTAAGCCTGTATACTAACTCAAGTACAAATGACCCGGCTTGTGAGCATTGGAAGGCAAAATACCCTATCCTATCCGCTCCCAATAACAAGCTGACTTCCCCTGTCAGTGTCTACAAAGGCAACTCCCTTCTCATCACCTGAGTTATAGCAGGTGTAATTACACCTGCTATAACTCAGGTGATGAGAAGGGAGTTGATGTAGGAGTGTTCCCACCTGGCTACTGTGGCACTTTTAGCACTATAAACGGTACTGAGTTACAGAACCAAACCCAAGCCATAGGGGATATTTATTGGTTGTGTGGGGACCTAAACCTGAGACCAAAATTACCCAACAGATGGAAGGGGCAATGTGCACTCGCTATAGTCCTAATGCCTCTGCATATCTTTAAGGAAGGTGATGCAGCAGAGGAAGTGCACAACATGGGTAGAGTCAAAAGAGAACTTAAAGGCAGCCTGGACCCCCATGTATACCGTGGCGCTATAGGCGTGCCGAGAGGAGTACCTGATGAATTTAAAGCCAGAGATCAGGTCGCTGCTGGGTTTGAATCACTGATCCCTATGATCACGATTAACAAAAATGTTGATTGGATTAACTACATCTACTATAACCAACAGAGGTTTGTTAACTGTACCAGAGACGCCCTCCAAGGTTTGGCAAATGAATTAGGTCCTAACTCCCGAATGACCTTCCAAAACAGAATGACCTTAGACATGATGCTGGCCGAGAAGGGAGGGGTGTGCAAATTCATGGGCTTTGGGGATACCTGCTGCACCTATATACCCAATAACACAGGCCCAAATGGGAAGGTCACCATTGCTCTGCAGAAGTTAGAAGACCTGTCAATAGAGTTAAAACAGAATTCAGGGATTAATAACCCAATCTCTGACTGGTTCCAAAAAATGTTCGGATTATGGGCCTCCCTTTTTCAGAACTTTGGTGTCACACTAATTGCTATACTCTTTATATTCTGTTTGCTAGCGTGCTGTGTACTTCCCCTAGCAAAGAAATACTTGATGAGTTTCATTGAGACAAAGGCCTCGATTCACAAAGCGGTGATAACCCAGTTATCACGCCTAAAAGACTTTAGGC
Source organism: Hyperolius riggenbachi (assembly GCF_040937935.1). Lineage (NCBI taxonomy): Eukaryota > Metazoa > Chordata > Amphibia > Anura > Hyperoliidae > Hyperolius > Hyperolius riggenbachi. The sequence continues at coordinate 184,913,980 of NC_090653.1, read as the reverse complement.
GTGATGACCTTTTCACCACTGAGTTATCACCGCTTTTTCCTGCTCTTCGCGCGAAGTTACCGCGCGTAAGCGCGTTCGCGCGTACGCGCGTGAGAGCGCGCGCAAAGTCCCATAGGGCTTAATGGGAGCTTCGCGCGAAGCGGGGACGCTGCGCGCGCACGCGCGCGTTTGCGCGCGCAAAACTTTGCGCGCGGCAACTTCGCGCGAGTTTCTTCTTATCATGCCTAAAGTGACTTTAGGCGTGATAAGGGCCTTTTCACCACGGTGCTAACACTTTGCACCGCTTGGTGAATCGAGCCCCAAGACTAAGATCACAATGTATAATGGTACAGAACTGTTACATGACAATGCTGCAATACCAGTCATAGACTTTTCCAGCATTTGATGTTTTCACAGTGAGCTATCGAAGTTAAGAATTGTAATGTTAGTTTTGCAGTAAGCTGCTTTAAAAGTAATAACAGGAGGGAAATGTGGATATAACATGTGTTTTGTGCATCAAGCTTAGCAAGTGTTAAAGAGACACTGAAGCGAAAAAAAATATATGATATAATGAATTGGTTGTGTACTATGAATAATTACTAGAAGATTAGCAGCAAAGAAAATATTCTCATATTTTTATTTTCAGGTATATAGTGTTTTTTCTAACATTGCATTATTCTATAATATGTGCAGATTACACAACACTCAGCATTCAAAATGAGTCTTTCAGAGCAGTCTGTGAAGTAATGACCTCTCCTCTGGCAGAGAAAAAGTAAAAAATTAACTAACAGTTGAGATAATAAAAGTCAGAAAACAGCCCTCTCCAGGACTTTGAAAGTCGTAGAGCTTAATGGCTTTTTTGTATAGAGATAACAACTGGAGTTTCTTAAATCTTCCTGTACTGGAAACTATTAGACTGATGTATCTGATGTTAATGTTTTATTTCTTAGCTGTACTACACATACAAATCATAATATCATCATTTTTTTTTCGCTTCAGTGTCTCTTTAAAGGGTTAACTTAGTATTACTGTTTCAAGCAGCTGCGTGATACCCTTTCAGGCAGCCTGTCAGTGAAACTAGGGTCAGGGAACTGATTTGATGTATGTGTTCAAAAGAACACCAAACTGTCGCAGTGTATTTTTACTCTCCTCAGGAAATGAGCACGTCTGGAGGATGGGGCCCACTCTGTCTGGACATGAGGCTTACACAGAATGAGGAACCACCAGGGAGCCTTGGTTTCAGTAAAGACATATAAGGAGAAAACACTGAACTCTGAACTTCTACTGGTCAGATACCAACTTTCACTGATGACACCGCCTATGACCTGACATCACCAAGGAGGCACCCAGAAGGACTATAAGGAGGGTGGGATGCACGGGAAAGTCACTTCTCTTCTGGTCGAGCTGGGCTTAACTCAGACTCATTGTGATCAAAGAGAGAAGCCGCACGTGTGTAATAAACAACGCTTTGTTTCTGAAATCAATTCTGTTTCCTCCTGTGTTTCTGAGTAGATAAGGTTGCTTTTTATCAACAGGACGCCTGTCACTAACCTGGGGGGTCCCTGTCACTTCCTAACATGTGGGACGCCTGTCACTTTCTAACCTGGGGGACGCCTATTACTAACCTGGGGGGTCCCTGTCACTTTCTAACCTGGGGGACGTATATCACTAACCTGGGGGACGCCTGTCACTTCCTAACCTGGGGGACGCCTGTCACTTCCTAACCTGGAGGACGCCTGTCACTTCCCAACCTGGGGACACCTGTCACTAACCTGGGGGGTCGCTGTCACTTTCAAACCTGGGGACGCCTGTCACTAACCTGGGGGATGCCTGTCACTTTCTAACCTGGGGGACGCCTGTCACTTCCTAACCTGGGGGACGCCTGTTACTAACCTGGGAGGTCCCTGTCACTTTGTAACTTGGGGGACGCCTATCACTAACCTGGGGGATGCCTGTCACTTCCTAACCTGTGGGGTCCCTGTCACTTCCTAACCTGGGGGTTCCCTGTCACTTTCTATCCTGGGCGACGCCTATCACTAACCTGGGGGGTCCCTGTCACTTTCTAACCTGGGGGATGCCTGTCACTAACCTGGGGGGTCCCTGTCACTTTCTAACCTGGGAGTTCCCTGTCACTTTCTAACCTGGGGGACGCCTGTCACTTCCTAACCTGGGGGATGCCTATCACTAACCTGGGGGATGCCTGTCACTTTCTAACCTGGGGGCCGCCTATCACTAACCTGGGGGGTCCCTGTCATTTCGAAACCTGGGGACACCTGTCACTAACCTGGGGGGTACCTGTCACTTTCTAACCTGGGGTACGCCTATCACTAACCTGGGGGACGCCTGTCACTTCCTAACCTGGGGGACGCCTGTCACTTCCTAACCTGGGGGACGCCTGTCACTAACCTGGGGGTCCCTGGCACTTCTTAACCTGGGGGACGCCTGTCATTTCCTAACCTGGGGGACGCCTATCACTAATCTGGGGGATGTCTGTCACTTTCTAACCTGGGGGCCGCCTATCACTAACCTGGGGGGTCCCTGTCATTTCCAAACCTGGGGACACCTGTCACTAACCTGGGGGGTCCCTGTCACTTTCTAAACTGGGGGACGCCTATCACTAACCTGGGGGACGCCTGTCACTTCCTAACCTGGGGGGACTCCTGTCACTTCCTAACCTGGGGGACGCCTGTCACTTCCCAACCTGGGGACACCTGTCACTTCCTAACCTGGGGGAAGCCTGTCACTAACCTGGGGGTCCCTGGCACTTCTTAACTGTCACTTCCTAACCTGGGGGACGCCTATCACTAACCTGGGGGATGCCTGTCACTAATCTGGGGGATGTCTGTCACTTTCTAACCTGGGGGCCGCCTATCACTAACCTGGGGGGTCCCTGTCATTTCCAAACCTGGGGACACCTGTCACTAACCTGGGGGGGTCCCTGTCACTTTCTAACCTGGGGGACACCTATCACTAACCTGGGGGACGCCTGTCACTTCCTAACCTGGGGGACGCCTGTCACTTCCCAACTTGGGGACGCCTGTCACTAACCTGGGGGGTCCCTGTCACTTTCTAACCTGGGGGATCCCTGTCACTTTCTAACCTGGGGGACGCCTGTCACTTCCTAACCTGGGGGACGCCTGTCACTAACCTGGGGGTCCCTGGCACTTCTTAACCTGGGGGACTTACTAACCTGGGGGATGCCTGTCACTTTCTAACCTGGGGGACGCCTATCACTAACCTGGGGGGTCCGTGTCACTTCCAAACCTGGGGACACCTGCCACTAACCTGGGGGGTCCCTGACACTTTCTAACCTGGGGGACGCCTGGCACTAACCTGGGGGGTCCCTGTCACTCCATAACCTTGGGTATGCCTGTCACTTTCTAACCTGGGGGACGCCTGTCACTTCCTAACCTGGGGACACCTGTCACTAACCTGGGGGGTTCCTGTCACTTTCTAACTTGGGGGACACCTGTCACTAACCTGGGGGGTCCCTGTCACTTTCTAACCTCGGGGACGCCTGTCACTAACCTGGGGGACGCCTGTCACTAACCTGGGGGGGTCCCTGTCACTTCCTAACATGGGGGACACCTGTCACTTCCTAACCTGGGGGATAGCTATCACTAATCTGGGGGATGTCTGTCACTTTCTAACCTGGGGGCCGCCTATCACTAACCTGGGGGGTCCCTGTCATTTCCAAACCTGGGGACACCTGTCACTAACCTGGGGGTCCCTGTCACTTTCTAAACTGGGGGACGCCTATCACTAACCTGGGGGACGCCTGTCACTTCCTAACCTGGGGGGACGCCTGTCACTTCCTAACCTGGGGGACGCCTGTCACTTCCCAACCTGGGGACACCTGTCACTTCCTAACCTGGGGGAAGCCTGTCACTAACCTGGGGGTCCCTGGCACTTCTTAACTGTCACTTCCTAACCTGGGGGACGCCTATCACTAACCTGGGGGATGCCTGTCACTAATCTGGGGGATGTCTGTCACTTTCTAACCTGGGGGCCGCCTATCACTAACCTGGGGGGTCCCTGTCATTTCCAAACCTGGGGACACCTGTCACTAACCTGGGGGGGGTCCCTGTCACTTTCTAACCTGGGGGACACCTATCACTAACCTGGGGGACGCCTGTCACTTCCTAACCTGGGGGACGCCTGTCACTTCCCAACTTGGGGACGCCTGTCACTAACCTGGGGGGTCCCTGTCACTTTCTAACCTGGGGGGTCCCTGTCACTTTCTAACCTGGGGGACGCCTGTCACTTCCTAACCTGGGGGACGCCTGTCACTAACCTGGGGGTCCCTGGCACTTCTTAACCTGGGGGACTTACTAACCTGGGGGATGCCTGTCACTTTCTAACCTGGGGGACGCCTATCACTAACCTGGGGGGTCCGTGTCACTTCCAAACCTGGGGACACCTGCCACTAACCTGGGGGGTCCCTGACACTTTCTAACCTGGGGGACGCCTGGCACTAACCTGGGGGGTCCCTGTCACTAACCTGGCGGGTCCCTGTCACTTTCTAACCTGGGGGACGCCTGTCACTAACCTGGGTGGTCCCTGTCACTCCATAACCTTGGGTACGCCTGTCACTTTCTAACCTGGGGGACGCCTGTCACTTCCTAACCTGGGGACACCTGTCACTAACCTGGGGGGTTCCTGTCACTTTCTAACTTGGGGGACACCTGTCACTAACCTGGGGAGTCCCTGTCACTTTCTAACCTGGGGGATGCCTGTCACTAACCTGGGGGACGCCTGTCACTAACCTGGGGGGGTCCCTGTCACTTCCTAACATGGGGGACACCTGTCACTTCCTAACCTGGGGGATAGCTATCACTAACCTGGGGGGTCCCTTTCACTTCCTAACCTGGGGGACGCCTATCCCTAACCTGGGGGATGCCTGTCACTTTCTAACCTGGGGGACGCCTATCACTAACCTGGGGGGTCCCTGTCACTTTCTAACCTGGGGGACGCCTGTCACTTCCTAACCTGGGGGACGCCTGTCACTTTCTAACCTGGGGACGCCTGTCACTAACCTGGGGGATGCCTGTCACTTTCTAACCCGGGGGGTCCCTGTCACTTTCTAACTTGGGGGACGCCTATCACTAACCTGGGGGATGCCTGTCACTTCCTAACCTGGGGGGTCCCTGTCACTTCCTAACCTGGGGGGTCCCTGTCACTTTCTATCCTGGGGGACGCCTATCACTATCCTGAGGTATGCCTGTCACTTTCTAACCTGGGGGACGCCTATCAATAACCTGGGGGGTCCCTGTCACTTCCAAACCTGGGGACACCTGTCACTAACCTGGGGTGTCCCTGTCACTTTCTAACCTGGGGGACGCCTGTCACTTCCTAACCTGGGGGACGCCTGTCACTTTCTAACCTGGGGACGCCTGTCACTAACCTGGGGGATGCCTGTCACTTTCTAACCCGGGGGGTCCCTGTCACTTTCTAACCTGGGGGACGCCTATCACTAACCTGGGGGATGCCTGTCACTTCCTAACCTGGGGGGTCCCTGTCACTTCCTAACCTGGGGGGTCCCTGTCACTTTCTATCCTTGGGGACGCCTATCACTATCCTGAGGTATGCCTGTCACTTTCTAACCTGGGGGACGCCTATCAATAACCTGGGGGGTCCCTGTCACTTCCAAACCTGGGGACACCTGTCACTAACCTGGGGGGTCCCTGTCACTTTCTAACCTGGGGGACGCCTGTCACTAACGTGGGGGGGTCCCTGCCACTAATCTGGGGGGTCCCTGTCACTTTCTAACCTGGGGGACGCCTGGCACTAACCTGGGGGGTCCCTGTCACTTTCTAACCTGGGGGACGCCTGTCACTTTCTAACATGGGGGACGCCTGTCACTAACCTGGGGGGTCCCTGTCACTAACCTGGGGGGTCCCTGTCACTTTCTTACCTGGGGGATGCCTGTCACTAACCTGGGTGGTCCTTGTCACTTCCTAACCTGGGGGGACACCTTTCACTAACCTGGGGGGTCCCTGTCACTTTCTAACTTGGGGGACGCCTGTCACTAACCTGGGGGGTCCCTGTCACTTTCTAACCTGGGGGACGCCTGTCACTAACCTTACGGATGCCTGTTAATAACCTGGGGGGTCCCTGTCACTTCCTAACATGGGGGAAGCCTGTCACTTCCTAACCTGGGGGATGGCTATCACTAACCTAGGGGTCCCTGTCACTTCCTAACCTGGGGGATGCCTATCACTAACCTGGGGGACATCTGTCACTTCCTAACCTGGGGGACGCCTGTCACTTCCTAACCTGGGGGATGGCTATTACTAACCTGGGGGGTCCCTGTCACTTCCTAACCTGGGGGACGCCTATCACTAACCTGAGGGATGCCTGTCACTTTCTAACCTGAGGGACGCCTGTCACTTCCTAACCTGGGGGATGGCTATCACTAACCTGGGGGGTCCCTGTCACTTCCTAACCTGGGGGACGCCTATCACTAACCTGGGGGATGCCCGTCACTTTCTAACCTGGGGGACGCCTATCACTAACCTGGGGGGTCCCTGTCACTTTCTAACCTGGGGGACGCCTATCACTAACCAGGGTGGTCCTTGTCACTTCCTAACCTGGGGGACGCCTGTCACTTCCTAACCTGGGGGACGCCTGTCACTTCCTAACCTGGGGACACCTGTCACTAACCTGGGGGGTCCCTGTCACTTTCTAACTTGGGGGACGCCTGTCACTAACCTGGGTGGTCCTTGTCACTTCCTAACCTGGGGGACGCCTGTCACTTCCTAACCTGGGGGACGCCTGTCACTTCCTAACCTGGGGACACCTGTCACTAACCTGGGGGGTCCCTGTCACTTTCTAACTTGGGGGACGCCTGTCACTAACCTGGGGGGTCCCTGTCACTTCCTAACCTGGGGGATGCCTATCACTACCCTGGGAGACGCCTGTCACTAACCTGGGGGGTCCCTGTCACTTCCTAACGTGGGGGACGCCTGTCACTTCCTAACCTGGGGGATGGCTTTCACTATAGAAACAAAGGGCAGCAATTGCCCGTGGCATATACTCCTAAATACTTAGCCATCTTACCCACATACGAAGATGGTGGGCGGGGCCAACCCCAGCAACACAATACTCCCAAAGCAAATCAGAACACATATGGGTTACCAGCCTCCTTAATGTGCAAAGTATCAAAATTTATTAGTTAATCAAGGACATACAACATCTCTAATATTTACACGATACGAAAAGAGCCGTTATGATTCAAAAGATTAAAATTGCATATGCACAGCTAATTTAGCCATCAAAACAGATGAGAATGATCAATGCTTCAACTTGGTAGGTAACACATAGAAACATTCCATATATGCACACTCCAAGCACTCCGCGCTTTCATACTGGTGCCATGATTATGATATTAATGGGGGCCCCCCTCAAGATTCAATACTCCAGCTTGTTCCAGGCGTCAGCCAGTGATAGTCACTACAGTTCCTGCATTTATATCAGAGGGACAAGAGAAGGGTAGATCTCACCAAACGTAGTTACTGGCGTCCGTTCAACTCCCCTATGTATGTGTCGCTCCTTTCTAAATCAATGCGGGGTAGCCTCAATAGATGTGGGGCCTTTCCAGTGGTCCGCTCACCCCAGTAGCCAGGTCACCTCACTCCAGAAACAGTCCGGTTAGCTGTTTTCTTTACCGAAGGTGATGGGAGGAAGCAGGACGCTCAGAACGCTCACCAGCACGGAAGCGCGGCCAGCAACTCAAACTGCGTGGCTCCGCCCACCGACGTTTCGCGTCATGTGTGACGCTTCATCAGGGTGTGGCTTCAACATACGTCAAGTGCAGTTAAAAACAGTCTGAAGGCACGCCTCCTCTCCATACTCACACCGTCACTCGCTTTCCAACGAGCCATTCAGGTGAGCGGACGGCCGTGCGCATATACATGGATCTCCGATTAGCATTCCTGTAAGGCAGACATAGAAATTGAGTCCCACGGGGGTCCATAGAGACATTACAAGTCCACTGTCCAGTGCAGATGGGCGGGCAATTGTACATCAATTAATGGCAGGTACTCCAATGTATCATAGTTCTCACTATAGAGCAAGATCATCAGTAACCTTGCTGAATTTATGAGCACATACTCCAATATTCGTTAGGCTTATATTAAATGGAAATGGCACAGCAGACCACGGGGCCACCCCCAGGGCACCCCCCACATCCACTTCCCTCAGCACAGACAGGGCCCTCCCAGCTCCGTTAGAAATCCAGGCGTCTGACGTCCTCAGGCACCTCCGGAAATTGAATCCCAGGAAAGCCTCTGGCCCAGATGGCATGTCATCCATGTGCCTGAGAACATGCGCCAGCCAGCTAGCCCCTGTACTGTCTGCCATATTTCAGAAATCCCTGATGAGTGGCATAGTCCCCTCCTGCCTCAAAAGGTCCACCATCATACCAGTCCCCAAAAAAACAGGAGTCACGGACCTCAACAACTACAGACCTGTTGCCCTTACCCCAACTGTCATGAAAATCTTCGAAAAACTGGTCCTCAGTCATCTGAAAGCCTCCACCGATGCTCTCCTAGATCCTCTACAATTTGCATACAGAGCAAACAGGTCCATAGAGGATGCCATTAACATCAGTCTGGAGTTCATCATGGAACATCTGGACAGACCTAACACCTACGCGAGGATCCTCTTCCTAGACTTCAGCTCTGCCTTTAATACAATCAGCCCGAACATCCTGCATAACAACTTAGTGCAACTCGGGCTTGATCAAACTCTCTGCACTTGGATCAAAGACTTCCTCACGAACAGGACGCAACAAGTGAAACTGGGCAGTTGCCTCTCCCGAGTGAGGACCACGAACACTGGCGCCCCCAAGGCTGTGTACTGTCCCCGATCCTTTTTTCCCTGTATACGAACAGATGTACCTCAACTGCCGACTGTGTTAAGGTCATTAAATTTGCAGACGACACCACCATACTTGGCCTCATCAGTGGAGAGGATGAGCGCTCCTACCAGAGCGAGATCGAGCGTATCTGCGGTTGGTGTAAGGATAACATGCTCGTCCTAAACGCTGCGAAGACTGTCGAGCTGGTTGTGGATTTCAGGAAGCGCCCTCCCCCACTTAACCCGGTCTTCATCGAAGGCACGGAGGTCACCAGAGTATCAAGTGTTCGGTTCCTGGGCACTACCATCACCAAAGACTTGAGATGGAGGGAAAACACCACTAAATGCCAAAAGAAGGCACAGCAACGGCTGTTCTTCCTAAGACAACTAAGGAAGTTTGGCATGCCACAGGAGTTGATGTCAAGCTTCTACACTGCCACCATAGAGTCAATCCTATGCTCCTCCATCATCGTCTGGCATGGCGGCGCCACCTCAAGCGACAAGTACAAACTACAAAGAGTAATAAATGCTGCAGAAAGAATAATCGGTACACCCCTGCCACCACTGGACCTCCTCCATGCATCCAGGCTGAGGACAAGGGCAAATAGGATCACGCAAGATCCCCTCCACCCAGGCGGTCGCTTCTTCAACCGCATGCGCTCTGACCACCGTTACAGAGCTATTTCCACCAAGACCTCTAGACACAGGAACTCCTTTTTCCCCCAAGCAGTGCGCCTTCTGAACTCATGCACTGCATACAGCAAAGCTAAATAGCAGGACTGTCACCCAGGCCTGGTGCGGTTCTTCATTCCATGTTCTTTTGCACCTAGGCCTTACTAACTCATTAGCAGGACTAGCGGCTACGCACCTATCCTATCTGTCTTCACTGCATAGCGTACTTGCACTACATGTTTTCAATGCCTATATCTGTTTTCAATGTTTTCTGTTTTTTGTATTGCACCACTATGTTTTAATGTTGTTCTTGCACTATGCTCTATACCGATGTGTACCACAAACAATTCCGAGTGTGGCAACCGCTGCACTTGGCGAATAAATATGATTCTGATTCTGATTCTGATTCTGAAACCTGATATAAAGTCACAGTACTCTATTATCTTTTTGCACCCTTATCACATGGCACCCCTCATGCACTGCGGGTCCACATATGTCCCAATCCATCAATCATAACGTCGTATCCGCAAAAATGGAGTCAAGTTTAATTCGGCATTGAGACCAAATGGTGCTACTGTATTTAATTTAAAAATCCAAGATGCTTCCTTACAGTACAGTAATTCATCAAAGTCACCTCTCCTTGTGGATACTTTTAGCTTGTAAATGCCTTTAACCAGGGTACCTGTCAATTCATTATTATGATGTTCCCTATAATGTTCATATATACCCCCCACCGCTTTACCCCCCTTGATTTTCCCAAAGTGTTCCAGTACCCGTTCCTTCATGGCCCTTTTGGTCTTGCCAATATATTTGAGTTTGCATGGGCATTGTATCATGTAAACGACACGTGTCGTGTTGCAATGAATGAATGATCTTATATCATACTCGACATCGCCCCTGCTGTTTTCAAACACACCTGTTCGTTCAATAAAAGGACAGAGCTTACACTTACTACATTTATACGACCCATTGGGTACTCCCCTCTGTAACCATGTATCATTATTGGCACTATACTCACTGCGGACCAATTTGTCTTTTAGGTTGGGTGCTCTCCTAGCGGTAAGTAGTGGGCGTGGGCCCACCACCTTTGCTATCTCTTCTGAGGCCGTCAAAATTGGCCAGAATGTGGACAGCAAATTCCGCAACTCCTCCCAATGGGTGCCATAGCTGGTCACGAGCCGCATATGTCCCCCTCCCTCCACACCGGACCTCCCCCCACGAGTGGCCAGGAGATCCCCTCTGTTTAGATTCCACGCCCGCTTCAGCGCTCCCCGCAACACGGAATGTGTATATCCGCGCTCGCGGAATCGCTTATACATATCCCTGGACTCTTTCCGGAAGTCATTATCATCAGAACAGTTTCTCCGTAACCTCTTTTTAATGAGGGTGGATGATGGCTGGAGGCATGAAGAAGCGTATTGCCATCTGTGGGCTTCCGAAAAGATGTGGAAACCACTCTATTTCCCTCAACTCTAAGGCGCAAATCCAAAAAGGATATCTCATTACCATAGGTATATGTGAGTTTGATATTGCGCCTATTAGAGTTGAGGGCAGAGACAAATAAATCCAATTCATCTATACTGACACTCCATGCCACCAAGACGTCATCTAAGTATCGAATCCATAGGGCGACGTGCGCCCCAAAATCTGGGTTCGGAAAGACATCTCTGCGTTCCCATAGTCCCAGATGTAAACATGCATATGCAGGAGCGCACGCCGCCCCCATGGACGTACCGCGCACCTGACGGAAATATCTACCGCCAAAGATAAAGCAATTTTGCGTTAGGATCAGTCGCATACAATCAACAAGAAATTCGTTATGGGCCCCCGCGGAGGGATATCTCTCACGGAGGAAGAAGGACATTGCCCGGAGCCCGTCCTCATGCGGAATCGAGGTGTATAAAGACTCAACATAGATTCCCACAAGGACGGACCCCGGGGGCAGCTCGAGACCAGCAAGGACACCCAAGACATCGCGAGTATCCTGGACATATGACGGCAGGGACCGCACCAGTGGACTCAGCTTTTTGTCCACAAATTGCCCCATTCGTTGGGTAGGACTACCCACTGAGGAGATGATAGGTCTTCCTGGAGGATTTGAAAGGGACTTATGTAACTTGGGTAGAACGTATATAGTGGGAATGTTAAACGTATCAACCTTCAAATACTCCCATTCAGTTTTAGAGATATGGTTATGGAAAAGTCCATCATCCAACAAGTCATTGACTCTGTCCTTTATCAAAGAGAAGGGGTTTTCTTTTAAAGGCAAATAGGTATTTCTATCACCAAGCTGTCTCTCTATCTCATTAACATACATGTCTTCATTAAGTACCACGATATTTCCCCCTTTATCACTTGGTTTAATTATTATCTTAGATGCTGAAGTTAATTCTTTCAAAGCATCCATTTCATCTTTGCTTAAATTCCTATCTTCAGGGGTTGGAGTCAAAGATAGTTTCCACAACTCTTTCTCTATGGTATCTAGGAATACTTTAATATATTTGTTCTGGGATAGGGGAGGCATATAACTTGACTTAACATGGAGTCCCGAGGGCGGTGGTCTCATAGTACTGCCTTCATCAAGATTCATTGTTGGAGAGAATAATCCTTCGTCTATAGCGGGCGCCTCCAATGAATTTTCATCAAATAGAGATTCCAGCGCAGACAAAGTTTCTCTCTCATTCACAGTCAGACTCACATAGTTCTCTACTCCCTGGTGGTCTGGGGGATTGGTGCTGCCATAGGTTACTCTAAGACATACTTTCCTTAGGAATAAATAGATATCTTTGTATATTTCAAATACATCTCCCGAGGTAGCTGGCGAAAAAGACAATCCCCTATTGAGGAGAGCAATATGTCTATCCTGTAAATCAAAAGTGGACAAATTGACCACATTTTGACTCCCTGAAACGTTTACGCTGTCGCCTTCTTGGCTGACTCGCTCCTTGTCAGGCGTCTATCTATCGCCTTTCCCAGTTCTATTTGAACCTGTTCCATTTCCTCCATATCTCTCTGGCGTTCCTTCCTCATCCTGTATCTCTCTCTGCTGCTTTCTCCCCTCCCTCCTCCTCTTCCTCCTCGCCTTCCTCTGTTTCTTCGTCTGCCTACTCTGTCTTGGTCTAAAAAAGTAACTGACTTTTTGCCACTGGCTCCTGATCCCTCCGATATATCTGTGTCAAAACTAGAGGCTTCTATACTCGTCTGTCCCTCTGATCCCGATCTTTTTCGTCGTCTAGTTCTTTTCTTTTCTAGTCTTTTAGTGGGATTAAGGGCCTCATCCAAGTCCCACCGCGCTAAGTCTTTTTGGAACTTTTGCTGTTTCTGTTTTTTAATGGCAGCTTGCATATTTTCAATCTGTTTCTTCAGGCTGTCATTAAAAGAGGAAAACTGACCATGTGTACTCAATCCCTCAAGTGCGGCCGCACTACACATAACCTCTTCTGTTACCTCCTTTAGTTGTTCTCGTTCCTCCTCTGCCATCATATTCAAAATTTCAATACCTCTATCCAGTGCGCTTTTTTTCCATTTATCAATAAATCTAGGAGTCAAAAGATTAGTGGCCGGAATGATACGTTCCAGTAGACCATCGGGGATTACGCCCGCCTTTGCATACGATTCCAGTAGTGATGTATTCCATTTACGTTTTAACTGACGTGTCAACAATGATTTGTGATTAAAAAATAAATCCTTCAATTGGGACACGTCTTCTCTCTCTTCTACTGGAAATGATGCAAAGGTGGCTTCAATCTCACCTTCAATTTCATCAGAGATTAGGTATGCCATTTTAAGATTACAGTTAGAGATCTATACTCCAAAGATGATTTTATAGACTGATTTTGCATAAAAACCTGCAAATCAATATTTACGCTCGTATTCATATGTGCTGAGATTCTGCCAAAAATAAGGCATTGGACAGTGGACTTGCAGTGGACTTGTAATGTCTCTATGGACCCCCGTGGGACTCAATTTCTATGTCTGCCTTACAGGAATGCTAATCGGAGATCCATGTATATGCGCACGGCCGTCCGCTCACCTGAATGGCTCGTTGGAAAGCGAGTGACGGTGTGAGTATGGAGAGGAGGCGTGCCTTCAGACTGTTTTTAACTGCACTTGACGTATGTTGAAGCCACACCCTGATGAAGCGTCACACATGACGCGAAACGTCGGTGGGTGGAGCCACGCAGTTTGAGTTGCTGGCTGCGCTTCCGTGCTGGTGAGCGTTCTGAGCGTCCTGCTTCCTCCCATCACCTTCGGTAAAGAAAACAGCTAACCGGACTGTTTCTGAAGTGAGGTGACCTGGCTACTGGGGTGAGCGGACCACTGGAAAGGCCCCACATCTATTGAGGCTACCCCGCAGTGATTTAGAAAGGAGCGACACATACATAGGGGAGTTGAACGGACGCCAGTAACTACGTTTGGTGAGATCTACCCTTCTCTTGTCCCTCTGATATAAATGCAGGAACTGTAGTGACTATCACTGGCTGACGCCTGGAACAAGCTGGAGTATTGAATCTTGAGGGGGGCCCCCATTAATATCATAATCATGGCACCAGTATGAAAGCGCGGAGTGCTTGGAGTGTGCATATATGGAATGTTTCTATGTGTTACCTACCAAGTTGAAGCATTGATCATTCTCATCTGTTTTGATGGCTAAATTAGCTGTGCATATGCAATTTTAATCTTTTGAATCATAACGGCTCTTTTCGCATCGTGTAAATATTAGAGATGTTGTATGTCCTTGATTAACTAATAAATTTTGATACTTTGCACATTAAGGAGGCTGGTAACCCATATGTGTTCTGATTTGCTTTGGGAGGATGGCTTTCACTAACCTGGGCGGTCCCTGTCACTTCCTAACCTGGGAGACGCCTATCACTAACCTGGGGGATGCCTGTCACTTTCTAACCTGGGGGATGCCTATCACTAACCTGGGGGGTCCCTGTCACTTTTTAACCTTGGGGAGGCCTATCACTAACCTGGGTAGTCCTTGTCACTTCCTAACCATGGGGACGCCTGTCACTTCCTAACCTGGGGGACGCCTGTCACTTCCTAACCTGGGGACACCTGCCACTAACCTGGGGGATCCCTGTCACTTTCTAACTTGGGGGACGCCTGTCACTAACCTGGGGGTCCCTCTCACTTTCTAACCTGGGGGACGCCTGTCACTAACCTGGGGGACGCCTGTCACTAACCTGGAGGGTCCCTGTCACTTCCTAACATGGGGACGCCTGTCACTTCCTAACCTGGGGGATGGCTATCACTAACCTGGGGGGTCCTTGTCACTTCCTAACCTGGGGGACGCCCATCACTAACCTGGGGGATGCCTGTCACTTTCTAACCTGGGGGACGCCTATCACTAACCTGGGGGGTCCCTGTCACTTTCTAACCTGGGGGACGCCTATCACTAACCTGGGGGACACCTGTCACTTCCTAACCTGGGGGACGCCTGTCACTTCCTAACCTGGGGTACGCCTGTCACTTCCTAACCTGGGGACACCTGTTACTAACCTGGGGGGTCTCTGTCACTTTCTAACCTGGGGACGCCTGTCACTAACCTGGGGGATGCCTGTCACTTTCTAACCTGGAGGACGCCTGTCACTTTCTAACCTGGGGGACGCCTGTCACTAACCTGGGGGGTCCCTGTCACTTTCTAACCTGGGGGATGCCTATCACTAACCTGGGGGATGTCTGTCACTTCCTAACCTGGGGAGTCCCTGTCACTTCCTATCCTGGGGGGTCCCTGTCACTTTCTATCCTGGGCGACGCCTGTCACTAACCTGGGGGGTCCCTGTCACTTTCTAACCTGGGGGATGCCTGTCACTAACCTGGGGGGTCCCTGTCACTTTCTAACCTGGGGGGTCCCTGTCACTTTCTAACCTGGGGGACGCCTGTCACTTCCTAACCTGGGGGACGCCTGTCACTAACCTGGGGGTCCCTGGCACTTCTTAACCTGGGGGACGCCTGTCACTTCCTAACCTGGGGGACGCCTGTCACTAACCTGGGGTTCCCTGGCACTTCTTAACCTGGGGGACGCCTGTCACTTCCTAACCTGGGGGACGCCTATCACTAACCTGGGGGACGCCTGTCACTCAGTGGCGGCGCTACACTGGGGCTTGCCCAGGCTTCAGCCCCAGCTGGCAACTTGTTAGCCCCTCTTAAAGCTCCCCCGCTGGCCGTGGCCACCGCAAGTCTGTACTTGTCAGATGACAAAAAATGATCGAGGCGCCAGCCGCGCTAATAAGGGATGCGGGAGCCTGCTTTATTCCTTCCTCCCTCCTCCCTTCCTATGAATGCGCCCCCACCTGCTGTGAATGTCCCCCCCGTAGGCAGTGTGTGCGGAGCAGAGCGGAGCGGTAGGTCCTCTTACCGCAATCCATGCTCACCGGCAACTAGTCTCTTGCTTCCTGTTTACCATGACGTCACAGGAAGCAGGAGACTAGTTGCCGGTGAGCATGGATTGCGGTAAGAGGACCTACCGCTCCGCTCTGCTCCGCACACACTGCCTACGGGGGGGGGGGGGGGGGGGGACATTCACAGCAGGTGGGGGCATTCAGAGGAAGGGAGGAGGGAGGGAGGAATAAAGCAGGCTCCCGCATCCCTTATTAGCGCGGCTGGCACCTCGATCATTTTCTTCCTGTCTTCTCTCCCCAGGGCAATCTCCTCACACACAGGGGCACCTTCCTCCCCACCCACGGGCATTCTCCCCCCTCCACTGACGACCCCCCTACCCACTGGCACCCTCTTCCCCACCCACTGGCACCCTCCTCCTACCCACTGAGACTATCCTCCTACCCACTGGCACCTTTCTCCCCCACCCAGTGTCACCCTCCTCCCCACCCACTGGCACCCTCCTCCCTACCCACTGACACCCTCCTCCTACCCACTGACACCCTCCTCCTGCCCACTGGCACCCTCCTCCCCACCCAGTGGCACCCTCCTTTCCACCCACTGGCACCCTCCTCCCCACCCACTGGCACCCACTGAGCTGCCCTGGGGCCCCCAGCCCACCACCACCAGCCAGGCCTGAGCTGCCCTGGGGCCCCCAGCCCACCACCACCAGCCAGGCCTCAGCTGCCCTGGGGCCCCCAGCCCACCACCACTAGCCAGGCCTGAGCTTCCCTGGGACCCCAGCCCACCAGCCACGCAGGCATGAGGCCTCCAGCCCACCACCAGTCAGGCTTGAGGTGCCCTGGGGCCCCCAGCCCACCACCACCAGCCTGACTACATATACTGGGGACAGCTATACGCCTGGGTACATATACTGGGGACATCTATACACCTGGCTACCTATGCTGGGGACACTGTCTGTCATTATGTGCATGAACTGGTGAAAAGTTGTCCCTTATGTGCATTTACTGCGGAAACGCAGTCTGTCATTATGTGCATTAACTGGTGAAAAGCTGTCCCTTATGTGCATTTACTGCGGAAACGCAGTCTGTCATTATGTGAATTAACTGGTGAAAAGTTGTCTCTTATGTGCATTTACTGGGGAAATGCTGTCTGTCATTATGTGCATGAACTGGTGAAAAGTTGTCCCTTATGTGCATTTACTGCGGAAACGCAGTCTGTCATTATGTGCATTAACTGGTGAAAAGCTGTCCCTTATGTGCATTTACTGCGGAAACGCAGTCTGTCATTATGTGAATTAACTGGTGAAAAGCTGTCTCTTATGTGCATTTAATGGGGAAACTGTCTGTCATTACATGCATTAACCTCCTTGGCGGTAACCCCGTGTGTGACACGGGGTAAGCCGCCGGAGGGTGCCGCTCAGGCCCTGCTGGGCCGATTTTCATAATTTTTTTTTTGCTGGACGCAGCTAGCACTTTGCTAGCTGCGCCAGCACTCTGATCGCCGCCGGCCCCCGCCCGATCGCCGCTATCTGCTGCGGCGCGCGCCCCCCCCCCCCAGACCCCAGCGCTGCCTGGCCAATCAGTGCCAGGCAGCGCCGAGGGGTGGCCCGGGACTCCCAATGACGTCCCGACGTCAGTGACGTCGGTGACGTCATCCCGCCCCGTCGCCATGGCGACGGGGGAAGCCCTCCAGGAAATCCCGTTCTATGAACGGGATTTCCTGATCGGAGATCGCCGAAGGCGATCGAAGCGGGCGGGGGGATGCCGCTCAGCAGCGGCTATCATGTAGCGAGCCCTCGGCTCGCTACATGATAAAAAAAAAAAAAAATTTAAAAAAAAACTGCTGCGCTCCCTCCTGGCGGTATTTTTCATACCGCCAAGGAGGTTAACTGGTGAAAAGCAGGCTCTTATGTGCATTTAATGGGGAAACTGTCTGTCATTACATGCATTAACTGGTGAAAAGCAGGCTCTTATGTGGATTTAATGGGGAAACTGTCTGTCATTACGTGCATTAACTGGTGAAAAGCAGGCTCTTATGTGCATTTACTGCGGAAACGCAGTCTGTCATTATGTGCATGAACTGGTGAAAAGTTGTCCCTTATGTGCATTTACTGCGGAAACGCAGTCTGTCATTATGTGCATTAACTGGTGAAAAGCTGTCCCTTATGTGCATTTACTGCGGAAACGCAGTCTGTCATTATGTGAATTAACTGGTGAAAAGCTGTCTCTTATGTGCATTTAATGGGGAAACTGTCTGTCATTACATGCATTAACTGGTGAAAAGCAGGCTCTTATGTGCATTTAATGGGGAAACTGTCTGTCATTACATGCATTAACTGGTGAAAAGCAGGCTCTTATGTGGATTTAATGGGGAAACTGTCTGTCATTACGTGCATTAACTGGTGAAAAGCAGGCTCTTATGTGCATTTACTGCGGAAACGCAGTCTGTCATTATGTGCATGAACTGGTGAAAAGTTGTCCCTTATGTGCATTTACTGCGGAAACGCAGTCTGTCATTATGTGCATTAACTGGTGAAAAGCTGTCCCTTATGTGCATTTACTGCGGAAACGCAGTCTGTCATTATGTGAATTAACTGGTGAAAAGCTGTCTCTTATGTGCATTTAATGGGGAAACTGTCTGTCATTACATGCATTAACTGGTGAAAAGCAGGCTCTTATGTGCATTTAATGGGGAAACTGTCTGTCATTACATGCATTAACTGGTGAAAAGCAGGCTCTTATGTGGATTTAATGGGGAAACTGTCTGTCATTACGTGCATTAACTGGTGAAAAGCAGGCTCTTATGTGCATTTACTGCGGAAACGCAGTCTGTCATTACGTGCATTAACTGGTGAAAAGCTGTCCCTTTATGTGCATTTACTGCAGAAACGCAGTCTGTCATTACGTGCATTAACTGCTGAAAAGCTGATTCTTATGTGCATTTACTGGTGAAAGGCAACCTGTCATTATGTGCGTTTACTTCATTTTTTTTTCATGTAACTACGTTACCTGGTACAACTACATTAAAGTTAGCCCCGCCCACATGACTTCATGACCACGCCCAAATTTTCACCGCGCAAATTCCCCCCCCCCCCCAAGCCCGGCCTGCCAGCCTTTGTGCCCCCTTTGAGCCCCCCCAAAAATCTGAAGCTGGAGCCGCCACTGCTGTCACTTCCTAACCTGGGGGACGCCTGTCACTTCCTAACCTGGGGTACGCCTGTCACTTCCTAACCTGGGGACACCTGTTACTAACCTGGGGGGTCCCTGTCACTTTCTAACCTGGGGACGCCTGTCACTAACCTGGGGGATGCCTGTCACTTTCTAACCTGGGGAACGCCTGTCACTTTCTAACCTGGGGGACGCCTGTCACTAACCTGGGGGGTCCCTGTCACTTTCTAACCTGGGGGACGCCTATCACTAACCTGGGGGATGCCTGTCACTTCCTAACCTGGGGAGTCCCTGTCACTTCCTAACCTGGGGGGTCCCTGTCACTTTTTATCCTGGGCGACGCCTGTCACTAACCTGGGGGTCCCTGTCACTTTCTAACCTGGGGGATGCCTGTCACTAACCTGGGGGGTCCCTGTCACTTTCTAACCTGGGGGGTCCCTGTCACTTTCTAACCTGGGGGGTCCCTGTCACTTTCTAACCTGGGGACGCCTGTCACTTCCTAACCTGGGGGACGCCTGTCACTAACCTGGGGGTCCCTGGCACTTCTTAACCTGGGGGACGCCTGTCACTTCCTAACCTGGGGGACGCCTGTCACTAACCTGGGGGTCCCTGGCACTTCTTAACCTGGGGGACGCCTGTCACTTCCTAACCTGGGGGACGCCTATCACTAACCTGGGGGATGCCTGTCACTTTCTAACCTGGGGGCTGCCTATCACTAACCTGGGGGGTCCCTGTCATTTCCAAACCTGGGGACACCTGTCACTAACCTTTGAACTCGATGGACGTATGTCTTTTTTAAACCAAAATAACTATGTAACTATGTAACCTGGGGGGTCCCTGTCACTTTCTAACCTGGGGGACGCCTATCACTAACCGAGGGGACGCCTGTCACTTCCTAACCTGGGGGACGCCTGTCACTTCCTAACCTGGGGGACGCCTGTCACTTCCCAACCTAGGGACACCTGTCACTAACCTGGGGGTCCCTGTCACTTTCTAACCTGAGGATGCCTGTCACTAACCAGGGCGATGCCTATCACTTTCTAACCTGGGGGACGCCTGTCGCTTTCTAACCTGTGGGGTCACTGTCACTTCCTAACCTGGGGGACGCCTGTCACTTCCCAACCTGGGGACACCTGTCTCTAACCTGGGGGGTCCCTGTCACTTTCTAACCTGGTGACGCCTGTCACTTACCTGGGGGGTGCATGTCACTTTCTAACCTGGGGGACACCTGCCACTTTCTAACCTGGGGGACGCCTGTCACTAACCTGGGGGTCCCTGTCACTTTCTGACCTGGGGGACGCCTATCATTAACCTGGGGGATGCCTGTCACTTCCTAACCTGGGGGGTCCCTGTCACTTTCTATCCTGGGTGACGCCTGTCACTAACCTGGGGGGTCCCTGTCACTTTCTAACCTGGGGGATAGCTGTCAATAACCTGCGGGGTCCCTGTCACTTTATAACCTGGGGGGTCCCTGTCACTTTCTAACCTGGGGGACGCCTGTCACTTCCTAACCTGGGGGATGCCTGTCAATAACCTGGGGGGTCCCTGGCACTTCTTAACCTGGGGGACGCCAGTCACTTCCTAACCTGGGGGACGCCTATCACTAACCTGGGGGATGCCTTTCACTTTCTAACCTGGGGGCCGCCTATCACTAACCTAGGGGGTCCCTGTCATTTCCAAACCTGGGGACACCTGTCACTAACCTGGGGGGTACCTGTCACTTTCTAACCTGGGGGACGCCTATCACTAACCTGGGGGACGCCTGTCACTTCCTAACCTGGGGGACGCCTGTCACTTCCTAACCTGGGGGACGCCTATCACTAACCTGGGGGACGCCTGTCACTAACCTGGGGGTCCCTGGCACTTCTTAACCTGGAGGACGCCAGTCATTTCCTAACCTGGGGGACGCCTATCACTAATCTGGGGGATGTCTGTCACTTTCTAACCTGGGGGCCGCCTATCACTAACCTGGGGGGTCCCTGTCATTTCCAAACCTGGGGACACCTGTCACTAACCTGGGGGGTCCCTGCCACTTTCTAAACTGGGGGACGCCTATCACTAACCTGGGGGACGCCTGTCACTTCCTAACATGGGGGACGCCTGTCACTTCCCAACCTGGGGACACCTGTCACTAACCTGGGGGGTCCCTGTCACTTTCTAACCTGGGAATGCCTGTCACTAACCTGGGGGATGCCTGTCACTTTCTCACCTGGGGGACGCCTGTCACTTCCTAACCTGGGGGAAGCCTGTCACTAACCTGGGGGTCCCTGGCACTTCTTAACCTGGGGGACGCCTGTCACTTCCTAACCTGGGGGGCGCCTATCACTAACCTGGGGGATGCCTGTCACTAATCTGGGGGATGTCTGTCACTTTCTAACCTGGGGGCCGCCTATCACTAACCCTGTCATTTCCAAACCTGGGGACAACTGTCACTAACCTGGGGGGTCCCTGTCACTTTCTAACCTGGGGGACACCTATCACTAACCTGGGGGACGCCTGTCACTTCCCAACCTGGGGACGCCTGTCACTAACCTGGGGGGTCCCTGTCACTTTCCAACCCTGGGGGATGCCTGTCACTAACCTGGGGGGTCCCTGTCACTTTCTAACCTGGGGGGTCCCTGTCACTTTCTAACCTGGGGGACGCCTGTCACTTCCTAACCTGGAGGACGCCTGTCACTAACCTGGGGGTCCCTGGCACTTCTTAACCTGGGGGACGCCTGTCACTTCCTAACCTGGGGGCCTTCCTAACCTGGGGGATGCCTGACACTTTCTAACCTGGGGGACGCCTGTCACTAACCAGGGGGGTCCCTGTCACTAACCTGGTGGGTCCCTGTCACTTTCTAACCTGGGGGACGCCTGTCACTAACCTGGGTGGTCCCTGTCACTCCATAACCTGGGGGACGCCTGTCACTTCCTAACCTGGAGGACGCCTGTCACTTCCTAACCTGGGGACACCTGTCACTAACCTGGGGGACGCCTGTCACTAACCTGGGGGGGTCCCTGTCACTTTCTAACCTGGGGACGCCTGTCACTAACCTGGTTGGTCCATGTCACTTCCTAACCTTGGGTACGCCTGTCACTTCCTAACCTGTGGGACGCCTGTCACTTCCTAACCTGGGGAACGCCTGTCACTTCCTAACCTGGGGACACCTGTCACTAACCTGGGGGGTTCCTGTCACTTTCTAACTTGGGGGACGCCTGTCACTTCCTAACCTGGGGGACGCCTGTCACTAACCTGGGGGACGCCTGTCACTAACCTGGGGGGGTCCCTGTCACTTCCTAACATGGGGGACGCCTGTCACTAACCTGGGGGACGCCTGTCACTAACCTGGGGGGGTCCCTGTCACTTCCTAACATGGGGGACACCTGTCACTTCCTAACCTGGCTATCACTAACCTGGGGGGTCCCTTTCACTTCCTAACCTGGGGGACGCCTATCCCTATTCTGGGGGATGCCTGTCACTTTCTAACCTGGGGGACACCTATCACTAACCTGGGGGGTCCCTGTCACTTTCTAACCTGGGGGACGCCTGTCACTTACTAACCTGGGGGACGCCTGTCACTTCCTAACTTCCTAACCTGGGGGACGCCTGTCACTTCCCAACCTGGGGACACCTGTCACTAACCTGGAGGGTCCCTGTCACTTTCTAACCTGGGGGATGCCTGTCACTTTCTAACCTGGGGGATGCCTTTCACTTTCTAACCTGGGGGACGCCTGTCATTAACCTGGGGGTCCCTGTCACTTTTTAACCTGGGGGACGCCTATCACTAACCTGGGGGATGCCTGTCACTTCCTTACCTGGGAGGTCCCTGTCACTTCCTAACCTGGGGGGTCCCTGTCACTTTCTATCCTGGGAGACGCCTGTCACTAACCTGGGTGGTCCTTGTCACTTCCTAACCTGGGGGGACACCTGTCACTAACCTGGGGGGGTCCCTGTCACTTTCTAACTTGGGGGACGCCTGTCACTTACCTGGGGGGTCCCTGTCACTTTCTAACCTGGGGGACGCCTATCAATAACCTGGGGGGTCCCTGTCACTTCCAAACCTGGGGACACCTGTCACTAACCTGGGGGGTCCCTGTCACTTTCTAACCTGGGGGACGCCTGTCACAAACGTGGGGGGGGGGGTCCCTGCCACTAACCTGGGGGGTTCCTGTCACTTTCTAACCTGGGGGACGCCTGTCACTAACCTGGGTGGTCCCTGTCACTTCATAACCTGGGGGACGCCTGTCACTTCCTAACCTGGGGGACGCCTGTCACTTCCTAACCTGGGGACACCTGTCACTAACCTGGGGGATGCCTGTCACTAACCTGGGGGGGTCCTTGTCACTTTCTAACCTGGGGGACGCCTGTCACTTTCTAACATGGGGGACGCCTGTCACTAACCTGGGGGGTCCCTGTCACTTTCTAACCTGGGGGATGCCTGTCACTAACCTGGGTGGTCCTTGTCACTTCCTAACCTGGGGCGACACCTGTCACTAACCTGGGGGGGTCCCTGTCACTTTCTAACTTGGGGGACGCCTGTCACTAACCTGGGGGGTCCCTGTCACTTTCTAACCAGGGGGACGCCTGTCACTAACCTTACGGACGCCTGTTACTAACCTGGGGGGTCCCTGTCACTTCCTAACATGGGGGAAGCCTGTCACCTGTCACTTTCTAACCTGGGGGATGGCTATCACTAACCTGGGGGGTCCCTGTCACTTCCTAACCTGGGGGATGCCTATCACTAACCTGGGGGATGCCTGTCACTTCCTAACCTGGGGGAAGCCTGTCACTTCCTAACCTGGGGGATGGCTATCACTAACCTGGGGGGGTCCCTGTCACTTTCTAACCTGGGGGACGCCTATCACTAACCTGGGGGGTCCCTGTCACTTCCTAACCTGAGGGACGCCTATCACTAACCTGGGGGACACCTATCACGAACCTGGGGACGCCTGTCACTTTTTAACCTGGGGGACGCCTGTCACTTCCTAACCTGGGTGACGCCTATCACTAACCTGGGGGGTCCCTGTCACTTTCTAACTTGGGGGACGCCTATCACTAACCTGGGTGGTCCTTGTCACTTCCTAACCTGGGGGACGCCTGTCACTTCCTAACCTGGGGGATGCCTGTCACTTCCTAACTTCCTAACCTGGGGGACGCCTGTCACTTCCCAACCTGGGGACACCTGTCACTAACCTGGAGGGTCCCTGTCACTTTCTAACCTGGGGACGCCTGTCACTAACCTGGGGGATGCCTGTCACTTTCTAACCTGGGGGATGCCTTTCACTTTCTAACCTGGGGGACGCCTGTCATTAACCTGGGGGGTCCCTGTCACTTTTTAACCTGGGGGACGCCTATCACTAACCTGGGGAATGCCTGTCACTTCCTAACCTGGGGGGTCCCTGTCACTTCCTAACCTGGGGGGTCCCTGTCACTTTCTATCCTGGGAGACGCCTGTCACTAACCTGGGTGGTCCTTGTCACTTCCTAACCTGGGGGGACAACTGTCACTAACCTGGGGGGGTCCCTGTCACTTTCTAACTTGGGGGACGCCTGTCACTAACCTTTGGGGTCCCTGTCACTTTCTAACTTGGGGGACGCCTGGGGGGTCCCTGTCACTTCCTAACCTGGAGGACGCCTATCACTACCCTGGGGGACGCCTGTCACTAACCTGGGGGGTCCCTGTCACTTCGTAACGTGGGGGACGCCTGTCACTTCCTAACCTGGGGGATGGCTTTCACTAACCTGGGGGGTCCATGTCACTTCCTACCCTGGGGGACGCCTATCACTAACCTGGGGGATGCCTGTCACTTTCTAACCTGGGGGATGCCTATCACTAACCTGGGGGGTCCCTGTCACTTTTTAATCCGGGGGAGGCCTATCACTAACCTGGGTAGTCCTTGTCACTTCCTAACCTTGGGGACGCCTGTCACTTCCTAACCTGGGGACACCTGTGACTAACCTGGGGGATCCCTGTCACTTTCTAACTTGGGGGACGCCTGCCACTAACCTGGGGGGTCCCTCTCACTTTCTAACCTGGGGAACGCCTGTCACTAACCTGGGGGGTCCCTCTCACTTCCTAACCTGGGGGACGCCTGTCACTAACCTGGGGGTCCCTGGCACTTCTTAACCTGGGGGACGCCTGTCACTTCCTAACCTGGGGGACGCCTGTCACTAACCTGGGGGTCCCTGGCACTTCTTAACCTGGGGGACGCCTGTCACTTCCTAACCTGGGGGACGCCTATCACTAACCTGGGGGATGCCTGTCACTTTCTAACCTGGGGGCTGCCTATCACTAACCTGGGGGGTCCCTGTCATTTCCAAACCTGGGGACACCTGTCACTAACCTTTGAACTCGATGGACGTATGTCTTTTTTAAACCAAAATAACTATGTAACTATGTAACCTGGGGGGTCCCTGTCACTTTGTAACCTGGGGGACGCCTATCACTAACCGAGGGGACGCCTGTCACTTCCTAACCTGGGGGACGCCTGTCACTTCCTAACCTGGGGGACGCCTGTCACTTCCCAACCTAGGGACACCTGTCACTAACCTGGGGGTCCCTGTCACTTTCTAACCTGGGGATGCCTGTCACTAACCAGGGCGATGCCTATCACTTTCTAACCTGGGGGACGCCTGTCGCTTTCTAACCTGTGGGGTCACTGTCACTTCCTAACCTGGGGGACGCCTGTCACTTCCCAACCTGGGGACACCTGTCTCTAACCTGGGGGGTCCCTGTCACTTTCTAACCTGGTGACGCCTGTCACTTACCTGGGGGGTGCATGTCACTTTCTAACCTGGGGGACACCTGCCACTTTCTAACCTGGGGGACGCCTGTCACTAACCGGGGGTCCCTGTCACTTTCTGACCTGGGGGACGCCTATCATTAACCTGGGGGATGCCTGTCACTTCCTAACCTGGGGGGTCCCTGTCACTTCCTAACCTAGGGGGTTCCTGTCACTTTCTATCCTGGGTGACGCCTGTCACTAACCTGGGGGGTCCCTGTCACTTTCTAACCTGGGGGATAGCTGTCACTAACCTGCGGGGTCCCTGTCACTTTATAACCTGGGGGGTCCCTGTCACTTTCTAACCTGGGGGACGCCTGTCACTTCCTAACCTGGGGGATGCCTGTCAATAACCTGGGGGGTCCCTGGCACTTCTTAACCTGGGGGACGCCAGTCACTTCCTAACCTGGGGGACGCCTATCACTAACCTGGGGGATGCCTTTCACTTTCTAACCTGGGGGCCGCCTATCACTAACCTAGGGGGTCCCTGTCATTTCCAAACCTGGGGACACCTGTCACTAACCTGGGGGGTACCTGTCACTTTCTAACCTGGGGGACGCCTATCACTAACCTGGGGGACGCCTGTCACTTCCTAACCTGGGGGACGCCTGTCACTTCCTAACCTGGGGGACGCCTATCACTAACCTGGGGGACGCCTGTCACTAACCTGGGGGTCCCTGGCACTTCTTAACCTGGAGGACGCCTGTCATTTCCTAACCTGGGGGACGCCTATCACTAATCTGGGGGATGTCTGTCACTTTCTAACCTGGGGGCCGCCTATCACTAACCTGGGGGGTCCCTGTCATTTCCAAACCTGGGGACACCTGTCACTAACCTGGGGGGTCCCTGCCACTTTCTAAACTGGGGGACGCCTATCACTAACCTGGGGGACGCCTGTCACTTCCTAACATGGGGGACGCCTGTCACTTCCCAACCTGGGGACACCTGTCACTAACCTGGTGGGTCCCTGTCACTTTCTAACCTGGGAATGCCTGTCACTAACCTGGGGGATGCCTGTCACTTTCTCACCTGGGGGACGCCTGTCACTTCCTAACCTGGGGGAAGCCTGTCACTAACCTGGGGGTCCCTGGCACTTCTTAACCTGGGGGACGCCTGTCACTTCCTAACCTGGGGGGCGCCTATCACTAACCTGGGGGATGCCTGTCACTAATCTGGGGGATGTCTGTCACTTTCTAACCTAGGGGCCGCCTATCACTAACCCTGTCATTTCCAAACCTGGGGACAACTGTCACTAACCTGGGGGGTCCCTGTCACTTTCTAACCTGGGGGACACCTATCACTAACCTGGGGGACGCCTGTCACTTCCCAACCTGGGGACGCCTGTCACTAACCTGGGGGGTCCCTGTCACTTTCCAACCCTGGGGGATGCCTGTCACTAACCTGGGGGGTCCCTGTCACTTTCTAACCTGGGGGGTCCCTGTCACTTTCTAACCTGGGGGACGCCTGTCACTTCCTAACCTGGAGGACGCCTGTCACTTACCTGGGGGTCCCTGGCACTTCTTAACCTGGGGGACGCCTGTCACTTCCTAACCTGGGGGACTTCCTAACCTGGGGGATGCCTGTCACTTTCTAACCTGGGGGACGCCTATCACTAACCTGGGGGGTCCGTGTCACTTCCAAACCTGGGGACACCTGTAACTATTCTGGGGGGTCCCTGACACTTTCTAACCTGGGGGACGCCTGTCACTAACCAGGGGGGTCCCTGTCACTAACCTGGTGGGTCCCTGTCACTTTCTAACCTGGGGGACGCCTGTCACTAACCTGGGTGGTCCCTGTCACTCCATAACCTGGGGGACGCCTGTCACTTCCTAACCTGGAGGACGCCTGTCACTTCCTAACCTCGGGACACCTGTCACTAACCTGGGGGATGCCTGTCACTAACCTGGGGGGGTCCCTGTCACTTTCTAACCTGGGGACGCCTGTCACTAACCTGGTTGGTCCATGTCACTTCCTAACCTTGGGTACGCCTGTCACTTCCTAACCTGGGGGACGCCTGTCACTTCCCAACCTGGGGACACCTGTCACTAACCTGGAGGGTCCCTGTCACTTTCTAACCTGGGGGATGCCTGTCACTTTCTAACCTGGGGGATGCCTTTCACTTTCTAACCTGGGGGACGCCTGTCATTAACCTGGGGGTCCCTGTCACTTTTTAACCTGGGGGACGCCTATCACTAACCTGGGGGATGCCTGTCACTTCCTTACCTGGGGGGTCCCTGTCACTTCCTAACCTGGGGGGTCCCTGTCACTTTCTATCCTGGGAGACGCCTGTCACTAACCTGGGTGGTCCTTGTCACTTCCTAACCTGGGGGGACACCTGTCACTAACCTGGGGGGGTCCCTGTCACTTTCTAACTTGGGGGACGCCTGTCACTTACCTGGGGGGTCCCTGTCACTTTCTAACCTGGGGGACGCCTATCAATAACCTGGGGGGTCCCTGTCACTTCCAAACCTGGGGACACCTGTCACTAACCTGGGGGGTCCCTGTCACTTTCTAACCTGGGGGACGCCTGTCACTAACCTGGGTGGTCCCTTTCACTTCATAACCTGGGGGACGCCTGTCACTTCCTAACCTGGGGGACGCCTGTCACTTCCTAACCTGGGGACACCTGTCACTAACCTGGGGGATGCCTGTCACTAACCTGGGGGGGTCCTTGTCACTTTCTAACCTGGGGGACGCCTGTCACTTTCTAACATGGAGGACGCCTGTCACTAACCTGGGGGTCCCTGTCACTTTCTAACCTGGGGGATGCCTGTCACTAACCTGGGTGGTCCTTGTCACTTCCTAACCTGGGGCGACACCTGTCACTAACCTGGGGGGGGTCCCTGTCACTTTCTAACTTGGGGGACGCCTGTCACTAACCTGGGGGGTCCCTGTCACTTTCTAACCTGGGGGACGCCTGTCACTAACCTTACGGACGCCTGTTACTAACCTGGGGGGTCCCTGTCACTTCCTAACATGGGGGAAGCCTGTCACTTTCTAACCTGGGGGATGGCTATCACTAACCTGGGGGGTCCCTGTCACTTCCTAACCTGGGGGATGGCTATCACTAACCTGGGGGGGTCCCTGTCACTTTCTAACCTGGGGGACGCCTATCACTAACCTGGGGGGTCCCTGTCACTTCCTAACCTGAGGGACGCCTATCACTAACCTGGGGGACACCTATCACGAACCTGGGGACGCCTGTCACTTTTTAACCTGGGGGACGCCTGTCACTTCCTAACCTGGGGGACGCCTATCACTAACCTGGGGGGTCCCTGTCACTTTCTAACTTGGGGGACGCCTATCACTAACCTGGGTGGTCCTTGTCACTTCCTAACCTGGGGGACGCCTGTCACTTCCTAACCTGGGGGATGCCTGTCACTTCCTAACTTCCTAACCTGGGGGACGCCTGTCACTTCCCAACCTGGGGACACCTGTCACTAACCTGGAGGGTCCCTGTCACTTTCTAACCTGGGGACGCCTGTCACTAACCTGGGGGATGCCTGTCACTTTCTAACCTGGGGGATGCCTTTCACTTTCTAACCTGGGGGACGCCTGTCATTAACCTGGGGGGTCCCTGTCACTTTTTAACCTGGGGGGTCCCTGTCACTTCCTAACCTGGGGGGTCCCTGTCACTTCCTAACCTGGGGGGTCCCTGTCACTTTCTATCCTGGGAGACGCCTGTCACTAACCTGGGTGGTCCTTGTCACTTCCTAACCTGGGGGGACAACTGTCACTAACCTGGGGGGGTCCCTGTCACTTTCTAACTTGGGGGACGCCTGTCACTAACCTTTGGGGTCCCTGTCACTTTCTAACTTGGGGGACGCCTGGGGGGTCCCTGTCACTTCCTAACCTGGAGGACGCCTATCACTACCCTGGGGGACGCCTGTCACTAACCTGGGGGGTCCCTGTCACTTCGTAACGTGGGGGACGCCTGTCACTTCCTAACCTGGGGGATGGCTTTCACTAACCTGGGGGGTCCATGTCACTTCCTACCCTGGGGGACGCCTATCACTAACCTGGGGGATACCTGTCACTTTCTAACCTGGGGGATGCCTATCACTAACCTGGGGGGTCCCTGTCACTTTTTAACCCGGGGGAGGCCTATCACTAACCTGGGTAGTCCTTGTCACTTCCTAACCTTGGGGACGCCTGTCACTTCCTAACCTGGGGACACCTGTCACTAACCTGGGGGATCCCTGTCACTTTCTAACTTGGGGGACGCCTGCCACTAACCTGGGGGGTCCCTCTCACTTTCTAACCTGGGGAACGCCTGTCACTAACCTGGGGGGTCCCTGTCACTTCCTAACATGGGGACGCCTGTCACTTCCTAACCCGGGGGATCGCTATCACTAACCTGGGGGGTCCTTGTCACTTCCTAACCTGGGGGACGCCTATCACTAACCTGGGGGACGCCTGTCACTTTCTAACCTGGGGGATGCCTGTCACTTCCTAA
Organism: Hyperolius riggenbachi; assembly: GCF_040937935.1. Classification (NCBI taxonomy): domain Eukaryota; kingdom Metazoa; phylum Chordata; class Amphibia; order Anura; family Hyperoliidae; genus Hyperolius; species Hyperolius riggenbachi. The sequence continues at coordinate 184,883,732 of NC_090653.1, read as the reverse complement.
CCTGGGGTACGCCTGTCACTTCCTAACCTGGGGACACCTGTTACTAACCTGGGGGGTCCCTGTCACTTTCTAACCTGGGGACGCCTGTCACTAACCTGGGGGATGCCTATCACTTTCTAACCTGGGGGACGCCTGTCACTTTCTAACCTGGGGGACGCCTGTCACTAACCTGGGGGGTCCCTGTCACTTTCTAACCTGGGGGACGCCTATCACTAACCGGGGGGATGTCTGTCACTTCCTAACCTGGGGAGTCCCTGTCACTTCCTATCCTTGGGGGTCCCTGTCACTTTCTATCCTGGGCGACGCCTGTCACTAACCTGGGGGGTCCCTGTCACTTTCTAACCTGGGGGATGCCTGTCACTAACCTGGGGGGTCCCTGTCACTTTCTAACCTGGGGGACGCCTGTCACTTCCTAACCTGGGGGATGCCTGTCACTAACCTGGGGGTCCCTGGCACTTCTTAACCTGGGGGACGCCTGTCACTTCCTAACCTGGGGGACACCTGTCACTAACCTCGGGTTCCCTGGCACTTCTTAACCTGGGGGACGCCTGTCACTTCCTAACCTGGGGGACGCCTATCACTAACCTGGGGGACGCCTGTCACTTCCTAACCTGGGGGACGCCTGTCACTTCCTAACCTGGGGTACGCCTGTCACTTCCCAACCTGGGGATACCTGTTACTAACCTGGGGGTTCCCTGTCACTTTCTAACCTGGGGACGCCTGTCACTAACCTGGGGGGTCCCTGTCACTTTCTAACCTGGGGGACGCCTATCACTAACCTGGGGGATGCCTGTCACTTCGTAACCTGGGGAGTCCCTCTCACTTCCTAACCTGGGGGGTCCCTGTCACTTTCTATCCTGGGCGACGCCTGTCACTAACCTGGGGGGTCCCTGTCACTTTCTAACCTTGGCGGTCCCTGTCACTTTCTAACCTGGGGGGTCCCTGTCACTTTCTAACCTGGGGGACGCCTGTCACTTCCTAACCTGGGGGACGCCTGTCACTAACCTGGGGGTCCCTGGCACTTCTTAACCTGGGGGACGCCTTTCACTTCCTAACCTGGGGGACGCCTATCACTAACCTGGGGATGCCTGTCACTTTGTAACCTGGGGGCTGCCTGTCACTAACCTGGGGGGTCCCTGTCATTTCCAAGCCTGGGGACCCCTGTCACTAACCTTTGAACTCGATGGACGTATGTCTTTTTTAAACCAAAATAACTATGTAACTATGTAACCTGGGGGTCCCTGTCACTTTCTAACCTGGGGGACGCCTAACACTAACCGAGGGGACGCCTGTCACTTCCTAACCTGAGGGACGCCTGTCACTTCCTAACCTGGGGGACGCCTGTCACTTTCCAACCTAGGGACACCTGTCACTAACCTGGGGGGTCTCTGTCACTTCCTAACCTGGGGATGCCTGTCACTAACCAGGGCGATGCCTATCACTTTCTAACCTGGGGGACGCCTGTCGCTTTCTAACCTGTGAGGTCACTATCACTTCCTAACCTGGGGGACGCCTGTCACTTCCCAACCTGGGGACACCTGTCACTAACCTGGGGGGTCCCTGTCACTTTCTAACCTGGGGACGCCTGTCACTAACCTGGGGTGTGCCTGTCACTTTCTAACCTGGCGGACACCTGCCACTTTCTAACCTGGGGGACGCCTGTCACTAACCTGGGGGTCCCTGTCACTTTCTAACCTGGGGGACGCCTATCATTAACCTGGGGGATGCCTGTCACTTCCTAACCTGGGGGGTCTCTGTCACTTCCTAACCTAGGGGGTCCCTGTCACTTTGTATCCTGGGCGACGCCTGTCACTAACCTGGGGGGTCCCTGTCACTTTCTAACCTGGGGGATAACTGTCACTTTCTAACCTGGGGGACGCCTGTCACTAACCTGGGGGTCCCTGGCACTTCTTAACCTGGGGGACGCCTGTCACTTCCTAACCTGGGGGACTTCCAAAGCTGGGGCATGCCTGTCACTTTCTAACCTGGGGGACGCCTATCACTAACCTGGGGGGTCCGTGCCACTTCCAAACCTGGGCACACCTGTCACTAACATGGGGGGTCCCTGTCACTTTCTAACCTGGGGGACGCCTGTCACTAACCAGGGGGGTCCCTGTCACTAACCTGGCGGGTCCCTGTCACTTTCTAACCTGGGGATGCCTGTCACTAACCAGGGCGATGCCTATCACTTTCTAACCTGGGGGACGCCTGTCGCTTTCTAACCTGTGGGGTCACTGTCACTTCCTAACCTGGGGGACGCCTGTCACTTCCCAACCTGGGGACACCTGTCACTAACCTGGGGGGTCCCTGTCACTTTCTAACCTGGGGACACCTGTCACTAACCTGGGGGGTGCCTGTCACTTTCTAATCTGGGGGACACCTGCCACTTCCTAACCTGGGGGACGCCTATCACTAACCTGGGGGATGCCTGTCACTTTCTAACCAGGGGGCCGGCTATCACTAACCTGGGGGGTCCCTGTCATTTCCAAACCTGGGGACACCTGTCACTAACCTGGGGGGTACCTGTCACTTTCTAACCTGGGGGACGCCTATCACTAACCTGGGGGACGCCTGTCACTTCCTAACCTGGGGGACGCCTGTCACTTCCTAACCTGGGGGACGCCTATCACTAACCTGGAGGACGCCTGTCACTAACCTGGGGGTCCCTGGCACTTCTTAACCTGGGGGACGCCTGTCATTTCCTAACCTGGGGGACGCCTATCACTAATCTGGGGGATGTCTGTCACTTTCTAACCTGGGGGCCTCCTATCACTAACCTGGGTGGTCCCTGTCATTTCCAAACCTGGGGACACCTGTCACTAACCTGGGGGGTCCCTGTCACTTTCTAAACTGGGGGGCGCCTATCACTAACCTGGGGGACGCCTATCACTAACCTGGGGGATGCCTGTCACTAATCTGGGGGATGTCTGTCACTTTCTAACCTGGGGGGTCCCTGTCACTTTCTAACCTGGGGGACGCCTGTCACTTCCTAACCTGGGGGACGCCTGTCACTTCCTAACCTGGGGGACGCCTGTCACTTCCCAACCTGGGGACACCTGTCACTAACCTGGGGTGTCCCTGTCACTTTCTAACCTGGGGATGCCTGTCACTAACCTGGGGGATGCCTGTCACTTTCTCACCTGGGGGACGCCTGTCACTTCCTAACCTGGGGGAAGCCTGTCACTAACCTGGGGGTCCCTGGCACTTCTTAACCTGGGGGACCCCTGTCACTTCCTAACCTGGGGGACGCCTATCACTAACCTGGGGGATGCCTGTCACTAATCTGGGGGATGTCTGTCACTTTCTAACCTGGGGGGTACCTGTCACTTTCTAACCTGGGGGACGCCTGTCACTTCCTAACCTGGGGGACGCCTGTCACTTTCTAACCTGGGGACGCCTGTCACAAACCTGGGGGATGCCTGTCACTTTCTAACCTGGGGGATGCCTTTCACTTTCTAACCTTGGGGATGTCTGTCACTAACCTGGGGGTCCCTGTCACTTTCTAACCTGGGCGACACCTATCACTAACCTGGGGGACGCCTGTCACTTCCTAACCTGGGGGACGCCTGTCACTTCCTAACCTGGGGGACGCCTGTCACTTCCCAACCTGGGGACACCTGTCACTAACCTGGGGGGTCCCTGTCACTTTCTAACCTGGGGATGCCTGTCACTAACCTGGGGGATGCCTGTCACTTTCTAACCTGGGGGACGCCTGTCGCTTTCTAACCTGGGGTACGCCTGGCACTAACCTGGGGGGTCCCTTTCACTTTCTATTCTGGGCGACGCCTGTCACTAACCTGGTGGGTCCCTGTCACTTTCTAACCTGGGGGATGCCTGTCACTAACCTGGGAGGGTCCCTGTCACTTTCTAACCTGGGGGGTCCCTGTCACTTTCTAACCTGGGGGACGCCTGTCACTTCCTAACCTGGGGGACGCCTATCACTAACCTGGGGGTCCCTGGCACTTCTTAACCTGGGGGACGCCTGTCACTTCCTAACCTGGGGGACTTCCTAAGCTGGGGCATGCCTGTCACTTTCTAACCTGGGGGACGCCTATCACTAACCTGGGGGGGTCCGTGCCACTTCCAAACCTGGGCACACCTGTCACTAACATGGGGGGTCCCTGTCTCTTTCTAACCTGGGGGACGCCTGTCACTAACCAGGGGGGTCCCTGTCACTAACCTGGCGGGTCCCTGTCACTTTCTAACCTGGGGATGCCTGTCACTAACCAGGGCGATGCCTATCACTTTCTAACCTGGGGGATGCCTGTCGCTTTCTAACCTGTGGGGTCACTGTCACTTCCTAACCTGAGGGACGCCTTTCACTTTCCAACCTGGGGACACCTGTCACTAACCTGGGGGGTCCCTGTCACTTTCTAACCTGGGGACACCTGTCACTTACCTGGGGGGTGCCTGTCACTTTCTAACCTGGGGGACACCTGCCACTTCCTAACCTGGGGGACGCCTATCACTAACCTGGGGGATGCCTGTCACTTTCTAACCTGGGGGCCGGCTATCACTAACCTGGGGGGTCCCTGTCATTTCCAAACCTGGGGACACCTGTCACTAACCTGGGGAGTACCTGTCACTTTCTAACCTGGGGGACGCCTATCACTAACCTGGGGGACGCCTGTCACTTCCTAACCTGGGGGACGCCTGTCACTTCCTAACCTGGGGGACGCCTATCACTAACCTGGGGGACGCCTGTCACTAACCTGGGAGTCCCTGGCACTTCTTAACCTGGGGGACGCCTGTCATTTCCTAACCTGGGGGACGCCTATCACTAATCTGGGGATGTCTGTCACTTTCTAACCTGGGGGCCGCCTATCACTAACCTGGGGGGTCCCTGTCATTTCCAAACCTGGGGACACCTTTCACTAACCTGGGGGGTCCCTGTCACTTTCTAAACTGGGGGGCGCCTATCACTAACCTGGGGGACGCCTGTCACTTCCTAACCTGGGGGATGCCTGTCACTTCCTAACCTGGGGGACGCCTGTCACTTCCCAACCTGGGGACACCTGTCACTAACCTGGGGGGTCCCTGTCACTTTCTAACCTGGGGATGCCTGTCACTAACCTGGGAGATGCCTGTCACTTTCTCACCTGGGGGACGCCTGTAACTTCCTAACCTGGGGGAAACCTGTCACTAACCTGGGGGTCCCTGGCACTTCTTAACCTGGGGGACGCCTATCACTAACCTGGGGGATGCCTGTCACTAATCTGGGGGATGTCTGTCACTTTCTAACCTGGGGGCCGCCTATCACTTACCTGGGGGGTCCCTGTCATTTCCAAACCTGGGGACACCTGTCACTAACCTGGGGGGTCCCTGTCACTTTCTATCCTGGGGGATGCCTGTCACTAACCTGGGGGGTCCCTGTCACTTTCTAACCTGGGGGGTCCCTGTCACTTTCTAACCTGGGGGATGCCTGTCACTAACCTGGGGGGTCCCTGTCACTTTCTAACCTGGGGGGTCCCTGTCACTTTCTAACCTTGGGGATGCCTGTCACTTCCTAACCTGGGGGACGCCTGTCACTAACCGGGGGGTCCCTTTCACTTTCTAACCTGGGGGGTCCCTGTCACTTTCTATCCTGGGGGACGCCTGTCACTTTCTAACCTGGGGACGCCTGTCACTAACCTGGGGGATGCCTGTCACTTTCTAACCTGGGGGATTCCTTTCACTTTCTAACCTTGGGGACGCCTGTCACTAACCTGGGGGGTCCCTGTCACTTTCTAACCTGGGGGACACCTATCATGCCTAGGGATGCCTGTCACTAATCTGGGGGATGTCTGTCACTTTCTAACCTGGGGGCCGCCTATCACTAACCTGGGGGGTCCATGTCATTTCCAAACCTGGGGACATCTGTCACTAACCTTAGGGGTCCCTGTCACTTCCTAACCTGGGGGGTCCCTGTCACTTTCTAACTTTGGGGATGCCTGTCACTTCCTAACCTGGGGGATGCCTGTCACTAACCGGGGGGTCCCTGTCACTTTCTAACCTGGGGGGTCCCTGTCACTTTCTAACCTGGGGAACGCCTGTCACTTTCTAACCTGGGGATGCCTGTCACTAACCTGGGGGATGCCTGTCACTTTCTAACCTGGGGGATGCCTTTCACTTTCTAACTTTGGGGACGCCTGTCACTAACCTGGGGGGTCCCTGTCACTTTCTAACCTGGGGGACACCTATCACTAACCTGGGGGACGCCTGTCACTTCCTAACCTGGGGGACGCCTGTCACTTCCTATCCTGGGGGGCGCCTGTCACTTCCCAACCTGGGGACGCCTGTCACTAACCTGGGGGGTCCCTGTCATTTCCAAACCTGGGGACACCTGTCACTAACCTGGGGGGTCCCTGTCACTTTCTAAAATGGGGGGCTCCTGTCACTAACCTGGGGAGTACCTGTCACTTTCTAACCTGGGGGACGCCTATCACTAACCTGGGGGACGCCTGTCACTTCCTAACCTGGGGGACGCCTGTCACTTCCTAACCTGGGGGACTCCTATCACTAACCTGGGGGACGCCTGTCACTAACCTGGGAGTCCCTGGCACTTCTTAACCTGGGGGACGCCTGTCATTTCTTAACCTGGGGGACGCCTATCACTAATCTGGGGATGTCTGTCATTTTCTAACCTGGGGGCCGCCTATCACTAACCTGGGGGGTCCCTGTCATTTCCAAACCTGGGGACACCTGTCACTAACCTGGGGGGTCCCTGTCACTTTCTAAACTGGGGGGCGCCTATCACTAACCTGGGGGACGCCTGTCACTTCCTAACCTGGGGGATGCCTGTCACTTCCTAACCTGGGGGACGCCTGTCACTTCCCAACCTGGGGACACCTGTCACTAACCTGGGGGGTCCCTGTCACTTTCTAACCTGGGGATGCCTGTCACTTCCTAACCTGGGGGACGCCTGTCACTTTCTCACCTGGGGGACGCCTGTCACTTCCTAACCTGGGGGAAGCCTGTCACTAACCTGGGGGTCCCTGGCACTTCTTAACCTGGGGGACGCCTGTCACTTCCTAACCCGGGGGACGCCTATTACTAACCTGGGGGATGCCTGTCACTAATCTGGGGGATGTCTGTCACTTTCTAACCTGGGGGCCGCCTATCACTTACCTGGGGGGTCCCTGTCATTTCCAAACCTGGGGACACCTGTCACTAACCTGGGGGGTCCCTGTCACTTTCTATCCTGGGGGATGCCTGTCACTAACCTGGGGGGTCCCTGTCACTTTCTAACCTGGGGGGTCCCTGTCACTTTCTAACCTGGGGGATGCCTGTCACTAACCTGGGGGGTCCCTGTCACTTTCTAACCTGGGGGGTCCCTGTCACTTTCTAACTTTGGGGATGCCTGTCACTTCCTAACCTGGGGGACGCCTGTCACTAACCGGGGGGTCCCTTTCACTTTCTAACCTGGGGGGTCCCTGTCACTTTCTATCCTGGGGGACGCCTGTCACTTTCTAACCTGGGGACGCCTGTCACTAACCTAGGGGATGCCTGTCACTTTCTAACCTGGGGGATTCCTTTCACTTTCTAACCTTGGGGATGCCTGTCACTAATCTGGGGGATGTCTGTCACTTTCTAACCTGGGGGCCGCCTATCACTAACCTGGGGGGTCCCTGTCATTTCCAAACCTGGGGACATCTGTCACTAACCTGGGGGACGCCTGTCACTTTCTCACCTGGGGGACGCCTGTCACTTCCTAACCTGGGGGAAGCCTGTCACTAACCTGGGGGTCCCTGGCACTTCTTAACCTGGGGGACGCCTGTCACTTCCTAACCCGGGGGACGCCTATCACTAACCTTGGGGATGCCTGTCACTAATCTGGGGGACGCCTGTCACTTTCTAACCTGGGGACGCCTGTCACTAACCTAGGGGATGCCTGTCACTTTCTAACCTGGGGGATTCCTTTCACTTTCTAACCTTGGGGACGCCTGTCACTAACCTGGGGGGTCCCTGTCACTTTCTAACCTGGGGGACACCTATCACTAACCTGGGGGGTCCCTGTCATTTCCAAACCTGGGGACATCTGTCACTAACCTTAGGGGGATGCCTGTCACTTGGGGATCTGGGGGATGTCTGTCACTTTCTAACCTGGGGGCCGCCTATCACTTACCTGGGGGGTCCCTGTCATTTCCAAACCTGGGGACATCTGTCACTAACCTTAGGGGTCCCTGTCACTTCCTAACCTGGGGGGTCCCTGTCACTTTCTAACTTTGGGGATGCCTGTCACTTCCTAACCTGGGGGACGCCTGTCACTAACCGGGGGGTCCCTGTCACTTTCTAACCTGGGGGGTCCCTGTCACTTTCTAACCTGGGGAACGCTTGTCACTTTCTAACCTGGGGATGCCTGTCACTAACCTGGGGGATGCCTGTCACTTTCTAACCTGGGGGATGCCTTTCACTTTCTAACCTTGGGGACGCCTGTCACTAACCTGGGGGGTCCCTGTCACTTTCTAACCTGGGGGACACCTATCACTAACCTGGGGGACGCCTGTCGCTTCCTAACCTGGGGGACGCCTGTCACTTCCTATCCTGGGGGGCGCCTGTCACTTCCCAACCTGGGGACGCCTGTCACTAACCTGGGGGGTCCCTGTCATTTCCGAACCTGGGGACACCTGTCACTAACCTGGGGGGTCCCTGTCACTTTCTAAAATGGGGGGCTCCTGTCACTAACCTGGGGAGTACCTGTCACTTTCTAACCTGGGGGACGCCTATCACTAACCTGGGGGACGCCTGTCACTTCCTAACCTGGGGGACGCCTGTCACTTCCTAACCTGGGGGACGCCTATCACTAACCTGGGGGACGCCTGTCACTAACCTGGGAGTCCCTGGCACTTCTTAACCTGGGGGACGCCTGTCATTTCTTAACCTGGGGGACGCCTATCACTAATCTGGGGGATGTTTGTCACTTTCTAACCCGGGGGCCGCCTATCACTAACCTGGGGGGTCCCTGTCATTTCCAAACCTGGGGACACCTGTCACTAACCTGGGGGGTACCTGTCACTTTCTAACCTGGGGGACGCCTATCACTAACCTGGGGGACGCCTGTCACTTCCTAACCTGGGGGACGCCTGTCACTTCCTAACCTGGGGGACGCCTATCACTAACCTGGAGGACGCCTGTCACTAACCTGGGGGTCCCTGGCACTTCTTAACCTCGGGGACGCCTGTCATTTCCTAACCTGGGGGACGCCTATCACTAATCTGGGGGATGTCTGTCACTTTCTAACCTGGGGGCCGCCTATCACTAACCTGGGGGGTCCCTGTCATTTCCAAACCTGGGGACACCTGTCACTAACCTGGGGGGTCCCTGTCACTTTCTAAACTGGGGGGTGCCTATCACTAACCTGGGGGACGCCTATCACTAACCTGGGGGATGCCTGTCACTAATCTGGGGGATGTCTGTCACTTTCTAACCTGGGGGGTCCCTGTCACTTTCTAACCTGGGGGACGCCTGTCACTTCCTAACCTGGGGGACGCCTGTCACTTCCTAACCTGGGGAACGCCTGTCACTTCCCAACCTGGGGACACCTGTCACTAACCTGGGAGGGTCCCTGTCACTTTCTAACCTGGGGGGGTCCCTGTCACTTTCTAACCTGGGGGACGCCTGTTACTTCCTAACCTGGGGGACGCCTGTCACTTCCTAACCTGGGGGACGCCTGTCACTTCCCAACCTGGGGACACCTGTCACTAACCTAGGGGGGTCCCTGTCACTTTCTAACCTGGGGATGCCTGTCACTAACCTGGGGGATGCCTGTCACTTTCTCACCTGGGGGACGCCTGTCACTTCCTAACCTGGGGGAAGCCTGTCACTAACCTGGGGGTCCCTGGCACTTCTTAACCTGGGGGACGCCTGTCACTTCCTAACCTGGGGGACGCCTATCACTAACCTGGGGGCCGCCTATCACTAACCTGGGGGTCCCTGTCATTTCCAAACCTGGGAACACCTGTCACTAACCTGGGAAGTCCCTGTCACTTTCTAACCTGGGGGATGCCTGTCACTAACCTGGGGGGTCCCTGTCACTTTCTAACCTGGGGGGTCCCTGTCACTTTCTAACCTGGGGGACGCCTGTCACTTCCTAACCTGGGGGACGCCTGTCACTTTCTAACCTGCGGACGCCTGTCACAAACCTGGGGGATGCATGTCACTTTCTAACCTGGGGGATGCCTTTCACTTTCTAACCTTGGAGACGCCTGTCACTAACCTGGGGGTCCCTGTCACTTCCTAACCTGGGGGACGCCTGTCACTTCCCAACCTGGGGACACCTGTCACTAACCTGGGGGGTCCCTGTCACTTTCTAACCTGGGGATGCCTGTCACTAACCTGGGGGATGCCTGTCACTTTCTAACTTGGGGGACGCCTGTCGCTTTCTAACCTGGGGGACGCCTGGCACTAACCTGGGGGGTCCCTGTCACTTTCTAACCTGGGGGACGCCTATCACTAACCTGGGGGATGCCTGTCACTTCCTAACCTGGGGGGTCCCTGTCACTTCCTAACCTGGGGGGTCCCTGTCACTTTCTATCCTGGGCGACGCCTGTCACTAACCTGGTGGGTCCCTGTCACTTTCTAACCTGGGGGATGCCTGTCACTAACCTGGGAGGGTCCCTGTCACTTTCTAACCTGGGGGGTCCCTGTCACTTTCTAACCTGGGGGACGCCTGTCACTTCCTAACCTGGGGGACGCCTATCACTAACCTGGGGGTCCCTGGCACTTCTTAACCTGGGGGACGCCTGTCACTTCCTAACCTGGGGGACTTCCTAAGCTGGGGCATGCCTGTCACTTTCTAACCTGGGGGACGCCTATCACTAACCTGGGGGGTCCGTGCCACTTCCAAACCTGGGCACACCTGTCACTAACATGGGGGGTCCCTGTCACTTTCTAACCTGGGGGACGCCTGTCACTAACCAGGGGGGTCCCTGTCACTAACCTGGCGGGTCCCTGTCACTTTCTAACCTGGGGATGCCTGTCACTAACCAGGGCGATGCCTATCACTTTCTAACCTGGGGGATGCCTGTCGCTTTCTAACCTGTGGGGTCACTGTCACTTCCTAACCTGGGGGACGCCTGTCACTTTCCAACCTGGGGACACCTGTCACTAACCTGGGGGGTCCCTGTCACTTTCTAACCTGGGGACACCTGTCACTAACCTGGGGGGTGCCTGTCACTTTCTAACCTGGTGGACACCTGCCACTTCCTAACCTGGGGGACGCCTATCACTAACCTGGGGGATGCCTGTCACGTTCTAACCTGGGGGCCGGCTATCACTAACCTGGGGGGTCCCTGTCATTTCCAAACCTGGGGACACCTGTCACTAACCTGGGGAGTACCTGTCACTTTCTAACCTGGGGGACGCCTATCACTAACCTGGGGGACGCCTGTCACTTCCTAACCTGGGGGACGCCTGTCACTTCCTAACCTGGGGGACGCCTATCACTAACCTGGGGGACGCCTGTCACTAACCTGGGAGTCCCTGGCACTTCTTAACCTGGGGGACGCCTGTCATTTCCTAACCTGGGGGACGCCTATCACTAATCTGGGGATGTCTGTCACTTTCTAACCTGGGGGCCGCCAATCACTAACCTGGGGGGTCCCTGTCATTTCCTAACCTGGGGACACCTGTCACTAACCTGGGGGGTCCCTGTCACTTTCTAAACTGGGGGGCGCCTATCACTAACCTGGGGGACGCCTGTCACTTCCTAACCTGGGGGATGCCTGTCGCTTCCTAACCTGGGGGACGCCTGTCACTTCCCAACCTGGGGACACCTGTCACTAACCTGGGGGGTCCCTGTCACTTTCTAACCTGGGGATGCCTGTCACTAACCTGGGGGATGCCTGTCACTTTCTCACCTGGGGGACGCCTGTCACTTTCTAACCTGGGGATGCCTGTCACTAACCTGGGGGATGCCTGTCACTTTCTCACCTGGGGGACGCCTGTCACTTCCTAACCTGGGGATGCCTGTCACTAACCTGGGGGATGCCTGTCACTTTCTCACCTGGGGGACGCCTGTCACTTCCTAACCTGGGGGAAGCCTGTCACTAACCTGGGGGTCCCTGGCACTTCTTAACCTGGGGGACGCCTGTCACTTCCTAACCTGGGGGACGCCTATCACTAACCTGGGGGATGCCTGTCACTAATCTGGGGGATGTCTGTCACTTTCTAACCTGGGGGCCGCCTATCACTAACCTGGGGGGTCCCTGTCATTTCCAAACCTGGGGACACCTGTCACTAACCTGGGAAGTCCCTGTCACTTTCTAACCTGGGGGATGCCTGTCACTAACCTGGGGGATCCCTGTCACTTTCTAACCTGGGGGGTCCCTGTCACTTTCTAACCTGGGGGACGCCTGTCACTTCCTAACCTGGGGGACGCCTGTCACTTTCTAACCTGGGGACGCCTGTCACAAACCTGGGGGATGCCTGTCACTTTCTAACCTGGGGGATGCCTTTCACTTTCTAACCTTGGGGACGCCTGTCACTAACCTGGGGGTCCCTGTCACTTCCTAACCTGGGGGACGCCTGTCACTTCCCAACCTGGGGACACCTGTCACTAACCTGGGGGGTCCCTGTCACTTTCTAACCTGGGGATGCCTGTCACTAACCTGGGGGATGCCTGTCACTTTCTAACCTGGGGGACGCCTGTCGCTTTCTAACCTGGGGGATGCCTGGCACTAACCTGGGGGTCCCTGTCACTTTCTAACCTGGGGGACGCCTATCACTAACCTGGGGGATGCCTGTCACTTCCTAACCTGGGGGGTCCCTGTCACTTCCTAACCTGGGGGGTCCCTGTCACTTTCTATCCTGGGCGACGCCTGTCACTAACCTGGTGGGTCCCTGTCACTTTCTAACCTGGGGGATGCCTGTCACTAACCTGGGAGGGTCCCTGTCACTTTCTAACCTGGGGGGTCCCTGTCACTTTCTAACCTGGGGGACGCCTGTCACTTCCTATCCTGGGGGACGCCTATCACTAACCTGGGGGTCCCTGGCACTTCTTAACCTGGGGGACGCCTGTCACTTCCTAACCTGGGGGACTTCCTAAGCTGGGGCATGCCTGTCACTTTCTAACCTGGGGGACGCCTATCACTAACCTGGGGGGTCCGTGCCACTTCCAAACCTGGGCACACCTGTCACTAACATGGAGGGTCCCTGTCACTTTCTAACCTGGGGGACGCCTGTCACTAACCAGGGGGGTCCCTGTCACTAACCTGGCTGGTCCCTGTCACTTTCTAACCTGGGGATGCCTGTCACTAACCAGGGCGATGCCTATCACTTTCTAACCTGGGGGATGCCTGTCGCTTTCTAACCTGTGGGGTCACTGTCACTTCCTAACCTGGGGGACGCCTGTCACTTTCCAACCTGGGGACACCTGTCACTAACCTGGGGGGTCCCTGTCACTTTCTAACCTGGGGACACCTGTCACTAACCTGGGGGGTGCCTGTCACTTTCTAACCTGGGGGACACCTGCCACTTCCTAACCTGGGGGACGCCTATCACTAACCTGGGGGATGCCTGTCACTTTCTAACCTGGGGGCCGGCTATCACTAACCTGGGGGGTCCCTGTCATTTCCAAACCTGGGGACACCTGTCACTAACCTGGGGAGTACCTGTCACTTTCTAACCTGGGGGACGCCTATCACTAACCTGGGGGACGCCTGTCACTTCCTAACCTGGGGGACGCCTGTCACTTCCTAACCTGGGGGACGCCTATCACTAACCTGGGGGACGCCTGTCACTAACCTGGGAGTCCCTGTCATTTCCTAACCTGGGGGACGCCTGTCATTTCCTAACCTGGGGGACGCCTATCACTAATCTGGGGATGTATGTCACTTTCTAACCTGGGGGCCGCCTATCACTAACCTGGGGGGTCCCTGTCATTTCCAAACCTGGGGACACCTGTCACTAACCTGGGGGGTCCCTGTCACTTTCTAAACTGGGGGGCGCCTATCACTAACCTGGGGGACGCCTGTCACTTCCTAACCTGGGGGATGCCTGTCACTTCCTAACCTGGGGGACGCCTGTCACTTCCCAACCTGGGGACACCTGTCACTAACCTGGGGGGTCCCTGTCACTTTCTAACCTGGGGATGCCTGTCACTAACGTGGGGGATGCCTGTCACTTTCTCACCTGGGGAACGCCTGTCACTTCCTAACCTGGGGGAAGCCTGTCACTAACCTGAGGGTCCCTGTCACTTCTTAACCTGGGGGACGCCTGTCACTTCCTAACCTGGGGGACGTCTATCACTAACCTGGGGGGTCCCTGTCATTTCCAAACCTGGGGACACCTGTCACTAACCTGGGGGGTCCCTGTCACTTTCTCTCCTGGGGGATGCCTGTCACTAACCTGGGGGGTCCCTGTCACTTTCTAACCTGGGGGGTCCCTGTCACTTTCTAACCTGGGGGACGCCTGTCACTTGCTAACCTGGGGGACGCCTGTCACTAACCTGGGGGGTCCCTTTCACTTTCTAACCTGGGGGGTCCCTGTCACTTTCTAACCTGGGGGACGCCTGTCACTTTCTAACCTGGGGACGCCTGTCACTAATCTGGGGGATGCCTGTCACTTTCTAACCTGAGGGATTCCTTTCACTTTCTAACCTTGGGGACGCCTGTCACTAACCTGGGGGGTCCCTGTCACTTTCTAACCTGGGGGACACCTATCACTAACCTGGGGGATGCCTGTCACTAATCTGGGGGATGTCTGTCACTTTCTAACCTGGGGGCCGCCTATCACTAACCTGGGGGGTCCCTGTCATTTCCAAACCTGGGGACATCTGTCACTAACCTGGGGGGTCCCTGTCACTTTCTAACCTGGGGGATGCCTGTCACTAACCTGGGGGGTCCCTGTCACTTCCTAACCTGGGGGGTCCCTGTCACTTTCTAACTTTGGGGATGCCTGTCACTTCCTAACCTGGGGGACGCCTGTCACTAACCGGGGGGTCCCTGTCACTTTCTAACCTGGGGGGGGTCCCTGTCACTTTCTAACCTGGGGAACGCCTGTCACTTTCTAAACTGGGGATGCCTGTCACTAACCTGGGGGATGCCTGTCACTTTCTAACCTGGGGGATGCCTTTCACTTCGTAACCTTGGGGACGCCTGTCACTAACCTGGGGGGTCCCTGTCACTTTCTAACCTGGGGGACACCTATCACTAACCTGGGGGACGCCTGTCACTTCCTAACCTGGGGGACGCCTGTCACTTCCTATCCTGGGGGGCGCCTGTCACTTCCCAACCTGGTGACGCCTGTCACTAACCTGGGGGGTCCCTGTCATTTCCAAACCTGGGGACACCTGTCACTAACCTGGGGGGTCCCTGTCACTTTCTAAACTGGGGGGCTCCTGTCACTAACCTGGGGAGTACCTGTCACTTTCTAACCTGGGGGACGCTTATCACTAACCTGGGGGACGCCTGTCACTTCCTAACCTGGGGGACGCCTGTCACTTCCTAACCTGGGGGACGCCTATCACTAACCTGGGGGACGCCTGTCACTAACCTGGGAGTCCCTGGCACTTCTTAACCTGGGGGACGCCTGTCATTTCCTAACCTGGGGGACGCCTATCACTAATCTGGGGGATGTCTGTCACTTTATAACCTGGGGGCCGCCTATCACTAACCTGGGGGGTCCCTGTCATTTCCAAACCTGGGGACACCTGTCACTAACCTGGGGGGTCCCTGTCACTTTGTAAACTGGGGGGCGCCTATCACTAACCTGGGGGACGCCTGTCACTTCCTAACCTGGGGGATACCTGTCATTTCCTAACCTGGGAGACGCCTGTCACTTCCCAACCTGGGGACACCTGTCACTAACCTGGGGGGTCCCTGTCACTTTCTAACCTGGGGATGCCTGTCACTAACCTGGGGGATGCCTGTCACTTTCTCACCTGGGGGACGCCTGTCACTTCCTAACCTGGGGGAAGCCTGTCACTAACCTGGGGGTCCCTGGCACTTCTTAACCTGGGGGACGCCTGTCACTTCCTAACCTGGGTGACGCCTATCACTAACCTGGGGGATGCCTGTCACTAATCTGGGGGATGTCTGTCACTTTCTAACCTGGGGGCCGCCTATCACTAACCTGGGGGGTCCCTGTCACTTTCTATCCTGGGGGATGCCTGTCACTAACCTGGGGGGTCCCTGTCACTTTCTAACCTGGGGGGTCCCTGTCACTTTCTAACCTCGGGGACGCCTGTCACTTCCTAACCTGGGGGACGCCTGTCTCTAACCTGGGGGGTCCCTTTCACTTTCTAACCTGGGGGGTCCCTGTCACTTTCTAACCTGGGGGACGCCTGTCACTTTCTAACCTGGGGACGCCTGTCACTAACCTGGGGGATGCCTGTCACTTTCTAACCTGGGGGATTCCTTTCACTTTCTAACCTTGGGAACGCCTGTCACTAACCTGGGGGGTCCCTGTCACTTTCTAACCTGGGGGACACCTATCACTAACCTGGGGGATGCCTGTCACTAATCTGGGGGATGTCTGTCACTTTCTAACCTGGGGGCCGCCTATCACTAACCTGGGGGGTCCCTGTCATTTCCAAACCTGGGGACACCTGTCACTAACCTGGGGGGTCCCTGTCACTTTCTAACCTGGGGGATGCCTGTCACTAACCTGGGGGTCCCTGTCACTTTCTAACCTGGGGGGTCCCTGTCACTTTCTAACTTTGGGGATGCCTGTCACTTCCTAACCTGGGGGACGCCTGTCACTAACCGGGGGGTCCCTGTCACTTTCTAACCTGGGGGGTCCCTGTCACTTTCTAACCTGGGGAACGCCTGTCACTTTCTAACCTGGGGATGCCTGTCACTAACCTGGGGGATGCCTGTCACTTTCTAACCTGGGGGATGCCTTTCACTTTCTAACCTTGGGGACGCCTGTCACTAACCTGGGGGGTCCCTGTCACTTTCTAACCTGGGGGACACCTATCACTAACCTGGGGGACGCCTGTCACTTCCTAACCTGGGGGACGCCTGTCACTTCCTATCCTGGGGGGCGCCTGTCACTTCCCAACCTGGGGACGCCTGTCACTAACCTGGGGGGTCCCTGTCACTTTCTAACCTGGGGGGTCCCTGTCACTTTCTAACCTGGGGACGCCTGTCACTTCCTAACCTGGGGGACGCCTGTCACTAACCTGAGGGTCCCTGGCACTTCTTAACCTGGGGGACGCCTGTCACTTCCTAACCTGGGGGACTTCCTAACCTGGGGGTCCCTGACACTTTCTAACCTGGGGGACGCCTGGCACTAACCTGGGGGGTCCCTGTCACTAACCTGGCGGGTCCCTGTCACTTTCTAACCTGGGGGACGCCTGTCACTAACCTGGGTGGTCCCTGTCACTCCATAACCTGGGGGACGCCTGTCACTTCCTAACCTGGAGGACGCCTGTCACTTCCTAATCTGGGGACACCTGTCACTAACCTGGGGGACGCCTGTCACTAACCTGGGGGGTCCCTGTCACTTTCTAACCTGGGGACGCCTGTCACTAACCTGGTTGGTCCATGTCACTTCCTAACCTTGGGTACGCCTGTCACTTCCTAACCTGGGGGACGCCTGTCACTTCCTAACCTGGGGACACCTGTCACTAACCTAGGGGTTCCTGTCACTTTCTAACTTGGGGGACACCTGTCACTAACCTGGGGGGTCCCTGTCACTTTCTAACCTGGGGGACGCCTGTCACTAACCTGGGGGACGCCTGTCACTAACCTGGGGGACGCCTGTCACTAACCTGGGGGACGCCTGTCACTAACCTTACGGATGCCGGTTACTAACCTGGGGGAAGCCTGTCACTTCCTAACCTGGGGGATGGCTATCACTAACCTGGGGGGTCCCTGTCACTTCCTAACCTGGGGGATGCCTATCACTAACCTAGGGGACGCCTGTCACTTCCTAACCTGGGGGACGCCTGTCACTTCCTAACCTGGGGGATGGCTATCACTAACCTCGGGGGTCCCTGTCACTTCATAACCTGGGGGACGCCTATCACTAACCTGGGGGATGCCTGTCACTTTCTAACCTGGGGGACGCCTATCACTAACCTGGGGGGTCCCTGTCATTTCCAAACCTGGGGACACCTGTCACTAACCTGGGGGGTCCCTGTCACTTTCTAACCTGGGGGACGCCTGTCACTTTCTAACCTGGGGACGCCTGTCACTAACCTGGGGGATGCCTGTCACTTTCTAACCTGGGGGATTCCTTTCACTTTCTAACCTTGGGAACGCCTGTCACTAACCTGGGGGGTCCCTGTCACTTTCTAACCTGGGGGACACCTATCACTAACCTGGGGGATGCCTGTCACTAATCTGGGGGATGTCTGTCACTTTCTAACCTGGGGGCCGCCTATCACTAACCTGGGGGGTCCCTGTCATTTCCAAACCTGGGGACACCTGTCACTAACCTGGGGGGTCCCTGTCACTTTCTAACCTGGGGGATGCCTGTCACTAACCTGGGGGTCCCTGTCACTTTCTAACCTGGGGGGTCCCTGTCACTTTCTAACTTTGGGGATGCCTGTCACTTCCTAACCTGGGGGACGCCTGTCACTAACCGGGGGGTCCCTGTCACTTTCTAACCTGGGGGGTCCCTGTCACTTTCTAACCTGGGGAACGCCTGTCACTTTCTAACCTGGGGATGCCTGTCACTAACCTGGGGGATGCCTGTCACTTTCTAACCTGGGGGATGCCTTTCACTTTCTAACCTTGGGGACGCCTGTCACTAACCTGGGGGGTCCCTGTCACTTTCTAACCTGGGGGACACCTATCACTAACCTGGGGGACGCCTGTCACTTCCTAACCTGGGGGACGCCTGTCACTTCCTATCCTGGGGGGCGCCTGTCACTTCCCAACCTGGGGACGCCTGTCACTAACCTGGGGGGTCCCTGTCACTTTCTAACCTGGGGGGTCCCTGTCACTTTCTAACCTGGGGACGCCTGTCACTTCCTAACCTGGGGGACGCCTGTCACTAACCTGAGGGTCCCTGGCACTTCTTAACCTGGGGGACGCCTGTCACTTCCTAACCTGGGGGACTTCCTAACCTGGGGGTCCCTGACACTTTCTAACCTGGGGGACGCCTGGCACTAACCTGGGGGGTCCCTGTCACTAACCTGGCGGGTCCCTGTCACTTTCTAACCTGGGGGACGCCTGTCACTAACCTGGGTGGTCCCTGTCACTCCATAACCTGGGGGACGCCTGTCACTTCCTAACCTGGAGGACGCCTGTCACTTCCTAATCTGGGGACACCTGTCACTAACCTGGGGGACGCCTGTCACTAACCTGGGGGGTCCCTGTCACTTTCTAACCTGGGGACGCCTGTCACTAACCTGGTTGGTCCATGTCACTTCCTAACCTTGGGTACGCCTGTCACTTCCTAACCTGGGGGACGCCTGTCACTTCCTAACCTGGGGACACCTGTCACTAACCTAGGGGTTCCTGTCACTTTCTAACTTGGGGGACACCTGTCACTAACCTGGGGGGTCCCTGTCACTTTCTAACCTGGGGGACGCCTGTCACTAACCTGGGGGACGCCTGTCACTAACCTGGGGGACGCCTGTCACTAACCTTACGGATGCCGGTTACTAACCTGGGGGAAGCCTGTCACTTCCTAACCTGGGGGATGGCTATCACTAACCTGGGGGGTCCCTGTCACTTCCTAACCTGGGGGATGCCTATCACTAACCTAGGGGACGCCTGTCACTTCCTAACCTGGGGGACGCCTGTCACTTCCTAACCTGGGGGATGGCTATCACTAACCTCGGGGGTCCCTGTCACTTCATAACCTGGGGGACGCCTATCACTAACCTGGGGGATGCCTGTCACTTTCTAACCTGGGGGACGCCTATCACTAACCTGGGGGGTCCCTGTCACTTCCTAACTTGGGGGACGCCTATCACTAACCTGGGGGACGCCTGTCACTTTCTAACCTGGGGGACGCCTGTCACTTCCTAACCTGGGGGATGGCTATCACTAACATGGGGGGTCCCTGTCACTTCCTAACCTGGGGGACGCCTATCACTAACCTGGGGGATGCCTGTCACTTTCTAACCTGGGGGACGCCTATCACTAACCTGGGGGGTCCCTGTCACTTTCTAACCTGGGGGACGCCTATCACTAACCTGGGTGGTCCTTGTCACTTCCTAACCTGGGGGACGCCTGTCACTTCCTAACCTAGGGGACGCCTGTCACTTCCTAACCTGGGGACACCTGTCACTAACCTGGGGGGTCCCTGTCACTTTCTAACTTGGGGGACGCCTGTCACTAACCTGTGGGGTCCCTGTCACTTCCTAACCTGGGGGACACCTATCACTACCCTGGGGGACGCCTGTCACTAACCTGGGGGGTCCCTGTCACTTCCTAACGTGGGGGACGCCTGTCACTTCCTAACCTGGGGGATGGCTTTCACTTACCTGGGGGGTCCCTGTCACTTCCTAACCTGGGGGACGCCTATCACTAACCTGGGGGATGCCTGTCACTTTCTAACCTGGGGGATGCCTATCACTAACCTGGGGGGTCCCTGTCACTTTTTAACCTGGGGGAGGCCTATCACTAACCTGGGTAGTCCTTGTCACTTCCTAACCTTGGGGACGCCTGTCACTTCCTAACCTGGGGGACGCCTGTCACTTCCTAACCTGGGGACACCTGTCACTAACCTGGGGGATCCCTGTCACTTTCTAACTTGGGGGACGCCTGTCACTAACCTGGGGGGTCCCTCTCACTTTCTAACCTGGGGGACGCCTGTCACTAACCTGGGGGACGCCTGTCACTAACCTGGGGGGTCCCTGTCACTTCCTAACATGGGGACGCCTGTCACTTCCTAACCTGGGGGATGGCTATCACTAACCTGGGGGGTCCTTGTCACTTCCTAACCTGGGGGACGCCTAACACTAACCTGGGTGATGCCTGTCACTTTCTAACCTGGGGGACGCCTATCACTAACCTGGGGGATCCCTGTCACTTTCTAACCTGGGGGACGCCTATCACTAACCTGGGGGACACCTGTCACTTCCTAACCTGGGGGACGCCTGTCACTTCCTAACCTGTGGTACGCCTGTCACTTCCTAACCTGGGGACACCTGTTACTAACCTGGGGGGTCCCTGTCACTTTCTAACCTGGGGACGCCTGTCACTAACCTGGGGGATGCCTGTCACTTTCTTACCTGGGGGACGCCTGTCACTTTCTAACCTGGGGGACGCCTGTCACTAACCTGGGGGGTCCCTGTCACTTTCTAACCTAGGGGACGCCTATCACTAACCTGGGGGATGTCTGTCACTTCCTAACCTGGGGAGTCCCTGTCACTTCCTATCCTGGGGGGTCCCTGTCACTTTCTATCCTGGGCGACGCCTGTCACTAACCTGGGGGGTCCCTGTCACTTTCTAACCTGGGGGATGCCTGTCACTAACCTGGGGGGTCCCTGTCACTTTCTAACCTGGGGGGTCCCTGTCACTTTCTAACCTGGGGGGTCCCTGTCACTTTCTAACCTGGGGGACGCCTGTCACTTCCTAACCTGGGGGACGCCTGTCACTAACCTGGGGTTCCCTGGCACTTCTTAACCTGGGGGACGCCTGTCACTTCCTAACCTGGGGGACGCCTGTCACTAACCTGGGGGTCCCTGGCACTTCTTAACCTGGGGGACGCCTGTCACTTCCTAACCTGGGGGACGCCTATCACTAACCTGGGGGATGCCTGTCACTTTCTAACCTGGGGGCTGCCTATCACTAACCTGGGGGGTCCCTGTCATTTCCAAACCTGGGGACACCTGTCACTAACTTTTGAACTCGATGGACGTATGTCTTTTTTAAACCAAAATAACTATGTAACTATGTAACCTGGGGGTCCCTGTCACTTTCTAACCTGGGGGACGCCTATCACTAACCGAGGGGACGCCTGTCACTTCCTAACCTAAAGGAACCCTGTCACTTCCTAACCTGGGGGACGCCTGTCACTTACAATACAATACAATAACATTTCTATAGCGCTTTTCTCCCATAGGACTCAAAGCGCTTAGGCTCTCCCAGATTCAGTAATTAGTAGAATGAAGTATTCACACAACAAAAGTTATATTTCTGCAAATGCCAGACTGAACAGGTGGGTTTTCAGTCTGGATTTAAACACGTCCAGGGATGGGGCTGTCCTGATCTGTTGAGGTAAGGAGTTCCAAAACGTAGGGGCAGCATGACAGAAGGCTCTGGGACCAAAAGTTTCCAAGTGGACTCTGGGTATGACCAGATTATTAGAACCTGTGGATCTGAGAATGCGGGGATTGCTACGCAGCTGTAACATATCTTTCATGTATCCAGGGCCTAGATTATTCAGGGATTTAAATGTCAGTAGGCCGATCTTGAATAGGACCCTCCATTCTATAGGTAGCCAGTGAAGGGAATGCAGGACTGGCGTTATGTGGCAGTGACGGGGTTGGTTGGTTAGCAGTCTGGCAGCAGTATTCTGTATCAGCTGTAGGCGGTACAAGACCTTTTTTGGAAGGCCAGTGTAGAGAGCATTGCAGTAGTCCAGTCGGGATGTGATGAAGGCGTGTACTAAGGTTGGCAGATCTTCTGGGGGTATGAGGTGCTTGATTTTTGCAATGTTCTTCAGGTGAAAATAGGATGATTTCACCACAGCAGAGATTTGAGTTCTGAAGTTTAAATCCCCATCAATTAGAACTCCCAGGCTACGCACATGATCAGAGCTGCGTAGATCCGTGCCTCCTATTCCCAGTGGTGAAGACTGCAAGTTAAGTTGTTTTGTTATCATGCTCTGCCCTCCAATCAGAAGGACTTCAGTTTTGTCTGCATTTAGTTTCAGCCAGTTGTCATTCATCCATTGCTGTAGTTCACGTAAGCAGGCGTTTATAGTTAGAGTTGGGTCTGTCACACCAGGCTTGAAGGAAAGATATAGTTGGGTGTCGTCTGCATAGCAGTGGTATGTCAGGCCATGTTTTTGGATTAGTTTTCCCAATGGTAGCATGTAAATCGTGAAAAGCAGGGGAGAGGGGATTGAGCCCTGGGGCACCCCATACTTAAGTGTTACAGGGGTGGACAGGAAGGGCCCCATAGACACTTTGTGGGTTCTGCCACTCAAGAAGGATTGGAACCACTGAAGTACTATGCCATCAATGCCGCAGTATTCCTGTAGCCTGTTTATCAAGATGTCATGGTCAACTGTGTCAAAGGCTGCAGAAAGGTCTAGCAGTATGAGGATCGAGCACTCTCCTCTGTCTCTTGCCATGAGCAGGTGGTTGCATATTTGGATGAGGGCAGTTTCAGTGCTGTGGTGTTTCCTGAAGCCAGACTGGAATGGGTCATAACTGTTATTTTGTAGGATTCTGGCTTCTAGCTGGAGGTATACAGCTTTTTCAATTAGCTTGCCCAGAAAGGGGAGGTTAGGTCTGTAGCTGGTCATTGCATCTGGGTCCAGAGAGGGTTTTTTGAGGAGAGGCCTGATGATTGCTTCCTTCAGTAAAGCAGGAAATATCCCTGATTATAAGGAACAGTTAACAATTTTGAGGAATACCGGTACGAACAGGTCGGGACAGTTCAACATGAACTGTGTTGGGCCAGGATCCAGGTCACAGGTAGTTAGGCGGATGTGAAGGAGGATGCTTGATGTGACTTCTTCATCAATTTCTTTGAAGTTTGACCAAGGTGTTACGTTGTCTCTGCTAATGGTCTTCGGCGCTATATTAGGCTCAGATGCTGTAAGTTGGATGGCGGACCTTATAGCGGAGACTTTGTCTGTGAAGAAATGGGCAAATTGGTCACAGAGGTCCTTTGAAGACTCGATATTAAGTTTTTGACATGCTGGGTTGCAGAGTTTTTCCACTGTGCGGAACAGTTGGGCTGGTTTGTTAACTGCATTTGCAATCTCTTGTGATAGAAAGGATGATTTTTTTCCCGTGATTACCTTTTGGTAGCTCTTCAAGTGGAAGATTAAGGCATGTTTGTATTCTGGGGACTGAGATTTGCGCCACAGCCTCTCAAGTTTTCGGCCTTGTCTTTTCAGCTCTTTTATAGCGTTATCAAACCACTGTGCATGATGGTGTGGAGTAAGATATTTGGTGCGCAGAGGAGCAATGGTCTCAAAGGTGGAGGACACACATTTGTTGTATTTAAACACCAGAGTATCAGGGTCCAAGCTGGAGTCAGTCAATTCATCAAAGCTAAGGTTATCTCGGATATGTTGAGGTGTTAGCCCTTTTAAGCGGCGATATTTTATTTGATTCTTGACCTGGTGTTTGACGGCTGGTATTGAGAGGGAGAAGTGGATAGTGTGATGGTCTGACCAGGCAACAGGATTAATTTCCACATTGGCTATTGACAGCCCAGTATGGAATATAAGGTCCAGAGTGTGACCTTTCCTGTGAGTAGCAGAGCTGATTGATTGGAGGAAGCCCAGTTCATGTAAGGCACGAGGTAGCTCTTTTCCAAATTGTGAAGAGGAGTCGTCCACCCATGTATTGAAATCTCCAAGAACAATCCATCTGGGGTGTTCCAGTGTTAGGTTGCATAGGAGGTCTACAAGTTCCTCAAGGAAGTCTGAGCATTTTTCTGGTGGGCGGTAGATCAGCAATATGTTAATGTTTTCCTCAGCTGAAAGTTGCACCCCCAAGCATTCAAACGAGTTGGTAGAACCTACAGTAAGTGGTCTGATTTTCAAACCCAACCTAGGGACACCTGTCACTAACCTGGGGGGTCCCTGTCACTTTCTAACCTGGGGATGCCTGTCACTAACCAGGGCGATGCCTATCACTTTCTAACCTGGGGGACGCCTGTCGCTTTCTAACTTGTGGGGTCACTGTCACTTCCTAATCTGGGGGACGCCTGTCACTTCCCAACCTGGGGACACCTGTCACTAACCTGGGGGGTCCCTGTCACTTTCTAACCTGGGGACGCCTGTCACTAACCTGGGGGGTGCCTGTCACTTTCTAACCTGGCGGACACCTGCCACTTTCTAACCTGGGGGACGCCTGTCACTAACCTGGGGGTCCCTGTCACTTTCTAACCTGGGGGATGCCTATCATTAACCTGGGGGATGCCTGTCACTTCCTAACCTGGGGGGTCTCTGTCACTTCCTAACCTAGGGGGTCCCTGTCACTTTCTATCCTGGGCGACGCCTGTCACTAACCTGGGGGGTCCCTGTCACTTTCTAACCTGGGGGATAACTGTCACTAACCTGCGGGGTCCCTGTCACTTTCTAACCTGGGGGGTCCCGGTCACTTTCTAACCTGGGGGACGCCTGTCACTTCCTAACCTGGGGGTGTAACCCTGTGTGTGTGTCATTGCAACAGACACACACCAAGAGTTAAATATGCATTTCGTTTTTGTGGAAAGTGCTGCTGTAAAGAAGCTGCCCAGCATGGAACAGGTTTTGGCAGTTGAAGGCTAGTGAGGGGGAGGAGTCAAGTAGCCGTGGAGACTGAGTTGATGATGCAGCAAGAAATTAGCTTGATGTGTGAGGATATGGAGGAGAGGGACAAAAAGAGAGCAGCGATTTGTGAGACAGACTGAGCAAGGCACAGCCACAGACAAGGGAGCACAGCCACAGATAAGAGAGCCCAACTTAAAACTAAATCAAGGAAGATAAAGCAAGCTGCAGACATTACAGGAGAGGAGAGCGACGACCACTCACAACTACAGGCCAATAAAGAGCAATAATACTGGAGAGATAAGCCAGAAGAGAAATAGTGAGGAAGAGAAAGGAAAAGACCAAGAAAGTAAAAATTACCTGTAACAGAGAGAGGTAATAGAAAACAGCAGAGACACGACAGTGACACAGAGACAGCAGCACAGCAATGCATACAAAAGTGTGACAGAGAAACAAGTGACAGGATTAAAGAGAGAGTGAAGACTGCAGTGTAGTGTCTGGAGAGATAGTGTGACAGCAGCTGGCAGACAAGATTCTGAGGAGACAGTGGTGAAGAAACCTTAAAAAGACATGGGCAGAATGCAGAGTGTTGTGTGAGGACATTTCTTGCAAGTTAATGCTAATAAACTGTATCGCATATTTGTTTCCTGAACTAGGCCTGATCCTAGCAGGCTGAAGATATATAATAGGCCTATCTATACTCTTTCTGCTAAAAGAGAAGCTTATGAATGTGTTTTGTCTCTGAACTTTTTATACTTATGATTTAATACAAATATTTCTTAAAAAGAACTTGATTGGTGTCTGGAGGATTTCTTTACAGTTCAAGCATTTCAGAGGTGTTACATTTGGCGTACAGTCGGCAGGATATTACCTAAGTGCCTTAAAACTGGAAGATGGAATCTCAGCCTACACTATCCACCAGAAATGATGCTTCAGCTACTCAGGCTGCAGGAGAATGGTCAGCAAGCTACACATCAGTGTTTACCATGACCGCTATTGGAATGTTAGCTGCATATCTACCAAGGTTCAATGGTTATAATATGGCTCTGAGAGAGTGGAGTGAAAGAATAGAGAGTGCTGTGCAGGCTTATAAAGTGCCCATAGAGCTGCATATGGAAATAGCGGTTATAACTCTGGAGGGAGATGCTCAACGAACAGTAATTAATGCTAAATTGCCCACACCAGCATCGCTGAAACAAATTATCGAGGTATTGGAAGACATATATGGAGATCCTACAGAGCTGCATTTGTGGAGAAAGAGATTTGTTGACAGAATTCAGAAGGATAACGAAAATATTCCTCAGTTCGCCAATGCCTTACAAGAAATAATGAGTGGACTACAGATAAAAGAGGAAAAGGAAAGAGGACAAACTACCACAGATTCTGCTGTGTGGCTGAGAGATCAGTTTATATGGGGATTAAGGAGCAACTTTATTAAAAGATCCTTAAAACAGAAAGTAGAATATTCTCCAAGTTTGAATTTCCAGAAACTTCAAAGCTTAGCCATCAAGCTCAGTCAGGAGGAAGAAACCAATCAGCTGGGAACACTGCAACAAAACATCACTATGATTACTCATACAAATTCAGCAGTTGAAGTCAAAACCTATAATACTGAGGGGGAATTGAGAGACGTAAAAACAACACTCAAAGAACTAAGTGAAGAGTTGACCAAAGTGAAACTATACATGGAGAAAAATGGATTTAAAAGAGATTATCCAAGGTGGAGATATAGAAACACAGAGGAATCTGGATGTTGGATCTGTCACCATAGTGGCCATATTGCTAGAGACTGTGCAAGAAGCTTTCAGAGAAAATTAAAGAATGCTGCAGTGGTGACCCGCATGGCAGGACAAGACAAGAAGGCCTCAGAAAAATGGAAGGAAGATGCATTAAAGTGGAAAAATAAGGTCATCGCACCCAAAGTTCTAGGAACTGTTAAATGGTTTCATGTGCGAAATGGCTATGGATTTATAAATCGGAATGACACCAAAGAAGATGTGTTTGTGCACTGGACAGCCATTAGGAAGAACAACCCCAGGCATTATCTTCGCAGTCTAGGACATGGAGAATCAGTTGAATTTGACATTGTGAAAGGAAGGAAAGGAACAGAGGCCGCTAATTTAACTGGTCCTGGTGGTACTCCAGTTCAAGGTAGCAAGGATGCAAGATGTTGGATTCCGTATACGCCTCGGGGAAACTATGGTGATTATCACTTGGAGAGCTTCTTGTACAGCCAGAAACAAGGTGGAGCAAAATACCCTGTACAACCTACTTTATATGAAGAATTTAGACAGAGGTGTGACCAGGATTCATCTGTTCCTCAACCAGGTAGAACAACAAGTGATACTGGAAGATTTCTGGAAGCTGGAACTAATGAAGGAAAGAAAAATAAGACTCCAGATGAACCTATTATTCATGCTCAGGGTAGAGCACCAGAAGATTTAGACCATCAGAAGGCTGAAGACTGTGAAAGTGGTCAGATAAATAAAGAAATACCAGGACCTAGTCAGAAAGTAATGATTAATGACTTCTTAGTGGGAGATGAAGTATTACAACATAGAACAGATATGTCTCGAAGAAAGGAATTGGAATCGTATTGGCAACCGATGCCCCAACCTCAACGGCTCAAACGTTATAAAAGGACTCAACGAGCATCAGAAACCCTTCCACTTACAAGTGTTAAGGTAGCTCAAGACAAAGAGTTTGGGAACTCAGAGAAGGAAAAGCAAAGAGGTTTTCCACAAACAGAAATAGACCACGAGTCAAAATGGAAAAAAAATCAACATTCACCACATCCTGAACAGTTCGGATTACATGTTGACACTGTGACTTGGTTAAAAGAAAAATTGTAGGGACTACAATTTGAAAAAAAGGGGATGAATGTAACCCTGTGTGTGTGTCATTGCAACAGACACACACCAAGAGTTAAATATGCATTTCGTTTTTGTGGAAAGTGCTGCTGTAAAGAAGCTGCCCAGCATGGAACAGGTTTTGGCAGTTGAAGGCTAGTGAGGGGGAGGAGTCAAGTAGCCGTGGAGACTGAGTTGATGATGCAGCAAGAAATTAGCTTGATGTGTGAGGATATGGAGGAGAGGGACAAAAAGAGAGCAGCGATTTGTGAGACAGACTGAGCAAGGCACAGCCACAGACAAGGGAGCACAGCCACAGATAAGAGAGCCCAACTTAAAACTAAATCAAGGAAGATAAAGCAAGCTGCAGACATTACAGGAGAGGAGAGCGACGACCACTCACAACTACAGGCCAATAAAGAGCAATAATACTGGAGAGATAAGCCAGAAGAGAAATAGTGAGGAAGAGAAAGGAAAAGACCAAGAAAGTAAAAATTACCTGTAACAGAGAGAGGTAATAGAAAACAGCAGAGACACGACAGTGACACAGAGACAGCAGCACAGCAATGCATACAAAAGTGTGACAGAGAAACAAGTGACAGGATTAAAGAGAGAGTGAAGACTGCAGTGTAGTGTCTGGAGAGATAGTGTGACAGCAGCTGGCAGACAAGATTCTGAGGAGACAGTGGTGAAGAAACCTTAAAAAGACATGGGCAGAATGCAGAGTGTTGTGTGAGGACATTTCTTGCAAGTTAATGCTAATAAACTGTATCGCATATTTGTTTCTTGAACTAGGCCTGATCCTAGCAGGCTGAAGATATATAATAGGCCTATCTATACTCTTTCTGCTAAAAGAGAAGCTTATGAATGTGTTTTGTCTCTGAACTTTTTATACTTATGATTTAATACAAATATTTCTTAAAAAGAACTTGATTGGTGTCTGGAGGATTTCTTTACAGTTCAAGCATTTCAGAGGTGTTACAGGGGACCCCTGTCACTAACCTCGGGGTCCCTGGCACTTCTTAAACTGGGGGACGCCTGTCACTTCCTAACCTAGGGGACGCCTATCACTAACCTGGGGGATGCCTGTCACTTTCTAACCTGGGGGACGCCTATCACTAACCTGGGGGGTCTCTGTCATTTCCAAACCTGGGGACACCTGTCACTGACCTGGGGGGTCCCTGTCACTTTCTAACCTGGGGGACGCCTATCACTAACCTGGGGGACGCCTGTCACTTCCTAACCTGGGGGACGCCTGTCACTTCCCAACCTGGGGACACCTGTCACTAACCTGGGGGGTCCCTGTCACTTTCTAACCTGGGGATGCCTGTCACTAACCTGGGGGATGCCTGTCACTTTCTAACCTGGGGGACGCCTGTCGCTTTCTAACCTGGGGGACGCCTGGCACTAACCTGGGGGGTCCCTGTCACTTTCTAACCTGGGGGATGCCTATCACTAACCTGGGTGATGCCTGTCACTTCCTAACCTGGGGGGTCCCTGTCACTTCCTAACATGGGGGGTCCCTGTCACTTTCTATCCTGGGCGACGCCTGTCACTAACCTGGTGGGTCCCTGTCACTTTCTAACCTGGGGGATGCCTGTCACTAACCTGGGAGGGTCCCTGTCACTTTCTAACCTGGGGGGTCCCTGTCACTTTCTAACCTGGGGGACGCCTGTCACTTCCTAACCTGGGGGACGCCTATCACTAACCTGGGGGTCCCTGGCACTTCTTAACCTGGGGGACGCCTGTCACTTCCTAACCTGGGGAACTTCCTAAGCTGGGGCATGCCTGTCACTTTCTAACCTGGGGGATGCCTATCACTAACCTGGGGGGTCCATGCCACTTCCAAACCTGGGCACACCTGTCACTAACATGGGTGGTCCCTGTCACTTTCTATCCTGGGCGACGTCTGTCACTAACCTGGGGGGTCCCTGTCACTTTCTAACCTGGGGGATGCTTGTCACTAACCTGGGGGGTCCCTGTCACTTTCTAACTTGGGGGGTCCCTGTCACTTTCTAACCTGGGGGACGCCTGTCACTTCCTAACCTGGGGGACGCCTGTCACTAACCTGGGGGTCCCTGGCACTTCTTAACCTGGGGGACGCCTGGCACTAACCTGGGTAGTCCCTGTCACTTCTTAACCTGGGGGACGCCTGTCACTGCCTAAACTGGGGGGCTTCTGGCGCTACCTAAACTGGGGGCTCCTGGCGCTACCTAAACTAGGGGGACACCTGTCACTACCTAAACTATCCAGGCCAGCCAGCCCAGAATCACCACCAGCCAACCAGCCCAGAATCACTGTCAAAAAGGCCACAGCATCACCACCAGTCAGGCCAGCATTTACTTCAACTAGCCAAGCACAGCCCAGCATCACCGTCAGCCAGGTCACAGCATCACCCCCAGCCAACCCAGCCACAGCATCACCTCCAGCCAACCCAGCCACAGCATCACTGCAAGTCCTTTCAGCCCACACATCATCCTTAATCCAGCCAAAAACAGTATTGCCAGGCACAGCAGCCAGTAGAGGAGAATTGAGAAGTCAGGTGAGAGGTGTCTACCATATTAAAGGAGCTGAAATAGCGGCCCTCAAAGCTGACGGTGAGAAACACCGCTCGTCCACGCAAATGATTCGGGCACAGATGGAAGACATGCAGAACAGAGGCCGCCGGAACAACATCCGGATCCGCGGCCTACCCGACTCCATCCAGACGGACGCCATCTTGCCCACCCTACGCACTATCTTTAATGGCTTACTTAATCGTCTGGCAGACCCTCAGGGCTATGCCTTCACCTCAAGATCAACCGTGTGATGTGATATGCCGCTTACATAACTACACCGACAAGGAGGACATCATGCGTGCTGCCAGGGATAAAGGCTCGCCGACTTGGGAGGGCTTCACAGTCACGCTTTATCAAGATCTGGCTCCATCTACGCTTATTCAACGAAGGGCCCTCCGACCCCTTCTTCAAGCCATGCAGGACTCTGGGGTGAAATATCGATGGGGCTTCCCGTTTCAGCTAGTGGGCCAGAAGGGTTCCACTGCCAGCGTACTGCGCCAACCTGGAGATCTTACTTCCTTTACACGGGAGCTCTCGCTGCCCACGGTGGAGTTACCGGAATGGGACCCAGATGCAGCATATTCAGGCCGCCCGCAGAAACAGAAGAAAGCGGCTTAAACAGGGTGGCCTCGTGAGTACTGCTCAATATATATTTTGTTAAAATTTCCCCATGTTGCCCCAGTGACGCTTTATCCACTGCTCACTCGCTTTGGAGCAGTAGCGTCCCTACCATAGGGCGGCAGGGGGCGCCCCGCACCGGGTGTCGGGCGCCCCAGGGGGTGTCATCAAGGCCTCCCACAGAGGCCTGTGCAAGACAGGAGGGGAAGCAGCACGGAAAGGAGGGGTGGCGGGGAAAGCGGCGGGGAGGGGGGCCGGACCCCCCACCTCCCTCACCTGGGTCCCCTCCTTCTGGCGCTTCCCCCTCCTAATTAGTCGCAGCGGGCAGCAGCGGGCAAGAGACTCACCTTCCTGCGTTCCAGGCGATGGCAAATAGCGTCATCGTCACGTGACGCTGGTCTCCGCCTTCTACACCGCTCACTGTGCTTCCTGATTGGCGGAAGCACAGTGAGCGACAGAGAGGTCGGAGACCAGCGTCGCGTGAGGATGACGCTATGCGCCGCCGCCATCGCCAGGAGCAGGTGAGTGAGTCTTCTTCGCCACTCCTGCCTGCTGCTGTTAATTAGGAGAGGGAAGCGCCAGAAGGAGGGGACCCAGGTGAGGGAGGTGGGGGGTCCGGCCCCCCTCCCCGCCACCCCTCCTTCCAGGCTTTCCTCACACTGGGGGGCAATTGTACTAGCTATTCTGGGGGCAACTAAATTAGCTATACTGGGGGCACCTAAACTAGCTATACTGGGAGCAGCTATACTGGGGGGCAGCTATACTAGCTATACTGGGGGGCAGCTATACTAGCTATACTGGGGGCAGCTACACTGGGGGCAGCTATACTATCTATACTGGGGGGGGGGGGGGCAGCTATACTAGCTATACTGGAGGCAGCTACACTGGGGGCAGCTATACTAGCTATACTGGGGGCAGCTGTACTGGGGGCAACTAAACTAGCTATACTGGGGGCAACTATACTAGCTATACTGGGGGCAGCTATACTGGGGGGCAGCTATACTAGCTATACTGGGGGCAGCTGTACTGGGGGCAGCTATACTGGCGGCAACTAAACTAGCTATACTGGGGGCACCTAAACTAGCTATACTGGGGGCAGCTATACTGGGGGGCAGCTATACTAGCTATACTGGGGGCAGCTATACTGGGGGCAGCTATACTGGGGGCAACTAAACTAGCTACACTGGGGGCAGCTATACTAGCTACACTGGGGGCAGCTATACTAGCTACACTGGGGGCAGCTATACTAGCTATACTGGGGGGCAGCTATACTAGCTATACTGGGTGGGGGGCAGCTATACTAGCTATACTGGGGGGCAGCTATACTAGCTATACTGGGGGCAGCTATACTAGCTATACTGGGGGCAGCTATACTGGGGGCAACTAAACTAGCTATACTGGGGGCAGCTATACTAGCTATACCTGGGGGCAGCTATACTAGCTATACTGAGGGGCAGCTATACTAGCTATACTGGGGGCAGCTACACTGGGGGCAGCTATACTAGCTATACTGGGGGCAGCTGTACTGGGGGCAACTATACTAGCTATACTCAGGGCAGCTATACTGGGGGGCAGCTATACTAGCTACACTGGGGGCAGCTATACTGGGGGCAGCTGTACTGGGGGCAACTAAACTAGCTATACTGGGGGCAACTATACTAGCTATACTGGGGGCAGCTATACTGGGGGGCAGCTATACTAGCTATACAGGGGGCAGCTGTACTGGGGGCAGCTATACTGGGGGCAACTAAACTAGCTATACTGGGGGCAACTAAACTATCTATACTGGGGGCAGCTATACTAGCTATACTGGGGGCAGCTATACTGGGGGGCAGCTATACTAGCTATTCTGGGGGCAGCTATACTGGGGGCAACTAAACTAGCTATACTGGGGGCAGCTATACTAGCTATACTGGGGGCAGCTATACTAGCTACACTGGGGGCAGCTATACTAGCTACACTGGGGGGCAGCTATACTAGCTATACTGGGGGGCAGCTATACTAGCTATACTGGGGGCAGCTATACTGGGGGCAGCTATACTGGGGGCAGCTATACTAGCTATACTGGGGGCAGCTATACTGGGGGCAGCTATACTAGCTATACCTGGGGGCAGCTATACTAGCTATACTGAGGGGCAGCTATACTAGCTATACTGGGGGCAGCTATACTAGCTATACTGGGGGCAGCTATACTAGCTATACTGGGGCCAGCTATACTAGCTATACTGGGGCCAGCTATACTGGGGGCAGCTATACTAGCTATACTGGGGGGGGGCAGCTATACTAGCTATACTGGGGGGGCAGCTATACTAGCTATACTGGGGGGCAGCTATACTAGCTATACTGGGGGCAGCTATACTGGGGCCAGCTATACTGGGGCCAGCTATACTAGCGATACTGGGGCCAGCTATACTAGCGATACTGGGGGCAACTAAACTAGCTATACTGGGGCAACTAAACTAGCTATACTGGGGGCAACTAAACTAGCTATACTGGGGGCAGCTATACTAGCTATACTGGGGGCAGCTATACTGGGGGCAAATATACTAGCTACACTGGGGGCAAATATACTAGCTATACTGGGGGCAACTATACTAGCTCCACTGGGGGCAGCTATACTGGGGGAAACTGTACTAGCTATACTGGGGGCAACTATACTAGCTAATACTTTAAAATACAGTTAGCTCCGCCCTCATCTGGTCATGACCACGCCCATTTTTTTGCTGCGAAGCACGCCGCAGGTTGTGGCCACGCCCATTTTTTTAGGAGGGGGGGTGTCTTTTAATACCCAGCACCGGGTGCCAAATGCCCTAGGTACGCCACTGCTTTGGAGGTGTCCGTTGTTCATAGACCCTGGACCCTGACAATGGTGTCGCATAGAGGAACTGTATGCTCGCAGGTTTACAGGCTACCCCGCTTGAACAGTAACTGCCCACTGTTTATGACCCCCAACTGCGCCCCATATTTTCCTCGGATTGTTTCCCCTACCCCTCGACTCCCCTACCTACATCCGATGATAGTCTGCCGCATCTCCCTCCCATCAAGAGCCTATGCCTTCGGATCGTATCATTACATATGGGGCTTTCCTCTGCTAATACCGGAGTGTGGGAGTGTTAGCTCATTGAAGCACTTTTCTTCAGACTGCTGCATGTTTTATTTAATGTCATACATTATTGTTGTATCCCCTATGGGGATTAATTCTTTGGTTTGGGAGGTGCGGGCGGAGGACTTAGGGGGTGGGGGAGGCGGGGGATAGCATCTCTAAGGTATTGTGTCTCCCCTTTTGCTCTACACGCGGGGGCGCGGGCTGGCGGTTGGTGGGCATGAGGGTGACGTCCTGGACATGGCGGGTTAGGCTTATCAGACTGGCTCTCTTTTCCCTCTCATTCTGGTTCCCGTGCGGGGTGGAGGCGCGGGCCAGTAATAATATCCGGCTTGCACTCTTACACTTGCTCTGGCCTTGCGCCCCCGCCTCGGGCGATGAGATCTGAATGGATGCACAGGGGTTCCCAGGGTTGCAGATTTATTGGGACACTGAAGGGTACACGGGGAAAGTAAATGGGGATTACTAAACATTATAATTTTAAAGGGTAGCTGTTGCAAAGTCATAAGGTTGCTTACATGTCACAATGCTTAATATAGGTTGATGTCTTCATTTATGTTTTGATTTAGATGATATGCGGTCACCCGGGTGCGGGGGAGCCTTTTTGCTGTTCAGTTGCGGGCTTCCTTACCCCTGGGCGATTTGCCAAGTAGAGACGAGGGTTTATCTTTACACCCCTCGGTCAAGTGTTTCATCTCATCTACAGACTGGAGTCTGACTGGTCTGTCTAGGTAATATGAATATGGTTTATGTATTTTTGTTGGACTGTGCGTGGCTTCTTACACGCTCTTTGTATGTCTTTTTTCTCTTTTTCTTATTCTACACTACTGTCCTATCTCCCACTACTTCTCTGAGGATTGTGTGTCTGCTTCCTGGGCGCCCACCACTTTTT
Source organism: Hyperolius riggenbachi (assembly GCF_040937935.1). Lineage (NCBI taxonomy): Eukaryota > Metazoa > Chordata > Amphibia > Anura > Hyperoliidae > Hyperolius > Hyperolius riggenbachi. Next base: position 184,848,395 of record NC_090653.1, on the reverse strand, counting down.
GCAACCATTCCAACAATCACTTAAATTGTTCTCTCTAAACGCCAAGGGGTTAAATGTCCCAGAAAAAAGGTCTGCCCTGTTGCACTTATGTCATAAGGAACGTGCCAATATAGTATGCTTACAGGAGACACATTTTAAGGGGCCATCAATTCCAAAACTATTTAAAGAGAGTATGAAGCGAGAATAAATCTCGCTTCAGACCTCATAGATAGCAGGGGCATGTGTGCCCCTGCTAAAACGCCGCTATCCCGCGGCTTAACGGGGGTCCCTGATCCCCCAAATCTCCTCCTTACAGACGGGGAGCGCTTCCTGGTTGGGGCAGGGCTAACCGCCGCAGCCCTGCCCCACGCGCGTCTGTCAGCGCGTATCTCTGCCTCTCCCCCGCCCCTCTCAGTCTCCCTTCACTGAGAGGGGCGGGGGAGAGGCGGCGATGCGCCACTGATAGACGCGACTGGAGGCAGGGCTGCAGCCGTTAGCCCTGCCTCCAAGAAGCAATAAATCTGTGACCAAAAGACGACCAAGGTTTGTGGGGGTGGGTTTGGGGGTGAAGGGACCCCCGTTTAGCGGCTCGATAGCGGCGGTTTAGCAGGGGCACACATGCCCCTGCTAACTATGAGCTTTGAAGCGAGATTTATTCTCGCTTCAGAGTCTCTTTAACAGGTACTACAATACCTCCTATTTTAGCTCCCCTCAGGACTCTAAAACAAAAGGGACAGCAATCCTCTTTTCAAGGGATACCCCCTTTTCTTTGATAGACCAATATCAAGACCCGCAGGGTCGGTTTAACATTGTTAAAGGCACAATTTATACCCAGAAAGTCACTATTGGCTCGTTTTATGCACCTAATGTGCAGCAGGTGCAGTTCTTGCAATCCTTTTTAGCAAAAGTAAGCTCATTTGCAGAGGGCAGCATTATGCTAGGTGGTGACCTTAACCTCACTCTGGACCCGGAGATTGACTCCTCATCTAAAAAGTCCCAGATTTCCTACAAATTGCTACGTAAGTGTAAATCACTACTTCGATCTATGCAATTGGTGGATGCTTGGAGGCTACTTAACCCTTCGGGTATTGACTACACTTTTTACTCCTTTCCGCATAACTCTTATACAAGAATCGACTATATATTTGTGTCACATAATCTGCTTTTGGTCTCTAGTGCATCCACTATTGGCAATATACACCTCTCAGACCATGCCCCTGTCACGGTTAGCTTCAATCTAGGGGAGAATAGATGAGGTCCTGCTTCCTGGCGCCTAAACAACTCTCTCATCGAGGATCAAAAATTTTTTGCTAAAATTAAACTGGAGATGGAAGAATTTTTTCAGATCAATACAATCCAGGACTCTTCCCCCATGGTTGTGTGGGAAACGCATAAATGCTTTGTCAGGGGACTGCTTATCAGAGAAGGGGCTAGGCGGAAAAGAGAACGGGACAAGGAGATTGGGGAAGTCTTGGCTAACATTGGGGAACTAGAGCGAAGTCATAAGGGTACAGGCTCTCCCTCAACCTTGACCTCTTTAACCAAGGAGAGAGAAAGACTCAAATCTTTATTGTTCTTCAATGCTAAATACGCAGCTCTATGCTGTCGCCGCACTTTTTATGAGTTTGGCAATAAGTGTAGCTCCATTTTAGCTAAGGCCCCGAAGGCCCAACAGACTGCTAACTATATCCCTCAAATTAAAGATAAGCACTCAAACTTACACCATAAATTTGAGGTAATCGCCAAGGTCTTCAGGGACTTCTATGCTGAATTATACAACTTACATCCCAACTCATCACCATTATCTAGGGAAGACAGGAAAACTAAAATCACTGAATATCTGGTCCGCTATAAGATGCCTAAACTTACCCCGGAAGACATTAACCAGCTGAGCGGTCTGGACGAGATCAGCTCGTCCAGTACCGCCGGAGCCTGCCGCTCAGGCCCTGCTGGGCCGATTTGGCTCAAATAAAAAGCAGCACACGCAGCCAGCACTTTGCCAGCCGCGTGTGCTGCCTGATCGCCACTGCAGTGCGGCGATCCGCCGCATGCAGCGGCGAAAGAGGGTCCCCCCAGCCGCCTGAGCCCAGCGTAGCCGGAACAAAAAGTTCCGGCCAGCGCTAAGGGCTGGATCGGAGGCGGCTGACGTCAGGACGTCGGCTGACGTCCATGACGTCACTCCGCTCGTCGCCATGGCGACGAGGTAAGCGAAACACAGAAGGCCACTCATTGCGGCCTTCAGAAGATCGCCTCCGGAGCGCCCTCTAGTGGGCTTTCATGCAGCCAACTTTCAGTTGGCTGCATGAAATAGTTTTTTTTTTATTAAAAAAAAACCCTCCCACAGCCTCCCTGGCGATCTTAATAGAACGCCAGGGTGGTTAAATTGCTAGAGGAGCCCCTCTCGGAGGATGAGCTCCACATAGCCCTCGATGGTATGGCTCCATCGTCTTGTCTCATATGCTCAAAGCCTTCAATTCTACCACCGAGGAGTCCTCGGGAAGGAGCCTATTCTCCCCCTACATGCTTGAATCACATATCTCAGTACTGCTGAAAGAGGGGAAAGATCCCGCCCTCTGCAAGAGCTTCAGACCGATATCTTTAATTCAAAACGACAGTAGAATAAGCGCTCAGAACAAAAGTCTCTGTTGTAGACTGCACAGAAGTTCAGTGTTAACTGACATCAGTACATGGACATAATCCCTTCCCCCAATTTGGAGAGACTCACCGGACTTTGCGGCCTGAATGGGCCCGACAACGCCTCAGGGGTATTGGCCACCCCTCAGCCTCTCTGGCAACCTCCGGGGTCCTGCACTCCTTACTTCCAGCTTCCTTGGCCAATTGGAAAAAATTCCACCTCCATAAAGAAAAAGAAGCCGCTCATAGCGTAAAAGTGCTAAAGGGAATGATCCCACTTTTATTAAAAAGTTTAAAAACAACAGGCACAGCCTGAACGGGTAACTCTGGCGGCTACGCAGGAGAGGGGGCAGCAGCAGCTAATCCCAAAAACTTGGTAAGCCCGGCGTACCCACCACTTAACCTGCGGACCCCGCTGTGTGTAACAAACTCGGCGCGTAAGACCGGTATACAGCAGCATAACATGGATCTTGTGGAATTATTCGAATTTAGGTCCCATAGGGATATTGACCTGGATTCAATTTTTGGCCGTGAAACAGAGGCCATGGGTGTTATGGATCAAAATTTTAAAAAACTGCATAATGTTATGTGTAAAGAGTTAACAACGTGGTGGGATATAGCCACCCTTAGAAGATATCATGGTAAAGGGATTGTCCCTAAAACAATCCGATGGGAATTTGAAGCCAATGATGGGGAAAGTAACCCCTTGAATGATGAGGAATGGGAAAATTATCTCACTAAATGTGGGTTGGGAGCTATGGAGATCCTAATTAAACGTAAAAGCAAGAGGCTGGAGAGATTAGGGGGGGATATTGAAGAACTAAAAACCCAATTAGAGCCCCATAAAAACTCAGCTGAATTTAGAGATAAGTCTAAGCTCCTTCATGATACTCTAAAGAAAAATGAAAAGAGCCTCATTCTGGAAAAACAGAAAAAGTTTGCAAGAGACTGTGAGGTTTTTAAAAATCACCTTGCTTACAGGTGGCAGATTAGAAAACGTGAGAAGGAAAACTCCCAAGCTGTCCCCCAGCCACCTGATGATGGGAGCGGGATGACACCTAGACAACCACTGCCAACCACACCGAGGGGGCCAAGGGGGAGGGGACTTGCTCACCCTGTGGGAGTGGGTGGCAGACGTTTAACCCCCAAATGGAAGAATGTCCCGGTTAACAGAGGACCACCACCTGTACAACCTTATATTCCCCCTCATGTAGGACGAGGTTACCAACCCAGACCGAATTACCCTAAGAAGCACATTAATCATTATCCTCACAATAGAGACCGCCCACAACCTTCCTATCCAAGCCAACAGCAATTTGCCAGACCCCAGCCGAACTATTCTGTTCCAGTTAATAACAGATTCTATCCTCTCGATAAAGAGGAGGAGTCTTCTTTTATCTGGAATTACCCAAAACCCAGGTACAGGGACAATCAAGATCTAGATACCCCACCAAAATCCACAAACAAACGAAGAGCAGAAGAGGGTGCCGAGGGGGGAGAAGAGAAAAGGTCAAGAAATTAACTGGACAAGGGATTTTTAATATTAGTGGGTGCCCCCTGAGTAGAGAACAGTTGAAATTGATTGATCATGGATTGAAGTATGCACCTCCCTGTCAGATGAATACATTTAATACTTACATCGATGTGCATAAATATATGCGAAAACTTAATATTAAAAAGTACTTTCTTAAAAAAGAAGGACCTAGTACAAGAATCAACCCCCCAGAGCCATACAGACATACCACTTTAAGGAATAGGTCACTCTTTAACCCTCAGGACACCAGTGTAGATAGTACAGTGGACACATTTAAAACCATGGTACTTCACGACCTTGAGAAAATTAAGGTGCCCAAGATACCTAATAATGTTCAAACCATGGCCAAAGAATTATTAGAGGAGAAACAATTGGTTGTCCGCCCGGCGGACAAGGGGGGGGGGGAGTAGTAGTACTCAATCGAAATCAGTATAATGGGGAACTCGGTCGCCTGTTAGGTGATCGGGACACGTACACTAAGCTTCCTGGTGACCCCACTAGACGTTACTTGGATGATCTGAGGGAATTGCTTAAAGGGGGCCTCCGGGCAGGTTTTTTTGAATGATAGGGAGTATGACTTTTTATTGCCAAGTGCACCACGGGTACCTGTTATATATCAGACGCCCAAGATTCACAAAAGTATGGTGAATCCTCCTGGGCGTCCGATCATCAGTGGATTGGGGTCGGTGACACACCGCCTCGGGCAGTATCTTGATGATATGCTCCAGCCTGCTGTGGCCCTGATCCCTCATTTGCTAAGGGACACCAAACATGCTCTGCAGGCTCTTCAGGGGGTACGGGTGACGGGAGACACGTTGCTCTGTACGGCGGACGTGTCGTCCCTTTACACCATTATACCCCATGAACACGGGCTGCGAGCAGTAGGTGCCTATCTTGAGAAAACAGACATGAAAAACGAACAATGTGAGTTCATTTTGAGCCTTCTTGCCTTTGCCTTAACACATAATTATTTTTGGCATGGGGGAGCGTACTACCTGCAAAGGCGCGGTTGTGCCATGGGGGCGGGGTACGCTCCTAGTTTTGCCAATATTTTTATGGCTGTGTGGGAGGAGGAGATTCTGGGGATGGTATGCTCTCGACCCATTCTACAATGGTCACGGTATATTGATGACCTGATGATCCTGTGGGAGGGCCCAAGGCAGCAATTTGACGATTATATTGCCACCCTTAATAGGAATGATGTAGGTATTGTTCTCACAGCAGTCAGTAGCTCTGAGTCTGTCGTGTTCTTGGATTTGGAGATACACAAATCAGGGTCTGGCCTGTGGACACGCACCCATTTTAATTTGTGGGCAATATAAGTGCAGTTTATGAGATGTATGAATATGTAATTACTGCACTTTGTGATGATTACGCGGAGTGGGCTAAGCAGCAGCTGTTTGCGCGCGCACTTCCGCCTTTAAATGCACGCCGCTCCCTTGCTCCGTAGCCCCTGAGGAGTTGCCTAGCAACGAAACGCGTAGGGTGGAGCTACGGAGCGGTGCAACGTTTGACGTCACTGGACGCAGTGACTGGTCTTACGCGCCGAGTTTGTTACACACAGCGGGGTCCGCAAGTTAAGTGGTGGGTACGCCGGGCTTACCAAGTTTTTGGGATTAGCTGCTGCTGCCCCCTCTCCTGCGTAGCCGCCAGAGTTACCCGTTCAGGCTGTGCCTGTTGTTTTTAAACTTTTTAATAAAAGTGGGATCATTCCCTTTAGCACTTTTACGCTATGAGCGGCTTCTTTTTCTTTATGGAGGTGGAATTTTTTCCAATTGGCCAAGGAAGCTGGAAGTAAGGAGTGCAGGACCCCGGAGGTTGCCAGAGAGGCTGAGGGGTGGCCAATACCCCTGAGGCGTTGTCGGGCCCATTCAGGCCGCAAAGTCCGGTGAGTCTCTCCAAATTGGGGGAAGGGATTATGTCCATGTACTGATGTCAGTTAACACTGAACTTCTGTGCAGTCTACAACAGAGACTTTTGTTCTGAGCGCTTATTCTACTGTCGTTTTGTATTCTAATAAGCTATTTCACTAATAGCCAGGCAGCGCTCCACCGTTTACAGACTGGTGTTCACAAAATTCTCATGAACATTTAATTCACCCAATTTTCTATTTTTCCACCCCTTGTGAGCGCTTATGTACAGTTTTTGCTTTTGATATCTTTAATTAATGTTGATTTGAAGCTCTTCTCCAAAATGCTAGCTAATAGGTTGGCCCCTCTTCTGCCAAAGTTGATCCACTTAGACCAGGTAGGATTCGTACCTGGCCGAGAGGCCAGAGATAACACTATTAAAACCCTGAATATTCTACACTGGGTGAGGTCTCAGTCCACACCAACTCTTCTGCTTTCTACTGATGCCGAAAAGGCTTTTGATAGGGTGGATTGGGACCTCATTGAAGGCACCCTTCGGTATATTGGCTTGGAAGATGAGATGATGCAGCGTATCCTGGCGCTATACTCATGTCCCTCAGCAAGGGTTAAGGCGAATGGGATCTTGTCAGATCCCTTCTCTATTCAAAACGGAACGCGTCAGGGTTGCCCCCTGTCCCCCCTGATTTTCGCACTTTCCCTAGAGCCCTTCCTGTGCATGGTTAGAGCGAATCCAGATATCCAAGGGGTATCCCTTCCTAAGTCTTCCACTAAAGTTGCCGCATATGCGGATGATCTTTTGTTCTATCTCACCAACCCACATATATCACTGCCCAATCTCCTTGCTGAGTTTAAAATATATGGAGACATTTCTAACATGTCAATCAACTACGATAAAAGTGAGGCACTCTGAGTCTTTCTCCCAGGCCCTCTTAGATCCTCTCTGCAGAGCAATTTCCCCTTTAAATGGCCCAGCAGGTCCCTGAAGTACCTTGGCATTCACATTACCCCAAATCCCAGAGATGTGTTCTCCTGTAACTTTCCTTCAGCATTAGAACGTATCAAGCAAGATTTGCTGAACTTGGATAAGCCTCAGTTTTCCTGGTTTGGCAGGAGTTGTATTATTAAGATGACAATTATGCCACGACTCCTCTACCTCTTCCAGACAATGCCCATTTTCATCCCTTCCTCTTACTTTAAACAAGTTACCCAGGTTTTTTCTCGATTTATTTGGAATGGCCGTAAGCCTAGGTTGAAAAACACTATACAGACCGCCCCCAAAGACCAGGGAGGCATGGCAGTTCCGAACCCCAGGTTATATTACCAGGCAGCGACCCTTATTAGGGTCATAGATTGGCATAGACATGCATCACATAAACGATGGGTAGGCAATGAGGAGGAGTTAATGGGAGAGAAACTATCTCTCTTAGTTTGGTCCACACGCTCTTTACCTACTTCTTCACCTGCCACAACACTGATAATCCAAACACTTAGGGTCTTCTCCAAGATGAGGGAAAAATCATCTATTTCCCCTTGGCCATCCCCCTTACTGCCTATACTAGGCAATCCTAGCTTTTCTTTAGGACAGGGCAGAAACAGCTATCCGGTGTGGAGGACAGACCCCCCCTTACGGGCTATGCATTTGATCTCGGGTGGAGAGTGGGTGGGTCTCGGGAAGCTCCAGACTTCCCTCGGTACACCCACTCTTGACTTTTGGAGCCTGCGCCAATTTAAACATTTCCTCTTATCCCAGGGGTCAAGGATGGAGCTCTCTAGGCCCCTCTCCACATTTGAAAAAACATGCCTGGGTGAGGGTCTAATAAGAGGTTCTCTCTCTTTGGTGTACTCCTTACTGAACGACAATGAAGAACCCTGCTTAACTCTTAAAGCTAAATGGGAAAGGGATCTAAACTTGACCTTCTCTGATAAGCAATGGTACAAGATATTGGTCTTCTCCCATAAATCTTCTATATCCTCTAGGAGGCAGGATACAAAATCTTTACAAGATGGTATCACACCCCTTCTAAGCTCCACAAAATGTACCCGTCGTCTTCTTCATTATGCTGGAGATGTGGAATGGAAGTGGGTACACGCGTGCATTTCTTTTGGTCCTGCAACAAACTGGCGCAGTTCTGGGTGGATGTGAGGGAGATCATGCAGGTGCTGACGGACTACCTTCCTCCTGACTCTCCTGCCTTTTTCCTTTTGCACCATAACCATTGGTCAATAAGGAGATATAAAAGAACACTTACCAGACATTTGATTAATGCTGCCAAAATTGTAATAGCTAGAAAATGGAAACAATTAGACCCGCCGTCCATAAATAATTGGTTTAGGGAAATTGACTAGATTGAGAAAATGGAGGACTTAACCGCTAGCTTACATGATAAACGAGAGCAGTACATGAAAACTTGGCTCGGCTGGTTCGAGTTCAAGGAATCGGCTAGGTATGGCTCTCTCACATCCGGATAGAGTTTGGGGTTAAATATAACAAAAGAATAACCAAAGGGAACCACATCGCTCCTGACACATAACCCCTCTTCCCCCTTGGCAGAGCTGGGACAAGGTCCTCCAGCACCCAAGGCTGAGACACCAAAGTGCGCCCCTCCATCCCTCCTACCCCAGCTGTCACACACTGATTGCTATTAGACTAAGAGGCGCCACAGGGCCCACAACCTCCCCAACACCTTAATATCTAGTTATCTTTTCTTATTTATTTCTGCTTTAAACACAATTAGGAATGACAGCTGAATGAATTGTGCGCCCCCTCCTACACTGCGCCCTGAGGCTGGAGCCTCTCCAGCCTATGCCTCGGCCCGGCCCTGCCCCTTGGTGTTGACTCTATCTGCAGATGGGTGCCCAGTGGTAGATATACATTGTCCCCTTGGAGATCTCTTTCCTCTGTACTTTACTTCTCCTTTTCTTCCTTTCCTCTATTTTCTAACTCTGTTCTTTAAGAGATACGTACCAGACGCTTCTCCCCTGAATGACTATTAGACGTTTTAAATAAGCTACACTAGATGGCTCATCGGAGGGGTGTGACCTACAAGCATATTGAGACGAGGTGGTGTTTGACAGCTCATGGATTCCTGGGTGTATGTTCCCTCTGGGCCCTAGGTCTCCTTCAGCAGTTCTCTTATGATGTATAACTTCGTTTAACCTTTTAGCTGTTTTGCAAAGCGGCTGTAGGCCCCTCTGGTGTATTATTAGGTTATATGGTACTCTATTCCTAAAAGCCACAATGGATCCTCAGTGGCGCAGGCTGGCCACGGGATATATTTTTCGAATGTACCAACATTTTGCTGTGTCTTGGTCGTACGATATATCACTATGTCTGTTTGTTTTCTGTATTGTTTCTTAAAAAAATTGTTAAATAAAGAATCTTTAAAAAAAAAGTTTCTATTTAGTTTAAATTGCTGTTGCCACTTTGCGATAGATAAGTGACTTTTGGGTTGCAGTTTGGGCACTCGGCCTCCAAAAGGTTCGCCACCACTGTCCTAATCTAATGTCCCACATTGCTAAGTTCATGTAAATTTGTCTTCACCCGTGGCCACACCCACATCCGGGTCCATGGCCACACCCATTTTTTAGAGCAAAACGTAACCCCTATATTTTTCGGCACACTGCGTGTGACGCACGACCTCCCCGAAATCTTTGGCGCTACGCGCGCCGCACTACTTCTTCCCCACCTTTTTGCGCCCCCCAGAAAATTTTCTGCGGATGCCCATGTGGCGGGCGTACGAGATGAATCGGCGATGGGAGACTTTTGCTGGAAGCCGAATTACAATGTTTTAAATGCAACTTTAGCTCCATCTTCTGACAGCGCCGAAGTCACACTGTGTGCGCTGCTATAGCCGTAATTCCTATTACGCCCTCTGGTGGTGCCGGCTGCGCCCAAATCTCCTGCGCTGGATTTGTAGTGTTCGGCTGGCGGTGGCTCTCCCTCTGATTGAGGGTTGCGTGGTGGTGGTGTTGCTGCTGATGGCAATGCCAGCTGAAGCAGCGGCTTGTGTTCCACGCCCACTGCTGGACCTGCCCCTGCCTGACATGTGGCTATTCAATTGCAATTGCCTACGCTCCTGTGCCTCATCCTCCTCCGAGCTGCATTCCGGGACCTCAGGCACATAAAGACGGTCCTGACAATCATCCTTATCGTCAGAAAACATCTCTTCTCCTGACCCCTCCCCACCTCTTCCACCCCAACATCCCCAGACACAGACCCCTCCTCATCCTCAAAATCTGCTTGTGCCGGCCCGAGCCCAACCTCCTCTACATGAGGCCCCATGATCTCCTGAAAGGCAGCCATTAAGACTCTCCCAGAGGCTGGACGCTCTCGTCCAGAGAGGGATGGCCACTGGCTGCTGGGGTGGATGCCACAGCAAGCAGGGGGCATTGCCTGATGCTGCTGCTACTAGTACTGCTGCTGGGAGTGCTGGTCACAGTGGAGGTCTGGGAATAAGTAATGGGCTGCTCCTCCATCATCTCTACCACTGCCTCTACCTGCTTCTCCTGAATGGCCACCCAAGGTGCTGAAAATGGGTGCCAACGGCGCCCACTGTGCTGCTAATGAACGCCTCTCTGCTGCATCCCCTACAGCTGAGTGCCCTCTCCCTGGCAGTGGACCCGTCTCAGAAACGGTGGTGGCGATGGAACTCCCTCTCCTGCCACGGCCCCTGCCAGACAATCTCTATGCACAACATTTGAAGGTGGAAAGTGTGCTGCTTTTTATTGTCAATAATGTGTGTGGGGACAGACGCAATATAACAGACTTTATTTATTTATTTATTTTTTTAAACAGACAGAAAAGAAAAAAAAAGAAAAATGCGCAGAATGCGCAAATACTGAATACAGTAATAGAGTATGAGAATCAATGATCACCTACCTGCCTGCACTATGCCCAGCAAAGTAACTGCACACTAGTACAGTACAATGTCACTGACTACACTGACTGACTACAACTAACTTAAGTAGATCACTCGGTGGTTAGCTAAATACAAGTATCAATTATCAAATACAGTAATAGAGCACGAAAATCAGTGAACACCTCCCTGCCTGCACTACGCACAGCAAAGCAACTGCATGCTGGCACAGTACAATGTCACTGACTACACTGAGCGACTACCACTAACTTAAGTTAATCACTGGCTGGTTAACCACATACAAGTATCAAATACAGTAATTAGAGATGGCCCGAACAGTTCGCATGCGAACGTATCCAGGCGAACTTTCGCCAGCGAACGCAAACTTTTGCGGAAGTTCGCTTCGCCCCCATAGTGTGCCATTAGGGTCAACTCTTGACCCTCTACATCACAGTCAGCAGGCACATTGTAGCCAATTAGGCTACACTCTCTCCTGGAGCCACTCCCCCCCTTATAAAAGGCAGGCAGCCCCGGGCTTTACACTCACTCGTGTGCCTGCATTACTTAGTGAAGGGACAGCTGCTGGCAGACTCTCATAGGGAAAGATTAGTTAGGCTCTTGTAGGCTTGTTAGCTTGCTCCTGGCTGATTGTTATTGCTAAAATAGCACCCCTCAACAGCTCTTTTGAGAGCTAATGTTCTCCTGATGTGTTTTTTTTTGTGTGTTGCCCACTGACACTGACATTATACAGCCCTATCTGTTGCAGCTGGACCTTGGTAATTGTAATTAATGTGCCAGCCAGGCCCTGCCTAACTATCTATACTGGGACACCTACCTATGCCTACCTAACTACTGGGGCATCTACTTACCTATACGGGGACACCTACCTATGCCTACCTACCTACCTATACTAGGATACTAGGGCACCTACCTATGCCTACCTACCTATACTGTAGGATACTACCTACCTAACTACTGGGATACCTACCTATGCCTATCTACTTATACTGGGACACCTACCTATGTCTACCTACCTATACTTGGACTCCTACCTATGCCTAGCTAACTACTAGGGCACCTACCTATGCCTACCTACCTATACTGGGACTCCTAGCTATGCCTAGCTAACTGCTGGGGCACCTACCTATGCCTATCTACCTATACTAGGGCACCTACCTATGCCTACCTACCTATACTGGGACTCCTACCTATGCCTAGCTAACTACTGGGGCATCTACCTATGCCTATCTACCTATACTAGGGCACCTACCTATGCCTACCTACCTATACTGGGACTCCTACCTATGCCTAGCTAACTACTGGGGCATCTACCTATGCCTACCTACCTATACTGGGTCTCCTACCTATGCCTAGCTAACTACTGGGGCACCTACCTATGCCTATCTACCTTTACTGAGACACCTACCTATGCCTACCTACCTATACTGGGTCTCCTACCTATGCCTAGCTAACTGCTGGGGCACCTACCTATGCCTACCTACATACAAGAAGATAATAAGGTTGTTGCTTCATTGTGGACAGACCAAATTTGATCAGCTGGACAGTCACTGTTGTTTTATCATTGAGCTACCACAGCCCGGCGACCATATGGGCTTGAACACCGCCACGGCCTGCACTCTCGCCATGGTGCGCACCAGTCCAGCATGGCCGTCACTACACAAACAGCTGTCTTCGGTGCGTTACACAGTGAGTTTGGTGTGTCAGTGTGAAGCAGTACTCTAATTACACTCCCTGATTGATGTATACACATGCAAGATGTTTTAAAGCACTTTAGGCCTTCAATTTAGCATTCAATGTGATTTCTGCCCTTAAAGTGCATAAAGTGCATAATTGTGTTCCTTTCCTATTGTTTATAGGGCATTCCTCAAGCCAAATACTTTTTTGTTTTTGTTTTAATACTCTAATTCCCTATAAACTAAATAAACCACGCCCACAGGTTTTCAGAGAGCCTTGGCAGTAGCAAGGGCTCATGGGAGCTCAGTCTGGGCAGGAGGAGGAGGAGGTGTTACTAGCCATTGATTTCAGAGGCAGAGGGGAGGTGGGAGGAGGAGGGGGTTAGTTTTTTTTTCTCAAGATGCAGATAAGACTGCCTCTGTGTAATGTTTACAAACAACATGGCTGCTGTCATTGTATCACAGGTAGAAATAATCATTTTCTATTAAAGCTGTTGGCAGCTAGATTTGCTGTGTAAACTTTAGATAAGATATATAGACAAGTTACTTGTTATAGTTAGTTTTTCATCTCAGATCCGCTTTAAAACGCTACTTTGCGTCAAATCCAGATTTTTCCCCCCGGACTTTTGGCGTCTATCCCACTCATCCATGCCCCCCTCCAGGTGTTAGACCCCTTGAAACATCTTTTCTATCACTTTTGTGGCCAGCATAAATGTTTCTAGTTTTCAAAGTTTGCATCCCCATTGAAGTCTATTGCGGTTCGCGAAAGTTTGCGCAAACCGAACCTTTTGCGGAAGTTCGAGAATCCCTGTTCGCAAACCTAAAATCGGAGGTTCGGGCCATCTCTAACAGTAATAGAGCAATGAAATGAGAGAGAAGGCTGTGTTTTACACACACACACACACACACACAAAAAACGCTCTTGCTTTTGTACAATGTGGCCTGGAGATGCTCTCTCAGTGCCACAGAGTCTAGCAAGGACTGAGCTCCTTCAATGGCCACCACTTTATATACAGGAGGGGAGGGCAGAGCCTCCACTCCTATGATTGGTTGCTAGGGGCCTACACTGGTGCCTCTGATTGGCCCAGTGACGTCATTTCCCCCAATCACGGATTTCCGACTGTGATCATGGACGTGATTATGAGCCGGATTTCCGTGTCCACGGCCGAATCCGTGATTGAAACCCGAGATCGTGGTCTGATCACGGATTTCAATCATGATGTTGGATTCGGGAAAAAGCCCTCGTGATCATGGCTATACCATGATCGCGAGGCCGTGGAAATCACCACTGCTATGCACTGCTAAAGATAGTGTGCTGGCTTGTAATTAACATAGAACAGAATACTGGAGAACAACTGCAAGGCCCAGCAAATGACTGCGTGGACTGTGGGCTGTATGCAGTGTGTCACACACACAGAGAGATATCCTATAGTACCTTCAATCACAAATACAGTTGGAAGCTATGTACTGCTAATGATAGTGTGCTGTCGTGTAATAAAGATAGAACAGGATACTGGAGAACTGCAAGCCCAGCAAATGACTGAGTGGACTGTGGGCTGTATGCAGTGTGTAACATACACAAAGAAAACAACAACTAAACAATATTAACCCTCAATAGGGCTTTTTTGGGGGTGCTTTCAGCAATAAATAATAGCCTAGCTATAACTGTCCCTGTCTCTGCAGCAATCTCTTTCTTCCTTTCACTAAAGCAACAGCTGTAGACTGGGAACATGGTTGGCAGGGCCGGGACAAGGTTCTCCAGCAGTAGAGGCTGAGCTTTCAAAGTGCGCCCCCCCCCCCCCCAAAGCAGGTCATTTGGGTGCCACTATAGGTGCCCATGTCAAAATCCTGAAATTATTGGCCATAGCTTGTAATTTGGGCGCTGGGGCAGCACAATAGCTCTGTAGCAGCGGTAACTGTGGAAAAGCCCTGGTGTAGTTTGGCAGGTACCTGTAGCTGAGGGAATAGCTATGATGGCAGTTGCTGGTTAGTGGAGTATGCTAATTGCTGTGTTAGAGTTAGGTGTAGGTAGGGACTATGTTAGTGTCAGCGACCTGATAATTTTTCCCTCCCCCTGTCGGCCGATCTGCTGTGCTCCTGAAATCTATGATACAGCTGGGTTGTCAACTACTGTGCATGCGCTGTTCCTGGGATGTGGGCCTCCTCCATCACAGCCCCGTAACTGGGAGCACGCTGCGCAAGCGCAGTTACAGTCTTAATGAACAGCGCATGTGCAGAACGCATCCAGCTATGGGAGCATGATCGGGGGATGAGCACAGCTGTGACTGCACAATAGTCTGCAACTCAGCTGAGTCACAGACTTTACAGGGGTGACAAGGACAAATTTTGGGGTCCGGGAGGATGGCGAAGGAGGTAATTGACGAATGCGGGATAGAAGAAGCTCTGTGTAAGTATAAAACAGAAACACACAAATCCTATCAAATGACTATATGTGTTATCAGTACTGCAGTATCCTCAGTCTAACTCCACTCCCACTTCACATAGGTATGTGAGGGGGAGTTAGACTGAGGACACTCTAGTACTGAAAACACACATCTGGTCACTCACAGTGGCAGCTACTTGATGTGGTGTGTGTGACTGTCAGATGATTATCTGCCTCTTTCAGAAAAAAAACCCTTCCCCCTTCATACCATTTTCATTCCAGGCATGGATGATTCCAGGCAACCATATAACAGCTGGTTCCCTGTCCCGTCCTGCAGTCATCCATCGGCACTGTGTTGACAGTGAAAGGTTTACTGCTTCATCTTGAAAGAGATCAAGGGGGGATTCCCTCCCCCCTGTCCAGTCCAGCCACAGCTCGTACGTTTTCACAGGCATCGGTGCAGGAAGCCACTTCCGTTGGAGCAGAAGCCGGATTCCTGCTGTTGCCTAGCAACACTGCCATAGCCGTGCCTGTCATCTCTCTGATGACAGCGCGGCTGTTTGAGTCACAGCACAGGGCAGACAGGCGCTCTGATTTGGAGGATGCCGGCAGCAGTAGGGGACTCGGGCGATTGCAGGCAAAAATAATGCTGATGAATGCGGCAGGCAGGAGGTCAGGGAGATCACACAGGACTGCGGCAGGTGAGGATAGTGCAGAGGAATGCACCCTCTGGTGGCTGCGCTCAGAGGCCCCAGCCTTTCCAGCCTCTGCCTCGGCCCGGCTCTGATGGTCGGTGCTGCTGGGTTTTTATAGGGGGGGCAGGGGGTTTCTGGGGGAGTGCTGCCTGATTGGCTGCCATGTGTCTGCTGACTGTTATGTAGGGGGTCAAAGGATGAGGAATAGGGGGCGGGTCGAACGCGATATGTGTTCACGTCCCGTCGCGGACATGAACACCTGTGATACGCCTGGAACTGGCCTTCGGTGAAACGTTCGGGCCATGACAACAAAGAATTCTGGTGGTTGAAACAGGTGGACATTTTGGGAGGACAGAATCAAGGTCCTCCCAAGTGATGCACATGGACCTGAGTACAAAATGAGATTTTGCACTGAGGGGAATTTTAGGAGCCATATACAGTATATGCTAAGGGAAGATAATGGCAAGAAAATAATGTTCATAATTAATATTGAAGGTTGGCTAATCTCTTTAACATTTAACTTACAGATATCAGAATTAGAACTATATTTCTCCTTATCACAGGGAATAGCTATGACTTAATTTATTTTCTTACTTTTTCTTTATTCTTAGTACTACCAAAAGTGCTAATGTCAGACAAACCTTGGATGCGCATCAGCCACCTTAGAAAATTCATTCTCCCAAACTGGTCGTCCATATCGAGTTTTCTGTCTCAGCCCTGTCACTGCATCAATCGTGACATCAAAGTTAATTGCTGCTTGTCCTGTCTGGGAAAAGAAAACCTTAATTTAATTCACTGTACATAACATGTTAAGCAAGTAAATGCAAAACTTCTAATTTGCTATACTGTATACTGAAAGAAAAACATAAGTTATTTGAGGACAAACTGAAAGTGTAGAACACAGTAACATAATTCTTTTCATTTGGTTACATGAATACAGAAAAACTTAATTACAGTTACAGTTATAATCCAGGAGTACACCTCTACAATCCTTCAACAAAACTGCAATATAGACAGAGGCTACTTCAACCAGAACCAGATGCAGTGGATTACTGATCTATAGTGTTGCTCGGATACCCCCAATCACGGATTCAAATAAATCTGGCCATGGCAGTCCCAAAATAAGTCGTGATTGTGACCCGGATTTGAAACGGACTTCCCAATTCGAGTCAGATTTTAGCTGTGAATCCGTGATCACGGGTCGTGATTGGGATTTATCTTTAATGTTAATAGCAAAGACATTATACATGCTACAATCCCCAAAATTGCAAGGATTATAAGGCTGAGAAGTGGCTGCAACTTAAAGGAGAACTGTAGTGAAAGGTATATGGAGGCTACCATATTGATTTCCTTTTAAGCAATACCAGTTACCTGGCTATCCTGCAGATCCTCTGCCTCCAATACTTTTAGCCCTAGACCCTGAACAAGCATGCGGCAGATCTGGTGTTTGACATTTTTGTAAGATCTGATAAGATTAGCTGCATGCTTGTTTCTGGTGTGATTCACACTACTGCAGCCAAATAGATCAGCAGGGCTGCCAGGCAACTGGTATAGCTTAAAAGGAAATCAATATGGCAGCCTCCATATACCTCTCACTACAGTTCTCCTTTAAAGAAAAAAAAATTAAAAAAAACGTTTAGTTTTTGAGAAAATCGATAAACTAACACTTTAAATGTGGCTATGAATTGGTAATATAATTGGTTTTAAACATGGAAATACACTTTACGCAATCACAGAGTCCCTAGCAAACTACAACCATGCAGGCAGGTGTAGAGTCTCAATGGCACCTGGTGGCAGTACCACTGGAGGAGGATGAGTGGAAAACACCACAAAAACACTCAGAGAGGGTTTTTTTTTTTTTTGCAGTGATAGCAGTAAATGGCATTGGCAGCAGAGTTGTCCTGTCGGTGGGAACACAGACTACTGTCGTTAAATACGACATCAGCGGCAGCAGCAGGAGGACTAAGCAACACTCTGCGGCAGCACAGAAAAAGAGTATGGCACCTTATTGGTGGCACCACAGCACAATAAATCAGCACAAAAAAATGTAGCATCGGTGGACCCTCTTGGTAGGTACAGACTGCTGTTGTCGTTAAATATGACAACATCAGAGGTGGCAGCAGGAGGACTAAGCAGCACTCTGCGGCAGCACAGAAGTAGAGTATGGCACCTCACTGGTGGCACCAGTGGTGCTCAGCAGAGCTCGAATATTCGAGTAGCTCGAATATTCGAGCTCTTTTTCAGCTATTCGAGCTCGGTATTCGAGCTCCGAATAGCTGCAGCTATTCGAATGGGCTATTCGCGTACACTCGAATAGCCCATTCACTATTCGAGCTATTCGAGCAAACGGCGCTATTCGAGCTCGGTACCGAGCGCGAATAGCGTCATAGCCCAGATTGATGTCCTTAGAGCCAATCAGAGGGCTCCCAGGCCCTCTGACGGCAGCCAATCACAGAGGGGGACCCTGGCCAGCCCCTACCCTATAAATAGCGGCCGCCATGTTACGTTTCTCCGTCCTTGCCTGAGACTTGCATAGAGAGAGAGTTGCTCCTTTGTGCTTTGGCTTAGCAAGAGCTTTATTGTGGTCATTTACCAAGCGTTTTTGCTCACATACACCTCCTATACACACCTATATTGTTGTTAGTTAGTTAGACATTGTATTTTAGTTAGTAGCTTTTGTGTTACATAGAGACAGGCCAGCTGCTGCAGGCTTACAGCTTTAGGCCTCAGGGCCTGCCTGTGTGGGCAGCTGTCCTCCTGTCCTCTGTTTATTTCTCTCATCTATACCAGTATTTCTGCTGTCCTTTACTACTGATTGTATTAGTATTGTAGTTATATACTGTAACTGTACTAGGACACTCACTGTCACTGTTCATAGGCTACTAGCTGCTCCTGCGTGTGTGCACTCACTGTCTGTGTACACACTACACACACTCTATTTCCAAGTTCTGATAACTGATTGATTATTGTAATTGAATATTGTAATTAGTTAGTTGTACTCACTGTTACTACTTACTGTACTAGGAGTCTCGGACACTCAGTCACTGTTCATAGGCTACTAGCTCCTGCGTGTGTGCACTCACTGTCTGTGTACACACTACACACACTCTATTTCCTTCTGATAACTGATTGATTATTGTAATTAGTTAGTTGTACTTACTGTTACTACTTACTGTACTAGGAGTCTCGGACACTCAGTCACTGTTCATAGGCTACTAGCTCCTGCGTGTGTGCACTCACTGTCTGTGTACACACTACACACACTCTATTTCCTTCTGATAACTGATTGATTATTGTAATTAGTTAGTTGTACTTACTGTTACTACTTACTGTACTAGGAGTCTAGGACACTCAGTCACTGTTCATAGGCTACTAGCTCCTGCGTGTGTGCACTCACTGTCTGTGTACACACTACACACACTCTATTTCCTTCTGATAACTGATTGATTATTGTAATTAGTTAGTTGTACTTACTGACTGTTACTACTTACTTACTTACTGTACTAGGGACACTCACTCAGTCACTGTTCATAGGCTAGCTCCTGCGCGTGTTTGCGCGTGCGTGCACTCACTGTCTGTAGTGTACACACACTAAATTTACTTGTGATTACTACTGATTATTGTAAGTTGTAACTGCTAGTTGTACTTCCTGACTGTTACTACTTACTTACTGTACTAGGGACACTCACTCAGTCACCTCACCCACCAACCCACTCCATTAAAGTACCCCACTTTTCACCCGCCCTTTTAAAAAACTTTTGTCTATACGCCCAAAACATCGAAGATGTCTGGAAGTGGCAGCCAGCGCGGTTTGGGCAAGGGGAAGGGCAGCAAGGGAATCAGGAGGAGAGGGAGCAGCATTGTGGCAAGCCGCGGGCGCGGGCGCGCCACCATGCACAGTTCCGCAGCAGCAGCAGCAGCGTCAGTGGCTAACATTCCTCCCATAGCCACTGGCCGTGGACGCCTTGGGCGCCGCCCAGCAGGAGCATCTGCAACTCACGCTGCAGAGACACAGCAGCAGCAGCGTGTAGCACCTGCTCCGATTTTCCTCCAGCCGGGTCGGAAACGTCCCATTGAGGAGAAGCATGCAGACACTGTGGTGCAACTCATGACGGAGGATGAGCAGCCCGCCATCAGCTCTGCATCTGAGGCCTCCACCCTCACCACCACCACCACCACCCCTGTTTGCAGCAGCCGCCCAGCAGGGTCTGGGGAGGAGGCCCGTTCACCGTCACTCGCCGACCTGTCATTCAGCAGTCTTTTGACCCCAGGCATCATGAGTAAATTGTCTGCTGTTGTTGGCGATCTTGAGGAGGAGATGCTGATGGGCACTTTGGGGGATGAGGGATTGGACAGCAAGACTGTGGCGACAGTCAAGCAGCCCATCCATGCATCAGGAGAGGAGTTTGGGGGGTCCTCATCCCAGCAGGACATGTTTCAGGAGGGGGAGGATGTTGATGACCCGGTGACAGACAGAGACTGGGTGCCACCACCTCCAGGGGATGTCGTCCTCAGCAGCTCTGAGGAGGAGGAGGAGGATGCTCTTGTGGGCCTTGCAAGGAGGCGCATCATTGCAAGCATTGGCAGCAGCAGTAGGCAGGTCCCACAGCCTGCTGGTGTCTCAGGCTCAGCAGCAGCAGCAGCAGCAGCAGCAGCATCTGCCAGTACCACCACCAGCCGCACCCAAGCCCCCCAAGCCCCCCCCCTAAACTACCACAGGGAGACAGGCAGCAGCGCTTCCATGCCGTAGGGGGATGTTTCTGTCACCAATCTGGCGCTTTTTCACCATGCCCACAGTGTACAGCAAGTACGCCACTTGCAACCACTGTCAGCGGAAGTTGAGCAGAGGTGCAGACCCCTTAAAGTTCTGCACCAGCTCGCTCATCAACCACCTTGCTGCGAAACATTTCCACCAGCATCAGGAGTTCCAGAGGCTGAAGGCATCTGGTGCTGACAGTGGCACCACACCCATCACTGCACAGCCTTCAGCAGCAGCAGCAACAGCAGCCACCCGCCCTCCTGCTCCTCCAGCAGCACCAGCAGGAGTGCGGAAACGCACTGCTCCTCCCCCCTCTGCAACTCCTGCCGCCGACACTGAGGCCTGTTCTGGCAGCCAGTCCTCAGTGGCCTCCTCCGCTGTGTCTGCTGATTCCCGTGCCAGCAAAAGGCCACGCCAGAGCCTTTTGAGCGAGTCCTTCCAGGGGGTGGTTAGGGCTCTGCCTCCCAGCAGCCGTCGCGTGCGGCAGCTGAACGGCTTGCTGGCACGGGCCATGTGCTCCCAACTCCTGCCGTACACGCTCGTGCAGGAGGGGAGCGACATTCGTGCGCTGCTTGCTTGCGCAGCCCCAGACTGGCAGCTCCCCAGCAGACACTTTTTCTCCCGCAAGGCCATTCCTGCACTGCACCGCTTTGTGATGGCCAATGTGGAGCGAGGGCTGGAGCACGCGGTTGGTGAAAGGGTCCACGTCACCATGGACTCCTGGAGCAGCCGCTTCGGGACAGGCCGCTACCTGTCCTTCACTGTCCACTGGGTCAGCTTGGTGGAAGGGGGTGAGGATGGGAGAGCAGCAGCGGGCACAGCAGCAGCAGCAACACAGTGGGTGGTGCCACCCCGCAGGGTCAGGGGAACTGCAGCAGGTTCCTCCGATCCTCTGCCATCCTCCGGCACACCTGGCCAAACCCCCCGCCTCAGCAGCAGCGTGAAGGCCCGCCACTGCCAAGCGCTGCTGCACTTGGTCAGCCTTGGGAAGACCAAGCTGACGGCAACCCATGTGTTGGCCAAACTCCAGGAGCAGGAGAGGATTTGGCTGACCCCCAGAGGCCTCAGAGTCGGAGAGGTGGTGGCCGACAATGGGGCCAATCTGGTTGCCGCAATAGACAGGGGAAACCTGACCCACATCCCCTGTCTTGCCCACGTGCTGAACCTGGTGGTGCAGAAGTTCTTGCGCACCTACCAGGGGATGGGCGAACTGCTGGAAACGGCAAGGAACGTTGTGCGTCACTTCCGGCGCTCGGCTGCAGCCTGTGCGAGCCTGGAAGACGTGCAAAAGGAGCTGGATCTACCACGCCATCGGCTGATCCTTGACGTTCCGACTCGCTGGAACTCCACCCTGGCGATGTTGGAGCGTCTGGTTGAACAGAAGCGCGCTGTCAAACAGTACCTTGCCCTGGCCACTGTTTCCGCCGCTCAGAGAAGGGACAAGACCAGCAACATCCCGTCCATCGTCCCCGATGATGACTGGAGGCACATGCAGCAGGTGTGCTTAGTGCTGGCTCCCTTTCTGCAGGCCACTAACATGGTGAGCAGGGACCATGCTATGGTCTGCGAGTGGGTGCCCCTGGTTTGTCTGCTGAACAGGGCCCTCGATGCTTTGCTGGAACAGGGAGCGGTCGCCTTGGACCAGCAGGAGCGGCAAGCAGCTGCACAGTCCACCTCTGAGGGGGAGGAGGAGGAGGACTTGGTGGAGGTCCCTGACCTTGCTGCTGATGAGGGGGATCAGCACAGTGCAGCTGAGTTGGTGCGGGGGTGGAGAGAGGATGAGGCTGACGAGGCAGAGGAGGAGGATGAGGACAGCAGCACTGCCGTCGATGTGCCAGCAGACGTGGCCCGCCTCTTCCCAATGGCAGCGCACATGCTGACGTGCCTGCGCAGAGACCCCAGGGTGATCCAGATGAAGCAGAGGGAGGACATCTGGATCAGCATGATGTTGGACCCACGCCTCAAGGGGAAGTTGAGCCAGTTCCTGCCGCCTGCAGGAGGAGACCCAGCGCAACAAATAAGGAGCTTGCAGCAGGCCCTTGTTGAGCGCTTGGAGGAAGCCTTCCCCCAGCCTTCCACCCCCACTGTCCAGCAGCCAGCACAGAGGCAGCAGCAGGTGCCTGCATTCAGCAGCAAGCGCCCCACAGACCTGCTGTCTCTCAGCCACGAGCTCTACAGGACTGTAGAGGCTCCGGCAGCAGTGACTAGAGAGGAGGTGCATGCAGCAGCATCCTCCACCGGTCACAGCCAGCGCCTGACCCGCATGGTGGCTGACTACATGGGGTCCTACAGCAGGCTTGACAGCGATGCCCCTGTTGATCCCATGGAGTATTGGGTCAAGCGCCTGGAGATCTGGAGCGAGCTGGCGCAGTACGCCCTGGAAGTGCTGTCCTGCCCCCCTTCCAGCGTGCTGTCCGAGCGCTGCTTCAGTGCAGCTGGTGGTGTGGTCACCGAGAAACGCTCACGTCTGTCTCACAAGTCTGTGGACAGACTGACGTTTCTCAAGATGAACCAGGCGTGGGTGGAAGGCGAGTTCCTGGCCCCTGTTGTCGGCGAGAGGGGGACATGAACTGGCTAAGAACCATCGTTAATGTGCCTTACCACCCTTTACCACCTCCTGGCTCCTGCTCACTAAGCCAGCCTGGTTCACTTTGACTATTGCGTCGCCTGCAGCCACACATTTTACACCTACAGTGGGCTGCTGTGTACTGCCCTTCTGCTGTCTGTCTGTGTTTCCCACTGCCAGGGTACACAGATTTACCTTCTGCTGCCACTCTGCCACCAGCTATTACGTCAAACAATAGCTATATATCTGTGTAATTTGTTTTACAAACAAAACCAAAAAACCATAAAAAAAAAAAAAAAAGGTTTAATTTTTCTGAGGTGCCCGGGTTGAAAACTGTGTTGTCCCAGTTGTGTATTGGACACGATGTGGGCTGCACGACCGCTGTCTGGGACCTCCTGTTGTGTTCATTTACGGCCTGGTATCACCGCTAGGTACCAGGGCTATTATGTCACGCTGCCTGCCTGCTGCCACACTCACACTACTCCTCCATTCCTCCTGATGATGCTGCTGTCTGTCTGTGTTTCCCAACGCCAGGGTACACAGATTTACCTTCGGCTGCCACTCTGCCACCAGCTATTACGTCAAACAATAGCTATATCTGTCTGTGTAATTAGTTGTAAAACCAAAACTACAAAACCATAAAAAAAAAAAAGGTTTAATTTTTCTGAGGTGCCCGGGTTGAAAACTGTGTTGTCCCAGTTGTGTATTGGACACAATGTGGGCTGCACGACCGCTGTCTGGGACCTCCTGCCTGCTGTGTTTATTTACAGCCCTGGTATCACCGCTAGGTACCAGGGCTATTATGTCACGCTGCCTGCCTGCTGCCACACTCACACTACTCCTCCATTCCTCCTGCTGATGCTGCTGTCTGTCTGTGTTTCCCAACGCCAGGGTACACAGATTTACCTTCTGCTGCCACTCTGCCACCAGCTATTACGTCAAACAATACCTGCTCACATTACTCCTCCATTCCTCCTGCTGCTGCTGCTGCTGTCTGTCTGTCTGTGTTTCCCAATGCCAGGGTACACAGATTTACCTTCTGCTGCCACTCTGCCACCAGCTATTACGTCAAAAAATAGCTATATCTGTGTAATTGGTTGTAAAACCAAAACTACAAAACCATAAAAAAAAAAAAAGGTTTAATTTTTCTGAGGTGCCCGGGTTGAAAACTGTGTTGTCCCAGTTGTGTATTGGACACAATGTGGGCTGCACGACCGCTGTCTGGGACCTCCTGCCTGCTGTGTTTATTTACAGCCCTGGTATCACCGCTAGGTACCAGGGCTATTATGTCACGCTGCCTGCCTGCTGCCACACTCACACTACTCCTCCATTCCTCCTGCTGATGCTGCTGT
This sequence comes from Hyperolius riggenbachi, assembly GCF_040937935.1. NCBI lineage: Eukaryota > Metazoa > Chordata > Amphibia > Anura > Hyperoliidae > Hyperolius > Hyperolius riggenbachi. The sequence continues at coordinate 184,824,072 of NC_090653.1, read as the reverse complement.
CTGTCTGTGTTTCCCAACGCCAGGGTACACAGATTTACCTTCTGCTGCCACTCTGCCACCAGCTATTACGTCAAACAATAGCTGCTCACATTACTCCTCCATTCCTCCTGCTGCTGCTGCTGCTGTCTGTCTGTCTGTGTTTCCCAACGCCAGGGTACACAGATTTACCTTCTGCTGCCACTCTGCCACCAGCTATTACGTCAAAAAAATAGCTATATCTGTGTAATTGGTTGTAAAACCAAAACTACAAAACCATAAAAAAAAAAAAAAGGTTTAATTTTTCTGAGGTGCCCGGGTTGAAAACTGTGTTGTCCCAGTTGTGTATTGGACACAATGTGGGCTGCACGACCGCTGTCTGGGACCTCCTGCCTGCTGTGTTTATTTACAGCCCTGGTATCACCGCTAGGTACCAGGGCTATTATGTCACGCTGCCTGCCTCATTGACTGCCTGCTGCCACACACTCATCCTCCTCCTCCTGCTGCTGAATTTACCTCCTGCTGTCTGTGTGTTTCCACTGCCAGGGAGCACATACAATGGCGCTTCCAACATGCGTGCCCCACCAGCTATTTGTTACGCACAAAAATAGCTGCATTTCTTTAAAAAAAATTTTTTGAAAAGAGAAATAAGTGAAGAAGAAGACGATATAGAAGAAGATGAAGAAGATGAAGAAGAAGAAGATGAAGATGATGAAGAAGAAGAAGATGAAGAAGAAGAAGATGAAGATGATGAAGAAGAAGAAGATGAAGAAGAAGATGAAGATGATGAAGAAGAAGAAGATGAAGAAGATGAAGAAGATGAAGATGAAGAAGATGAAGAAGAAGAAGATGATGAAGAAGAAGAAGAAGATGAAGAAGAAGATGAAGAAGATGAAGAAGAAGAAGAAGAAGATGAAGAAGATGAAGATGAAGAAGATGAAGAAGATGAAGAAGAAGAAGATGAAGATGATGAAGAAGAAGAAGATGAAGAAGAAGATGAAGATGATGAAGAAGAAGAAGATGAAGAAGATGAAGAAGATGAAGAAGATGATGAAGAAGAAGAAGAAGATGAAGAAGTTGAAGATGAAGTAGATGTAGAAGAAGAAGAAGATGAAGAAGATGAAGAAGAAGATGAAGAAGATGAAGAAGAAGATGAAGAAGAAGATGAAGAAGATGAAGAAAAAGAAGATGAAGAAGAAGAAGATGATGATGAAGAAGATGAAGAAGAAGAAGAAGAAGACAATATAAAAGAAGAAGATATAGAAGAAGATATAGAAGAAGAAGATATAGAAGAAGAAGATATAGAAGAAGAAGAAGAAGATATAGAAGATAAAGAAGAAGAAGAAGAAGTATATACAGTACTGAACAAATTTCTGGACACAACTTCTCTTTTCAACTTTTTTTTTTAAAGGAACATCCCCACATAATCACTTGCTGTTGTTACTTGGAAAAAAAGAGGTTTCTTGCATCATTCACCCTCAAAACAAGTGTTGGAAGCTATTTAAGGCCATTTCGAATAGTCAGCTCGAATAATGAGCTCGAATACCGACTCGAATAGTGAGCTCGAATTCCGAGGTCGAATCGAATAGTAAAAATTATTCGACTCGAATATTCGACTGATCTCGAATAATTTACTATTCGAATTCGACCTAACTCGAATTTTGAAAAGGGGTATTTGAGCACCACTAGGTGGCACCACAGCACGATAAATCAGCCCAAAAATTGTAGCATCCGTGGACCCTGTTGGTGGGTACACAGACTGCAGTAGGGAAAATGCAGAAGAAGGAGGAGCAGTATGTGTCAGCAGCAGCAGCACAGAAGAAGAGAGACAAGACGGGTGGGACATGACGTGTCACCATAGCAAAATATTTTATGAACCAGGCCAATTAGGAGTACTAGGTTGTTGTAACTTGCGTTGGAAAGGCAGGAATTATTTAAATTCCCAGGCAGCCACTTCATGTCCCCCTGTGGCTGACATCAGGGGCCAGGAACACACTTTCCATCCAAGCCTGGTTAATTTTCAGGAAGGTGAGTTTGTCCACAGAGTTGTGGAACAGCCAAGAGCGCTTCTCAGTGACCACACCACCGGACGCACTGAAGCATCTCTCGGAGAGGACAATGGAAGGGAGGCAGGACAGGACTTCCTGGGCGTACTGGGCAAGCTCCCTCCAGATGTCCAGTCTCTTGACCCAGTACTCCATGGGGTCCACGGGCCTGTTGGTGTCAAGTCCACTGAATGACCCCATGTAGTCATAGTCAGTCGCTGCTGCTGGTTGGAGGAGGATACTGTGGCTGGCACCTCTGCTCTGGGCAGCTCCCCTGCATACAGGCTCTTTGTTAGGCTCATCAAGTCTCCGGGGCGCTTGATGCTGCTGCTGGTGGCCCGCAGGCACCTGTTGCTGGGTTGGCTGGATAGCAACAATGGAGGTGGAAGGCTAGGGAATGATTCCTGCAGTCTGCACTGAGCGCCGCACAAGGGAGTTGCAAAAGGCCCTTGTGCGGCGCTCAGTGCTGGTTGGTGGCATGAACTGTCCCAGCTTCACCTTCACACGCAGGTCCAGGATCAAGGTAATCCAGATGTCCTCCCTTTCATGCATCTGGATGACCTGAGGATCCCTGCGAAGGCAGCACAACATGTGCGCAGCCATGGGAAGAGGCTGGCATTGGCAGCCACATCTTTGTCTGCATTGTCAAAGAGGACATGCCTGTCCTCTTCCTGTGCCGTGTCCTCCTGAAAGCACCACCCCCGCACAACGGCAGCAGTGCTCTGTTGCTCCCCATCAGCATCCAGGTTAGGGACCGCCAACTCCTCCTCCACTACCTCTGAGACCTCCTCCTGTAAGTTGGTCTGTGCTGCTAAGTGCTCCTAATACAACTGGCTTAGGGCTGCCTCCCCCTCTTTCATCAAATCACACAGCACCCTGTCCTGCAGGCAAACCAAGGGCACCCACTCACAGATGGATAGCAGTAGGAGAACAGAGGCGCCAGCAGGATAAAAGCGGATAAAAATTTTAAAATTTGCTGGGAGGAAGTGGTGGACTTACCTCCATAAAGCAGACACGAAAGACTGTCTGAATAGTAGCAATCACATTTATTAAATAGTACCCCAAAAAAGTGCAACGCGTTTCGCAGGCCCAGCCCGCTTCATCAGGCAATCATCAGGCAATAAACGTGGGGACAAAACAGAATTTCGGCATTAGCAGGTGTAGTGCCCTTTCGCATCTACAGAGAGCGACTTCTTATCCCTGAGTGAGGACAGGTCTAATCTCCTCACCTGCCTATACAGTGGTTGCCTTTGTGGTAACCCATGTTTGTGAGTATAATTTTCTCACGATAACCTTTATTTCATTTATGCTTAACATACTACACTATATTGGGCTCTCGGTTTCTCTACACTTTAACTCACAAGCAAAAAGAAATGGTCCGCACTTGTCAATGAAGGTTTCCTTTATTGTTGGACATATCCAAAACATCCGAGGCAAACATCAGATAGCTGACATGTTTCGGACTAACTGTCCTTAATCACGCCTGGCTCACCATCTTGATTCACTGCAGGAAGGGAGCCAAGTCCAGGCACACTAGCTGCATGTGTTTCCACTGAGCTGCAGAGTTCACCTGCAGGTTGTTGGTGCTGTCGTAGACGTTTGCGAAGTGCCATCCTGTGCTGCCACAGCCGCTCCAACACCGCCAGGGTCAAGTTCCAGCGAGTTGGGACATCTATGATCAGGCAGTGTGATGGCAGGCCCACGGCCTGCTGCAGGTTGGCCAGGGTTGCAGAGGCAGTGGCAGAGCAGAAGAAATGGCGCACCAGCTATGAGATGCTTCCAGCAGCTGGTCCATCCCCGGATAGGTGTGCAGGAAGCACTGCACAACCAAATTCAGCACGTGGGCCAAGCAGAGGATGTGCTCAAGCTCTTCCAGGTGCAGTGCCACCACCAGGTTGGCCCCATTATTGGACGCCACATAACCGAGTTTGAGGCCTCTGGGGGTCAGTCACCTCTGCTCCTGCTCCCTGAGGGCGGCCAGGATGTGGGTGGATATCAGTTTATCCTTCCCCAGGCTGATCAATTTCAGCAGTGTTTGGCAGTGGCTGGGCTTTGCGCTGCTGCTGAGGCTGGCTCGCTTGCTGTGGGGTGTGGAGGAAATGGGATCAGAGAAGCCTGCTGCATCCCCCCTGTTACTCGTGGTGGCACCACCAGCTGGCCTGCTGCTGCTGTGTTCTTCTCACCCCCATCCACCACTGTCACCCAGTGCGCGGTAAAGGACAGGTAGCGGCCTGTCTCAAATTGGTTGCTCCGTGAGTCCATGGGGATATAGACCCACTCGCCAATGGCGTGGTTGAGCAAACGGGCCATGTTGCCACCACAAGCTCGTGCAGAGCTGGGATGACGTTCCTTGCAATATAGTGGTGACTGGGGATTTGCCACTCTGGAATCCCAAACTGGAGCAGAACGCGCATATCACTCCCCTCCTGCACCAGGGAGTACGGAAGGCGCTCCCTGGTGCAGAGGAGGCCACAGACATTGGCCTCACCAGCCTCAATGTCTGTGGCATGAGCTGCTGATGGTGCACTGGAGGGAGAAGTACGTTTTTGTGTTGCTACAGTGGCTTGACATCCATGTGGGAGGTATATTTCTGCTGCTGCTGCTCCTCCTGAATGCCGCACGGTGGGTCTCCAGCTCTGACCACCCCCTTCCTGGTCCTTCAGCTTTTTAAACTCTGCAAAATCATTACAGTGATGGCTCTTCAGGTGGGCCTGGAGAGATGAGGTACCCATCTTTGACGCATTGCACGCACGGTTTAAGGCTTTGTTGCAGGAGTTACACAATGCATAGCTTATTAGCTTTCATCCAGGGTGGACACATGAGGGTGTGGCAGCTCTCCCTCTAGTTGGGGGTTGCGTGTTGGTGCTTTTGCTGCCAGCTGAAGCTTCGGCAAGTGGCTCCTGCCTCTCACGCCCATGGCTGGACCTGCCACTGCCTGACATGTGGTGGTGATGCAATTGCCTACGCTCCTGTGCCTCATCCTCCTCTGAGCTGCCTTTGAAGACCTCAGGAACATAAGAACGGTCCTGCCAATCATCCTTGCTGTCAAGAAACAGATTGTCTCCTGACCCCCCACCACCTCTTCCGCCCCAACATCCCCAGACACAGACCTCATCACATCCTCCAAATCTGGTTGTGCTGGCCCGAGCACAACCTCCTCCACATCGGGCCCCATCACCTCCTCAACGGCAGCCATCAAGACTCTCCCAGACACCGGACTGAGGGACAGAACACTCTCGTCCGGGGAGGGCTGCTGACCACTGGCTGCTGGGTTGGATGTCACAGCAAGCGGGGGGCGTTTCGCTGCTGTTGCTGGGAGTGCTGGTCACAGCGGAGGTCTGGGAATGACTAATAATGGGCTAGTCCTCCATCATCATTTTCACCAATGACTGTGAGTGACAATCCTGAATGGACACACGGCGACCCAAGTTGATGAAAATGTTTGCCAACGGCGTCCGCTGTGCTACTGATGGATGCCTCTCTGCTGCAACCCCTACAGCTTTGTGCCCTCTCCCTAGCCCTCTGCCTGGCGTTGGGCCAGTCCCAGTCATGGCACTGGCACTTCTCTCCTGCCACGGCCCTGGCAGACATTCTCTATGCACAATATTTGAAGGTGGAAAGTGTGTTGCTTTATACTGTCAATAATCTGTATGTGGGGGCAGACAGAATATAACAGGGGGCTTTCTTTCTTGAGAAAAGAAAAAGAAAACAAAAAATGCGCACATAGCACAAATACTCAATATAGTAACAGAGCAGTCAAATGAGTGAACGCGTGCCTGCCTGCACTACGCACAGTAAAGTAACTGCACACTGGCACAGTACAATGTCGCTGACTACACTGAGTGACTACCAATAACTTCAGTAGATCACTGCTTGAACGAGAACCGAGAGCCCAATCTAACGTAGTATTTTTGATGAAACTGAAAATATTGTATGTAAGAAATATACTCACAAGTGTGGGTCACCTCAAAGGCAACCACTGGTTAGGCAGGTGGGGAGAATTAGAACCTGACCCCACTCAGGTCTAAAAAAGTCGCTCCAAAGGGTGGACTAGATATGTGATAAACACAAGGATAACAGAGGCGTCAATCAAGGATAAAAACAATTAAAAACCGTCTAAAAGGAAGGAAGTGGGTGGACTCACCTCCCTCAGGTAAATAATGATCAGGCCAAATAAGCTGTTATAAATATAACAGTAACCTTCTCCTAATGTGCAACGCGTTTCACAGGCCAACATCCCGCTTCATCAGGCAATCAAGTGTGGAGAACACTAAACTGATCGGTCAAAGAGCCAGAGCGCCTAGACATGGTTCCAGGTGAACTTCCGGGGTTCACGATCGCAAGGAACCGCAAACTTTTCCGGAAGTTCGGTTAGCCCCCATAGTGCATCATGAGGGTCAACTTTGACCCTCTACATCACAGTCAGCAGGCAAATTGTAGCCAATTAGGCTACACTCCCTCCTAGAGCCCCCCCCCTTATAAAAGACAGGCAGTGTCAGGCATTGGACTCACTCGTGTGCCTGCAGTAATTAGAGAAGGGATAGCTGCTGCAGACTCTCATAGGGAAAGCTTAGTTAGGCTCTTGTAGGCTTTTTGGCTTTGGATTGTTATTGCTAAAAAAGATCATAAGAACAAGATTAGTTCTCAAAAGAACTGTTGAGGGGTGCTATTTTTTTTGTGTGTGTGGCCCACTTGCATTATATACAGCCCTGTCAGTCAGTTGCAGCTGGCCTTTGGCCCCTTGGTGGCATAATTACGACTGTGCCAAGTGCGCATTGTAATACCGATCACTGCATATACCTACTACTTGTTGTTCCCTTCAGTGCACCCACCTACCTACGTCAGCGCCTGCAGTGTCACTGTGCCTGTCCAGTACCTATCTGTCCGGAGGTCTGGGAACGAGTAATAATGGGCTAGTCCTCTATCATCATCTCCACCAATGACTGTGAGTGTCAGTGAGTGCCTGCAGTGTCACTGGGCCTGTCCAGTACCTGTCTGCCTGTCCGGTACCTGTGTGACAGGTGCACATTGTAATACCCATCACTGCATATACCTACTACCTGTTGTTCACTTCAGTGCACCCACCTACCTACGTGAGCACACGCAGTGTCACTGTGCCTGTCCGGTACCTGTCTGTGTGTGACAGGTGCACATTGTAATACCCATCGCTGTATATACCTACCTGTTGTTCACTTCAGTGCACCCATGTACCTACGTGAGTGCACGCAGTGTGATATTTAATACCACCATTCACTGTACCCGTTCACGGTACGTGTGTGTGACAGGTGCACATTTGTAATATCCATCACTGCATATACGTACCTGTTGTGTTCAGTGCACCCACTTACCTACGTGAGTGCACGCAGTATGATATACCACTCCGTGCATACATGTTAACTGCATCTGTGTGACTGCACATTGTATTAGTCAAGTCAGTGCATACCTTTCACTTCATCCCCCCCCCCCCCCCCCGATATGGACAAAACGGACAAAACAGGTAGAGGCAGAGGTAGAAGCAGACCCAGAGGCAGGGACAGATCTAGGGGGGGCAAGCGGGTCTCTTGCCCCAGGCGCAGTTTGTTGAATTCTTAAAAAGGCGGCAAAATTTGGATGGGGAATGGCAGTTTAGGCGCCAAAACCTGACCTTGCCCCAGGCGCAACTTGAGGCAACTTGGTCTAGATCCGTCCCTGCCCAGAGGAAGGCCACCCGGCAGGTCTGTGCGAGGTCATGCTGATTTGATTTCGTGCGGCCCTGGACCAAAGTACAGTGCTCAAAAGAAGGCATGTCTCATCAACTCCCAAGATTGTCAGGACTTGGTTAACTATTTAACACAGAACACCTCATCTTCCGCAGCCACCAGCACTACTACAAGCACCAAATCCGCTGCATTTGACACTTCACAGGAGTTATTTGTAGAGCTGGCCCGAATGGTTCGCTGGCAAACGGTTCCAGGCGAACTTTGGGTGGTTCACGTTCGCAGTGAACCAGGAACTTATTTTCAAAAAAGTTTGGTTCGCCCATAGACTTTGCTATTAACCGCTAAAGTCGGCGGACATTAAAGTCCCCTTACATAGTAAAAACACCAAATTTGCAAGGTATGTAGAGGAGGGCAGTGACTACAAAAGGAAAACATTTTTTTCAAAAAGACCTTATACTTTTTGAGAAAATTGATTTTAAAGTTTCAAAGAAAAAAGAGTCGATTCATTAAAAAAAGAACCGATTCATTAAAAAGAACCAGATGATTCATCAACCGTTATTATAGCTTAGAATGCGTTCTGAGCAGGACGTATAGCTGCCGGCTCCTGCTGTCTCTCCCCACCTTCCTTCACCTGGCACTTGGTGGTGGGTGCCATGGGTGCACTGGGTGCCAGGCTAGGTGAGGGTGACAGGTGAGGAGGTGGGGAGAGCCAGCAGGAGCCAGCAGCTATGCGTCCAAAAGGACGCATTCTCTGCTACAGGGGCGTCTCTAGCCATTTTGTCACTCCAGGCGAGAAATCCTGTGGCACCCCCCCCCCCCCCCCCCCCGTGATTGCCCCCAGTCCCATACCCCGCACCCCTCATGGTGAACACCACTCCTGTGGTGAACCCCACCCCCAAGACCCCCGAAAATCATAATGCAGCAGCGTTTCACCAGAAAATGTACTTATTGCGGCATGGGTTCACCAGAAAATAGTTGTTATGCAGCAGAGCGTTTCACCATAAAATATACTTATTGCGGCATGCACTCACACACACCACACACAGTACACACACTATACACACACACACACACACACACACACACACACACACACACACACACACACACACAGTGTACACACACACACACACACACACACACACACACACACACACACAGTACACACACTGCACACAACATACACACTATACACAGTACACACACACACACACTCTAGACATGCACAGCACAGTACACACACTATACACACACACACACACACACACACAGTACACACACTGCACACACACACACACACACACACACACACACACACACACAGTACACACACTGCACACAACATACACACTATACACAGTACACACACACACACACACACACACACACTTTAGACACGCACAGCACAGTACACACACTACACACACACACACACACACACACACACACACACACACACACACACACACACACACACACACTGCACACAACATACACACACACACACACACACAGTACACACACTGCACACAACACACACACACACACACACACAGTACACACACTGCACACAACATACACACACACACAGTACACACACTGCACACAACACACACACACACACACACACACACACACACACACACACACACACACACACGCACACAGAGAGCACACAGTAGACATACACTATACACATACAGAGATAGGAGGAGTGGAGTGAGACTGAGAATAGCCTGAGATGGAGCAGTTTATCTGTATTGCAGTCCCACATTACACAGAGACTAGTTGCTGTTAATAGGACTGCTGTCCCTGCCAATCTCTTGCACAAGTCAGCAAGCAGCCCTCCTGGAGTCTAGGGACTGTCAAAACTTTTCAACCTGTTTAAGACCTTATCTGCACATGCAGTCATTATAACAATGGGGAGAGACCAGACAGATTTTTTCCCACTGACCCTCCAGATGAGTTCTACATCATGCTGTGTATATTTACCAGCTAGCCTGCCCTCTAATTGCACTTTTATCAGCTAGCCTAGTATTTTACATTGCCTTACATCAACAAACCTGAATACAGCAGACACAGGACCAACCCTAAATCATTGAATGAAAGGCGGCCTGGGGGGAAGTCAATGCCTGGCTGCTACACAGTCTCTACATCCACTCAGTTAGCAGTAGCAGAGAGAGAGGGACTGAATTCTCAGGAGTCGGACTCAGGAGCTGATGATGCTGTACTCCTCGGATCCCTGACTAGGATGAGTGCCTTCTCTCACTGACTCATTCATTACTGTGGTTCTTTGAATCATTGAGCTGAAGTCCAGTCAGCCCCGCTGCTGCTGTGTAAACTGACACCTGAGTCAGCTGAGAGGCATTTCTTCTCTCACTACTCAGTGCAGAAGCGCCCTTGCCTCTTCCTGTCGCCTTAGGCGAAAATTTATAGCTGCCTAATGGCTCGGACGCCTCTGCTCTGCTATGTGGGAGGTGTCGGAGATCTTCAATCAACTTAATTGAAGATCGCAAGATAAGAGGATACTGTATTCCTTGGATCGTTTACCAAGGATATTGTCGTGGGATTTTTTTTAAAGGTACAGGTAAGTATTTATGGTTAATTTAGAATAATAAAATACTTTTCTCGTGGTTATGTTTTTATTTCATTTAACCCTTTGTGGAAATGGGTAAGGGGTACTTTGTACCCCTATACTCATTTCTCCTGGGAGGGGGGTGGGCATCTGGGGTCCCCTTCTTAAAGGGGACTCCTAGATGCCACCATGACCCTGTGGATATAAACATATGTGTTTGTGCATCAAGCTTAGCAAGTGTTAAAGGGTTAACTTAGTATTACTGTTTGTAAGCAGCTGTTGTGTTACCTTGTAAGGCTAAAAGCCTGTCAGTGAAAGTAGGAATAGGGAACTGAGTTGACAAATGTGTCTGCATAGAACAGCAAACTGCCATGGATATTTTTACTCTCCTCAGGAAATGAGCACGTCTGGAGGATGAGGCCCACTCTGTCTGGACATGAGACTTACACAGAATAAGGAACCACCAGGGAGCCTTGGTTTCAGTAGAGACATATAAGGAGAAAGCGCTGAACTCTGAACTTCTACTGGTCAGATACCAACTTTCACTGATGACACCGCCTATGACCTGACATCACCAAAGAGACACCCAGAAGACAACGAAGGACTATATAGGGGGGGTTGGCTGCGCGGGAAAGTTACTTCTCTTTTGGGTTGAGCTGTGCTTATCATAGACTCGTGTAATCCAGGGAGAAGCCGCACGTGTGTAATAAACAACGCTTTGTTTCTGAAATCAATTCTGTTTCCTCCGGTGCTTCTGAGTAGATAAGGTTGCTTTTTACATCAACAACTTTGGTCTTTTCGAACCGGAAGCACTGATCGTAGACGAATTGGACCTCTGGTCGAGTGTTGCTGGACGTCTAATCACAGCTGACGTCCACCCAAAGTCCTCCGGGGACCCACAAGGTAACCTGTCAACAGAGGCCACTCGACACAGACTCCATCGTCCTCAACAGCTGCTTCCAAAGAACCACAGATGGAGGAGACAGTTCAGAGACATCGCGTGCCACTCACTGAGGGTCCCGGGTCCATTGATTCTAACTGCAGAAACATAAGTGTTACTTCCTTTTTCCTATTCACAGGAGTAGATGTGAATGTTTGAGTCGTGAGGTGATAGAAAAATCCTTAAGGTAGTCCAGAGAGAAAGGGACTGAAAATTGTTGTTGTCATAGCTCATTTGTAATTCTCAAACCCAGGCATGGGACAAGGAAGTAACAAACCCCGTCCTCTAGAGGCTACAGATGACGAGGTCATCATGCACAGAAGGGATCCTTCTTACACAAAGAAGTGTGGCCTCTGGCGGGCACGGTTTCAATTCCCGGGTCACTTACACCCCAAACAATGCCGGGCCCTCATAAAACGTATTAAGGATGAAGCTAAAGGTGATGTGAGGTTAGAAAAAAGGTTTGGTCTGCAGCAAGCAGAAATATGGAAGGATGAGGCAGATAAGAAAAAGAAAGACGTTTGTTCATTTTATTTTGGGAAAAAGACTGATGTTGTTGAAAGTGACTATGTGACTGCACACACACGACAAGATGACCCAGAGAGTAGTGACGAGGAGGAGGTGGAGGACGAGGTAGTCGATAGGCGTGACCGGTCTCCTTCCCCCGTTAGCAGGTCACCCCGACTCAGAGCTAGATCAGTGGCCGCACATAGATCTGCGTCCGCCCCCGCTAACAGGACGACAAGCAAAAAGACTACATTTAAACTTGAACCAAAACAGACAGAGAAGAGAAGGGGTAGATCAGGGAAGGAGAAACCTGCCATCATGGAGGAGGAGGCGGAGGCTCACCTACAGGAGGATTATGCCCATCCTCCTCCGCCTCCCTATGTTAATGTATATCCACCCTTGCCAAAAGAGGAAGTACCTACAGCACCTTCCCAATCACTTGACCCAGTGGTGCAGTCTATGCCCATGATAGAACTCCCAAATGGCTCAGGAGGCATACAGGAGGTCTACAGACCTTGGACTGAGGATGATATGATTAATGCTCTCAAAGGTATACCTGCCCCAAAGGAAGATATAGCAGGCTGTGTGAAAGGGCTAAGGGGCTTTAGAGCTAGCTTTAAATTGACAGCATTAGAATGCGACAGAGTCCTCAGGCGAATAAATGGTACTTCCTGGAGTGAGGTAGAAGAGAAATGGAAAATGTATCACCCTGCAGAAGGGATAAATGCACCTAAGCTTTTTGACTGGGGCAGTGGAGAGCTAAAAGATGCGTTTGAAGCGGTACTAGACCGCATGGAAACATATTACAAAGTAACCCCAGACTACAGTAAGCTTTCATCCATAACCCAAAAACCAGCTGAAACTGTAGATGACTTAGTAGCAAGGGTGATGGATGCTTTTGACAAATACAGTGGTCTAACAAGGCCTGCAAACAGGGCTGATGACAGTCCATGGGAGCAGCAACTTAAAGCCCAAATAGACAGATCCTTGCGAGAAGACTTGCAGTGGTTTATCCACAAGCATTTGGTGACCTGGCGTACTTGCAGGTTACAAGACTTTCTGGAATATGCTAGGCATGCAGAAAGAACTGCTAGGGACAAGAGAAAAAAGCAAAAGAAAGTTAACACAGCTGCCACATATGCTCTAGACTATGACAGCAGCAGTGACAAGGACAGCAGTGATTGTGTGTATGTGAATGACACTGTGCCTCGCCCTAGGCGAAGGATCAGAGATTATGAAGGGAGACGTGACAGGGGGGAATGTTTTTCTTGTGGTGAGAAAGGTCACTTTGCTCGAAATTGTCCAAAGAGGGAAATAATAAATAGACCTACTGCATGACTAGATGGTGCAAACAGCAGGGAAAGTGAGACTAACATTCAGCACCAGAGGACGTGTATAAACATTGATTACGCAGACACCCATAAACCTGAAATAACCCTGCTAGTGGGAGGGAATAAGATCAGATTTCTGGTGGATACTGGTGCATGTCGCTCTGTCTTAGGAGCTTCAACTCACATTCGCTGGGAAAGAGCAGGCACTGTTCTGACTCGGAACGCAGGGGGAGGAGTGGCGTGCGAGCCCACCACTAAGCCCATAGAGGTCAGAGACCCCTTGACAGGCATAACAGTGTCTTGCAGTTTTGTGATTTCCCGCAAATGTCCTATAAACCTGTGTGGGAGAGATTTGATAGGTGACTTGCGACTGTCAATTGAACCCGGCAGAGACTCACTACAGATTAAAAGACTGAAGCAGCCATTCCCCTCCCCGCAGTCGGGCAAGCATGGGAAAAGCATGGGCTTCCACTGGTATGGGATCATCCTGGGAAATGAAGTACTTGACTGGATGACGAGGGACGCAGGTTCCCCCAGTAATGACCAAGACGTGATAGAAGTACCTCATGTTACCACTTATGTCATACTTGATGGTAGCAGTGACACAGACTATGAAGCAAGCTTCCCACTGGGCATGACAGTAAAAATAGCTGTTGATGGCCTCTGGGAAGACAATAATGGGAACACACTGTATGAGGTCACAATTCCAGGCTGGGCTCACAGGCCAACTAAAGGCATATTGCAGGACACCCTGTACACAATTCCTGATTCAGCACCTCACATCTCCCTGTACAAACCAAAGTGGGGAAAGTGGGAGGTGGGGGGAAAGCTTCTAGAAAGATGGAAGCAGGGAAGAACAGCAGGGAACCACTATGAGAGGTTCTCAGAGTGTGTGGGTATCCTCACACATCTTACCAGTTTGCCTACCAAGGCCAACTGCAGGATGAAGTTAGAATGACATATACTGTCCAGTGTTCCTGAGAAGTTGTGGGCAATGTCTAAAACTGATGTCGGTCTGTTAAAAAATTCTGAGCAAGTTGTTGTTGTACCCAAGGGCCCCTACAGGCCATACAAACCACAGTACCCTTTAAAGCCAGAAGCTATGGCAGGTATCCGTCCCATAATACAGGGCCTACTTGACAAGGGCGTGTTAATCCCATGTGACTCCTCCCCTTGTAACACGCCCCTTTTCCCTGTACTCAAGCCAGTAACAAAGGAATACAGATTAATACATGACCTACAAGCGGTTAATGCTGCTGTAATACCAAGAGCACCTGTGGTACCTGACCCTAACACCATACTAAATGGTATTACACCTACCTGCAAGGTTTTCAGTATCGTGGATCTCTCGAATGCGTTCTATTCAATCGAGGTCCACCCAGACAGCAGATTCTGGTTCGCTTTCACTTTCCAGGGCAAGAGGTATACGTACACCCGGATGCCTCAAGGGTACTGTGAAAGCCCAGCAATCTACTCACAGGAAATAAATCGCTCTTTAGAGCCCTTCCCTGTGCCAGAGGACTGCAAACTCCTCATTTACGTAGATGATCTTTTGGTAGGGGCCCCTACCGCTCAGAAATGTGAAAAGGTGACCATACAGTTGCTCTGCTTCTTGGCAGAGCAGGGTCACAAAGCCTCAAAGGCCAAATTACAGTTCTGTCTGCCTGAAGTCAAATACCTAGGCCAACTGATCTCAGCAGCTGGCAGAACCTTAGAGCAGACCAGAGTTCAGGCCATACAGACCATGACTAAGCCAAAAACAAAAAAAGACATGATGTCATTTCTTGGAACACTGAACTATTGCAGGGCTTGGATAATACACTGTTCAGCCCTAGTGAAACCACTTTACAATGCCATACATCAACATCCCATGGCACTCAATGACACAATTATATGGACTGATGAACTTAATGAGCAGTTCAAACGTTGTCAGCAAACACTTAAGGATCCCCTTGTTCCTGCCTTTCCTGACTATACTAAGGCATTTCATTTGTACGTTGATTGCAGAGACAAATGCATGACAGCTGTAATGACACAAAGGTGGGGAGACAAACAAAGACCTTTGGGCTTTTACTCACGCCCACTTGATGCTGTAGCCTGTGTTCAGGCTATCATTGCTGCAGCTACAGCTGTTGAGATTACTGCCTCTCTTGTGCTGTACCATCCCTTAGAAGTGCTTGTTCCACATGCTGTTCATGCCCTCTTGTTGCAGGATAAAATGACACTGCTTACTCCTGCACGCCATCTCTACTGTGCTGCCACCCTGCTGGGCCAGCCTCACCTAAAGGTGCAGCGCTGTACAACTCTGAACCCAGCCACACTTTTTCCCACATCAGATAACTCGACTGATGCTGAGGACCACCATGACTGTTTGCAAGGCTCTCGCAGAGAGTTTCTACCCAGACCAGACCTTCAGTCTGAGCCCTTGACAGAGGGTGCACTAGTCTTTGTGGACGGCTCAGCCTCCAAAGATCTAGTAGGCACTAATAGAGTGGGCTATGCAGTAGTGACTCTGGATGAAGTAAGAGAGTCCGGTAAACTGCCCATTAGTTATTCAGCCCAAGCTGCCGAGCTCCATGCCCTTACTCGTGCCTGCACGCTGTACAAGGATCAAGCTGTCACTATCTATACGGACAGCCAGTATGCTTTCTCTACAGTGCATACTTTTGCTGCACAGTGGCGTAACAGAGGCATGATTACCGCGGCAGGTAAACCTGTCCGCCATAAGTCCCTATTGGAACAGCTCTTACAGAGTGTCCAGCTGCCAAAGAAACTTGCTATAGTCAGCGCAGCTCACAAAAATGATGACACTCCCGTCACTAGAGGCAACAACTTCGCTGATTCTGAAGCTAAGAAAGCAGCTGTGAGCGAGGACACTACAACACTAGCTACCTCACAGTCCTCGCTCACCTCCATTTCTATTGACATATTAACAGAATTCCAGCAACATGTCCCAAAGGCAGAGCTGACTTCCTGGCTCAAAGCTTCAGCCACTCTCAATGCACAAGGTCTATATGCTGTAACCAACAAGGTCTGTCTCCCCAGGGTCTTATTCAGATTGCTTGCCTTAATGACACATGGTGTTACCCATGTGTCAACAGGAGGAATGATAGCTACAGCTACCGTCCATTTCCACTGCCCTGGCATCAGCACATTTTTTCAGAAATTTGTGTCACAATGCACTATCTGTGCACAGCATAATCCAGCAAAGGGGCTAAAACCACCCACAGGCACTACACCTACACCAGCCTACCCATTCCACACAGTAGCGCTGGACTACATTGAACTGCACCCCTCGGAAGGGAAGAAATATGCCCTGGTAATACTGGACATATACTCAGGGTGGGTAGAGGTTTTCCCCACAGCAAAAGCAGATGCACTCACGGTAGCAAAAGCACTAACTAGAGAAATCATACCCAGATGGGGAATACCAGAAAAAATGATCAGTGACAATGGTAGTCATTTCGTAAATGAGATCATCAAACAGCTGACAAGCACACTGCACATTGATGTAAGGAACCATTGTGCCTACCACCCCCAATCAGCTGGGGCTGTGGAAAGAGCTAATGGCACAATTAAAAATAAGCTTAGTAAAGCAATGACAGAAACAGGGAAAAGCTGGATGTGGTGTCTGCCATTGGTGTTGTTAAGTATGAGAATTACCCCAAAGAAGGGCAAATTGTCACCCTATGAAATTCTGTTTGGCAGGGTATACAGGATACCGACATTTGACGCAGTCCAAGGCTCCCCAGAGGAGTGGGAGCTCGCAGATTACTTAAGACACACCTGCAGACAGAGAGCACGATCACCAGGGAACCCCCCAGAGGGACCAGCTGTAAGTGAGGATTTACTTGTAAACCCAGGAGAGTGGGTATGGGTCAGAATCATTAAAAGAAAACATTGGAACACCCCCAGGTGGGAGGGACCTTACCAGGTTTTGATTGCTACCCCTACAGCAGTCAAATTGGCGGAAAGGAACTCTTGGGTTCACCTGACACATTGTAAGAGGGCACCTGTTCCAGAGAAAGGGACAGAATAGGTAGCATCCTGCGAGGGGAGGTGGTGGCTCCTGGGGCTCTGGAGTGACAGGAACATTTGCTTGAGCTCCAGTCAAGATCACAGTCACAGCGGGTGGAGGAAAACGTTAGAGATCTTCCTCTATTCATAGCGGGTACAAGCCCTGAGCGGGATGACTGAGGAGATAGAACAGGGAGAGATGGTGTCCTCTACAGAGACCCTAGAGCCCAACACAGATGCAGATCAATCAGCCACTAGAATCCTCGCTCCCCAACCAGTCACTAGAATCCTCACTCCCCGGAGACTGGGACTCATGGACGTAGGCTTCCACAGAACCCCAGAAGGGAAAGCATACATAATTGTCTCAGCCCTGTCAGTAATTATGATGCTTGGAATTTGGACATGGGCGCTGCATGAACATGAACAGCCGTACACTGAGGTAGTTCTCTCACCCATGTCAGACAGGACCGATTGGCAGCAACCACATTCCAGGCAAAAACGCAGCTTAGTGATTGCTACAAAAACTAAGAGAGACCAGGGACAAGTGGATATTACAAAGGAAGGCACCCAGCCAGTGTTCTGGTATAATTCCTCAAGCATCCATGTAGCAACATACACCTTTGACTATTGCAATATAGTGTCCTGCCCACCAGTCCCCTGGCAATGCACCATGTACACTCGTGGACATATTTATGTGTGTGTGACAGATGACTACTGGGGATCAGAGTGTGGGAATTGGGGAGCAGCAGCCTGGAACACTGGAGACGACTGGGGTTACAAACCTGACACAGCAATGACTCGAAAAGACACAAATGGTAAACCTCTCCGCGACCGAATGACCCTGATAAAGACAGGGACCTGTACTAACTATGGGCAAACAGGAAGCACTATGCGCTTAACCTTAAACATAGAAAACCCAAGCCCTGGGGATGCAGGAACGTATGTCATGGGGCTCCATATGCCAGGAGCCTCAGCAGGACGCAGGGGCAAGTTCCAGCTGAAAGACATGTACCAAAATAAGAATTACCAGGCGAGTAAGCCAACTCAGAACCCCATAGCTCCAAAAACAGACTCCTTTTCCTTTTCTAAAATGATAGCAACAGCAGACCCAACGTATGAGGATGTCTTGGCCACAGAAAGGGGGTACTCAGACACTAACATGTGGTTGGAGTGGATGAGATATACAGCTAATCAACACAACATGTCTGACTGTTATGTGTGCGGGGGTGCCAGACCTCACCTGGGAACTGTCCCCCTCCATCTCCTACAGGAGGGAGAGGAATGTTTTTTAAGCCTGTATACTAACTCAAGTACAAATGACCCGGCTTGTGAGCATTGGAAGGCAAAATACCCTATCCTATCCGCCTCCAATAGCAGACTGACTTCCCCTGTCAGTGTCTACAAAGGCAATTACACCTGCTATAACTCAGGTGATGAGAAGGGAGTTGATGTAGGAGTGTTCCCACCTGGCTACTGTGGCACTTTTAGCACTATAAATGGCACCGAGCTACAGAACCAAACCCAAGCCATAGGGGATATTTATTGGTTGTGTGGGGACCTAAACCTGAGACCAAAATTACCCAGCAGATGGAAGGGGCAATGTGCACTCTCTAAAGTCCTAATGCCTCTGCACATCTTTAAGGAAGGTGATGCAGCAGAGGAAGTGCACAACATGGGTAGAGTCAAAAGAGAACTTAAAGGCAGCCTAGACCCCCATGTATACCGTGACGCCATAGGCGTGCCGAGAGGAGTACCTGATGAATTCAAAGCCAGAGATCAGGTCGCTGCTGGGTTTGAATCACTGATCCCTATGATCACGATTAACAAAAATGTTGATTGGATTAACTACATCTACTATAACCAACAGAGGTTTGTTAACTATACCAGAGACGCCCTCCAAGGTTTGGCAAATGAACTAGGTCCAAACTCCCGAATGACTTTCCAAAACAGAATGACCTTAGACATGATGCTGGCCGAGAAGGGAGGGGTGTGCAAATTCATGGGCTTTGGGGATACCTGCTGCACCTATATACCCAATAACACAGGCCCAAATGGGAAAGTCACCATTGCTCTGCAGAAGTTAGAAGACCTGTCAATAGAGTTAAAACAGAATTCAGGGATCAATAACCCAATCTCTGACTGGTTCCAAAAAATGTTCGGATCGTGGGCCTCCCTTTTTCAGAACTTTGGTGTCACACTAATTGCTATACTCTTTATATTCTGTTTGCTAGCGTGCTGTGTATTTCCCCTAGCAAAGAAATACTTGATGAGTTTCATTAAGACAAAGACTAAGATCACAATGTATAATGGTACAGAACTGTTACATGACAATGCTGCAATACCAGTCATAGACTTTTCCAGCATTTGATGTTTTCACAGTGAGCTATCGAAGTTAAGAATTGTAATGTTAGTTTTGCAGTAAGCTGCTTTAAAAGTAATAACAGGAGGGAAATGTGGATATAAACATATGTGTTTGTGCATCAAGCTTAGCAAGTGTTAAAGGGTTAACTTAGTATTACTGTTTGTAAGCAGCTGTCGTGTTACCTTGTAAGGCTAAAAGCCTGTCAGTGAAAGTAGGAATAGGGAACTGAGTTGACAAATGTGTCTGCATAGAACAGCAAACTGCCGTGGATATTTTTACTCTCCTCAGGAAATGAGCACGTCTGGAGGATGAGGCCCACTCTGTCTGGACATGAGACGTACACAGAATAAGGAACCACCAGGGAGCCTTGGTTTCAGTAGAGACATATAAGGAGAAAGCGCTGAACTCTGAACTTCTACTGGTCAGATACCAACTTTCACTGATGACACCGCCTATGACCTGACATCACCAAAGAGACACCCAGAAGACAACGAAGGACTATATAGGGGGGGTTGGCTGCTTGGGAAAGTTACTTCTCTTTTGGGTTGAGCTGTGCTTCTCATAGACTCGTGTAATCCAGGGAGAAGCCGCACGTGTGTAATAAACAACGCTTTGTTTCTGAAATCAATTCTGTTTCCTCCGGTGCTTCTGAGTAGATAAGGTTGCTTTTTACATCAACAACCCCCCCCAGGGAAAAAAGTTAAATACCTTTTCATAATCCAGATCCATGGAGGACACTATCCGTGCCCTCCTGTTCATTCCACCATGGCTCCCGCAGTAATACCAGCCCCGGTCCGGTCCCGCCCCCTCCGAACGAGTCGGGTTCTCATTCCCCCCTCAATATGGCCGCCACAGATTGCTGTGGCTGTGCAGTCCGCATTGGCGCGATTGCGGCTGCGCAGATCTAGGGCCTCCTCCCTCCGCGTCATCAATATGCGTGCATACATCGGACGCATCGGGAGGAGGTCCTGGAGCTGCGCAGCCGCAATCGCGCAAACCTGTGAAGCCGCAGCAATCTGTGGTGGCCATATTGAGGGGGAATGAGAACCCGACCCGTTCAGAGGGGTTGAGACCCGACCGGGGCTGGTATTACTGCGGGAGCCATGGCGGAATGAACGGGAGGGCGCGGATGGCGTCCTCCATGGATCTGGATTATGAAAAGGTATTTAACTTTTTTCACATTTGTGGCCTCGGAAGCCCTTTAAAAAAAAATTATTTTTGTGTGCTGTGTGTGGGAAATCTGAAAAAAAAATGGCGTGTGGTCCCCCTTCCTGAGCCTCTGTAACCCCTTGTCCCCCATGTAGGCTGGGACAGCCAGAATGCGGAGCCCTGGCCGACCAGCCCGCATGGTCCATGGTATGGGGGGCTCCGGGGAGGGGGGGGAGGGGTGTCCAAGCCTTCGACTCCCCTTCCCCCCGGAGCCCTTGTCCAATCCATGGATAAGGGGCTCTTCCCCACCTCCGGTGCCCCAGGAGGAGGTGAGGGCGACGACTCCCTTGGGGGGTTCATGGTGGCATCTGGGAGTCCCCTTTAAAAAGGGGACCCCAGATGCCCATCCCCCTCCTAGGAGAAATGAGTATAGGGGTACAAAGTACGCCTTACCCATTTCCACAAAGGGTTAAATGAAATAAAAACAACCACGAGAAAAGTATTTTATTATTCTAAATTAACCATAAATACTTACCTGTACCTGTAGCCTCCCTGGCGGTATGGACGAGCTGAGTTCGTCCAGCAAAAACTTGCAAAAAACGTTGATGAGCTGAGCTCGTCCATGCCGACAGGGAGATTTCCTGTTTCTCTGCCCCGCCTGCTGCATTTTTTTCTTATCAGAGGGATTCCCCAGGATGGCTGGATGCCTGACTGCACGCTGTGGGTAGCGATCTGTGCTACCTACAGCGTGCAGAACAAGCATCAAGCCACCCTAGGGAATCCCTGGGCAGCCAGCGGGGCAGAGAATGTGCGGGGGATCCCCCTTGTATGTGGAGGCTGTGCTGGCGGGGGATCCCCCTCTGTGCGGGCGGGGGGAACCCCCTTCTATTGTGGCTGTTGCAGGCGGGGGATCCCCCTCTGTGCGGGTGGGGGGATCCCCCTTCTATTGTGGCTGTTGCAGGCGGGGGATCCCCCTCTGTGCGGGTGGGGGGATCCCCCTTCTATTGTGGCTGTTGCGGGCGGCCTATCCCCCTCCTCCCCCTCCCTCCCGATCTCCCCCCTCCCAATCTCCCCCCCCCCCCTCTCTAAGCCCATTGAGTAAATAGATTTTCTCACCCGAGGGCTTTCTCCAGCGACGGCAGCAGCACTTCCTCCTCCATCTCCAAAGTCCCGGTCTCTGTACAGTTACATTACGAGGCTTGGTGACGTCTGTATTGAATTTAATATAAAAAAAAATTGGTTGCAAAAAAAAATGGTTGCAAATTATTGGAAATTAATTGAAACACTTTTTGCACGGAAATCCTGGGGAAACTGAACGCCAGGGTGGTTAAAAAAAAAATTCCCATGACAATATCCTCAGTAAACGATCCAACGAATACAGTATCCTCTTATCTTGCGATCTTCAATTAAGTTGATTGAAGATCTCTGACGCCTCCCACATAGCATAGAATGTGTCCTTTGGGACGCATAGCTGCCGGCTCCTGCTGTCTCTCCCCACCTCCTCACCTGTCACCAGTGGTGCTCAGCAGAGCTCGAATATTCGAGTAGCTTGAATATTCGAGCTCTTTTTCAGCTATTCGAGCTCGGTATTCGAGCTCCGAATAGCTGCAGCTATTCGAATGGGCTATTCGCGTACACTCGAATAGCCCATTCACTATTCGAGCTATTCGAGCAAACGGCGCTATTCGAGCTCGGTACCGAGCTCGAATAGCGTCATAGCCCAGATTGATGTCCTTAGAGCCAATCAGAGGGCTCCCAGGCCCTCTGACGGCAGCCAATCACAGAGGGGGACCCTGGCCAGCCCCTACCCTATAAATAGCGGCCGCCATGTTACGTTTCTCCGTCCTTGCCTGAGACTTGCATAGAGAGAGAGTTGCTCCTTTGTGCTTTGGCTTAGCAAGAGCTTTATTGTGGTCATTTACCTAGCGTTTTTGCTCACATACACCTCTATATCTATACACACCTATATTGTTGTTAGTTAGTTAGACATTGTATTTTAGTTAGTAGCTTTTGTGTTACATAGAGACAGACACAGCTGCTGCAGGCTTACAGCTTTAGGCCTCAGGGCCTGCCTGTGTGGGCAGCTGTCCTCCTGTCCTCTGTTTATTTCTCTCATCTATACCAGTATTTCTGCTGTCCTTTACTACTGATTGTATTAGTATTGTAGTTATATACTGTAACTGTACTAGGACACTCACTGTCACTGTTCATAGGCTACTAGCTGCTCCTGCGTGTGTGCACTCACTGTCTGTGTACACACTACACACACTCTATTTCCAAGTTCTGATAACTGATTGATTATTGTAATTGAATATTGTAATTAGTTAGTTGTACTCACTGTTACTACTTACTGTACTAGGAGTCTCGGACACTCAGTCACTGTTCATAGGCTACTAGCTCCTGCGTGTGTGCACTCACTGTCTGTGTACACACTACACACACTCTATTTCCGTCTGATAACTGATTGATTATTGTAATTAGTTAGTTGTACTTACTGTTACTACTTACTGTACTAGGAGTCTAGGACACTCAGTCACTGTTCATAGGCTACTAGCTCCTGCGTGTGTGCACTCACTGTCTGTGTACACCCTACACACACTCTATTTCCTTTTGATAACTGATTGATTATTGTAATTAGTTAGTTGTACTTACTGTTACTACTTACTGTACTAGGAGTCTAGGACACTCAGTCACTGTTCATAGGCTACTAGCTCCTGCGTGTGTGCACTCACTGTCTGTGTACACACTACACACACTCTATTTCCAAGTTCTGATAACTGATTGATTATTGTAATTGAATATTGTAATTAGTTAGTTGTACTCACTGTTACTACTTACTGTACTAGGAGTCTCGGACACTCAGTCACTGTTCATAGGCTACTAGCTCCTGCGTGTGTGCACTCACTGTCTGTGTACACACTACACACACTCTATTTCCTTCTGATAACTGATTGATTATTGTAATTAGTTAGTTGTACTTACTGTTACTACTTACTGTACTAGGAGTCTAGGACACCCAGTCACTGTTCATAGGCTACTAGCTCCTGCGTGTGTGCACTCACTGTCTGTGTACACACTACACACACTCTATTTCCTTCTGATAACTGATTGATTATTGTAATTAGTTAGTTGTACTTACTGTTACTACTTACTGTACTAGGAGTCTAGGACACTCAGTCACTGTTCATAGGCTACTAGCTGCTCCTGCGTGTGTGCACTCACTGTCTGTGTACACACTACACACACTCTATTTCCAAGTTCTGATAACTGATTGATTATTGTAATTGAATATTGTAATTAGTTAGTTGTACTCACTGTTACTACTTACTGTACTAGGAGTCTCGGACACTCAGTCACTGTTCATAGGCTACTAGCTCCTGCGTGTGTGCACTCACTGTCTGTGTACACACTACACACACTCTATTTCCTTCTGATAACTGATTGATTATTGTAATTAGTTAGTTGTACTTACTGTTACTACTTACTGTACTAGGAGTCTAGGACACTCAGTCACTGTTCATAGGCTACTAGCTCCTGCGTGTGTGCACTCACTGTCTGTGTACACACTACACACACTCTATTTCCTTCTGATAACTGATTGATTATTGTAATTAGTTAGTTGTACTTACTGACTGTTACTACTTACTTACTTACTGTACTAGGGACACTCACTCAGTCACTGTTCATAGGCTAGCTCCTGCGCGTGTTTGCGCGTGCGTGCACTCACTGTCTGTAGTGTACACACACTAAATGTACTTGTGATTACTACTGATTATTGTAAGTTGTAACTGCTAGTTGTACTTCCTGACTGTTACTACTTACTTACTGTACTAGGGACACTCACTCAGTCACCTCACCCACCAACCCACTCCATTAAAGTACCCCACTTTTCACCCGCCCTTTTAAAAAACTTTTGTCTATACGCCCAAAACATCGAAGATGTCTGGAAGTGGCAGCCAGCGCGGTTTGGGCAAGGGGAAGGGCAGCAAGGGAATCAGGAGGAGAGGGAGCAGCATTGTGGCAAGCCGCGGGCGCGGGCGCGCCACCATGCACAGTTCCGCAGCAGCAACAGCAGCGTCAGTGGCTAACATTCCTCCCATAGCCACTGGCCGTGGACGCCTTGGGCGCCGCCCAGCAGGAGCATCTGCAACTCACGCTGCAGAGACACAGCAGCAGCAGCGTGTAGCACCTGCTCCGATTTTCCTCCAGCCGGGTCGGAAATGTCCCATTGAGGAAAAGCATGCAGACACTGTGGTGCAACTCATGACGGAGGATGAGCAGCCCGCCATCAGCTCTGCATCTGAGGCCTCCACCCTCACCACCACCACCACCACCCCTGTTCGCAGCAGCCGCCCAGCAGGGTCTGGGGAGGAGGCCAGTTCACCGTCACTTGCCGACCTGTCATTCAGCAGTCTTTTGACCCCAGGCATCATGAGTAAATTGTCTGCTGTTGTTGGCGATCTTGAGGAGGAGATGCTGATGGGCACTTTGGGGGATGAGGGATTGGACAGCAAGACTGTGGCGACAGTCAAGCAGCCCATCCATGCATCAGGAGAGGAGTTTGGGGGGTCCTCATCCCAGCAGGACATGTTTCAGGAGGGGGAGGATGTTGATGACCCGGTGACAGACAGAGACTGGGTGCCACCACCTCCAGGGGATGTCGTCCTCAGCAGCTCTGAGGAGGAGGATGCTCTTGTGGGCCTTGCAAGGAGGCGCATCATTGCAAGCATTGGCAGCAGCAGTAGGCAGGTCCCACAGCCTGCTGGTGTCTCAGGCTCAGCAGCAGCAGCAGCAGCATCTGCCAGTACCACCACCAGCCGCACCCAAGCCCCCCAAGCCCCCCCCCAAACCACCACAGGGAGACAGGCAGCAGCGCTTCCATGCCGTAGGGGGATGTTTCTGTCACCAATCTGGCGCTTTTTCACCATGCCCACAGTGTACAGCAAGTACGCCACTTGCAACCACTGTCAGCGGAAGTTGAGCAGAGGTGCAGACCCCTTAAAGTTCTGCACCAGCTCGCTCATCAACCACCTTGCTGCGAAACATTTCCACCAGCATTAGGAGTTCCAGAGGCTGAAGGCATCTGGTGCTGGCAGTGGCACCACACCCATCACTGCACAGCCTTCAGCAGCAGCAGCAACAGCAGCCACCCGCCCTCCTGCTCCTCCAGCAGCACCAGCAGGAGTGCGGAAACGCACTGCTCCTCCCCCCTCTGCAACTCCTGCCGCCGACACTGAGGCCTGTTCTGGCAGCCAGTCCTCAGTGGCCTCCTGCGCTGTGTCTGCTGATTCCCGTGCCAGCAAAAGGCCACGCCAGAGCCTTTTGAGCGAGTCCTTCCAGGGGGTGGTTAGGGCTCTGCCTCCCAGCAGCCGTCGCGTGCGGCAGCTGAACGGCTTGCTGGCACGGGCCATGTGCTCCCAACTCCTGCCGTACACGCTCGTGCAGGAGGGGAGCGACATTCGTGCGCTGCTTGCTTGCGCAGCCCCAGACTGGCAGCTCCCCAGCAGACACTTTTTTTCCCGCAAGGCCATTCCTGCACTGCACCGCTTTGTGATGGCCAATGTGGAGCGAGGGCTGGAGCACGCGGTTGGTGAAAGGGTCCACATCACCATGGACTCCTGGAGCAGCCGCTTCGGGACAGGCCGCTACCTGTCCTTCACTGTCCACTGGGTCAGCTTGGTGGAAGGGGGTGAGGATGGGAGAGCAGCAGCGGGCACAGCAGCAGCAGCAACACAGTGGGTGGTGCCACCCCGCAGGGTCAGGGGAACTGCAGCAGGTTCCTCCGATCCTCTGCCATCCTCCGGCACACCTGGCCAAACCCCCCGCCTCAGCAGCAGCGTGAAGGCCCGCCACTGCCAAGCGCTGCTGCACTTGGTCAGCCTTGGGAAGACCAAGCTGACGGCAACCCATGTGTTGGCCAAACTCCAGGAGCAGGAGAGGATTTGGCTGACCCCCAGAGGCCTCAGAGTCGGAGAGGTGGTGGCCGACAATGGGGCCAATCTGGTTGCCGCAATAGACAGGGGAAACCTGACCCACATCCCCTGTCTTGCCCACGTGCTGAACCTGGTGGTGCAGAAGTTCTTGCGCACCTACCAGGGGATGGGCGAACTGCTGGAAACGGCAAGGAACGTTGTGCGTCACTTCCGGCGCTCGGCTGCAGCCTGTGCGAGCCTGGAAGACGTGCAAAAGGAGCTGGATCTGCCACGCCATCGGCTGATCCTTGACGTTCCGACTCGCTGGAACTCCACCCTGGCGATGTTGGAGCGTCTGGTTGAACAGAAGCGCGCTGTCAAACAGTACCTTGCCCTGGCCACTGTTTCCGCCGCTCAGAGAAGGGACAAGACCAGCAACATCCCGTCCATCGTCCCCGATGATGACTGGAGGCACATGCAGCAGGTGTGCTTAGTGCTGGCTCCCTTTCTGCAGGGCACTAACATGGTGAGAAGGGACCATGCTATGGTCTGCGAGTGGGTGCCCCTGGTTTGTCTGCTGAACAGGGCCCTCGATGCTTTGCTGGAACAGGGAGCGGCAGCCTTGGACCAGCAGGAGCGGCAAGCAGCTGCACAGTCCACCTCTGAGGGGGAGGAGGAGGAGGACTTGGTGGAGGTCCCTGACCTTGCTGCTGATGAGGGGGATCAGCACAGTGCAGCTGAGTTGGTGCGGGGGTGGAGAGAGGATGAGGCTGACGAGGCAGAGGAGGAGGATGAGGACAGCAGCACTGCCGTCGATGTGCCAGCAGACGTGGCCCGCCTCTTCCCAATGGCAGCGCACATGCTGACGTGCCTGCGCAGAGACCCCAGGGTGATCCAGATGAAGCAGAGGGAGGACATCTGGATCAGCATGATGTTGGACCCACGCCTCAAGGGGAAGTTGAGCCAGTTCCTGCCGCCTGCAGGAGGAGACCCAGCGCAACAAATAAGGAGCTTGCAGCAGGCCCTTGTTGAGCGCTTGGAGGAAGCCTTCCCCCAGCCTTCCACCCCCACTGTCCAGCAGCCAGCACAGAGGCAGCAGCAGGTGCCTGCATCCAGCAGCAAGCGCCCCACAGACCTGCTGTCTCTCAGCCACGAGCTCTACAGGACTGTAGAGGCTCCGGCAGCAGTGACTAGAGAGGAGGTGCATGCAGCAGCATCCTCCACCGGTCACAGCCAGCGCCTGACCCGCATGGTGGCTGACTACATGGGGTCCTACAGCGGGCTTGACAGCGATGCCCCTGTTGATCCCATGGAGTATTGGGTCAAGCGCCTGGAGATCTGGAGCGAGCTGGCGCAGTACGCCCTGGAAGTGCTGTCCTGCCCCCCTTCCATCGTGCTGTCCGAGCGCTGCTTCAGTGCAGCTGGTGGTGTGGTCACCGAGAAACGCTCACGTCTGTCTCACAAGTCTGTGGACAGACTGACGTTTCTCAAGATGAACCAGGCGTGGGTGGAAGGCGAGTTCCTGGCCCCTGTTGTCGGCGAGAGGGGGACATGAACTGGCTAAGAACCATCGTTAATGTGCCTTACCACCCTTTACCACCTCCTGGCTCCTGCTCACTAAGCCAGCCTGGTTCACTTTGACTATTACGTCGCCTGCAGCCACACATTTTACACCTACAGTGGGCTGCTGTGTACTGCCCTTCTGCTGTCTGTCTGTGTTTCCCACTGCCAGGGTACACAGATTTACCTTCTGCTGCCACTCTGCCACCAGCTATTACGTCAAACAATAGCTATATATTTGTGTAATTTGTTTTACAAACAAAACCAAAAAACCATTAAAAAAAAAAAAAGGTTTAATTTTTCTGAGGTGCCCGGGTTGAAAACTGTGTTGTCCCAGTTGTGTATTGGACACGATGTGGGCTGCACGACCGCTGTCTGGGACCTCCTGTTGTGTTCATTTATGGCCTGGTATCACCGCTAGGTACCAGGGCTATTATGTCACGCTGCCTGCCTGCTGCCACACTCACACTACTCCTCCATTCCTCCTGCTGCTGCTGTCTGTCTGTGTTTCCCACTGCCAGGGTACACAGAATTACATTCTGCTGCCACTCTGCCACCAGCTATTACGTCAAACAATAGCTATATATCTGTGTAATTTGTTTTACAAACAAAACCGAAAAACCATAAAAAAAAGGTTTAATTTTTCTGAGGTGCCCGGGTTGAAAACTGTGTTGTCCCAGTTGTGTATTGGACACGATGTGGGCTGCACGACCGCTGTCTGGGACCTCCTGTTGTGTTCATTTACGGCCTGGTATCACCGCTAGGTACCAGGGCTATTATGTCACGCTGCCTGCCTGCTGCCACACTCACACTACTCCTCCATTCCTCCTGCTGCTGCTGTCTGTCTGTGTTTCCCACTGCCAGGGTACACAGAATTACCTTCTGCTGCAACACTGCCACCAGCTATTACGTCAAACAATAGCTGCTCACATTACTCCTCCATTTCTCCTGCTGCTGCTGCTGTCGGTCTGTGTTTCCCACTGCCAGGGTACACAGAATTACATTCTGCTGCCACTCTGCCACCAGCTATTACGTCAAACAATAGCTATATATCTGTGTAATTTGTTTTACAAACAAAACCGAAAAACCATAAAAAAAAGGTTTAATTTTTCTGAGGTGCCCGGGTTGAAAACTGTGTTGTCCCAGTTGTGTATTGGACACAATGTGGGCTGCACGACCGCTGTCTGGGACCTCCTGCCTGCTGTGTTTATTTACAGCCCTGGTATCACCGCTAGGTACCAGGGCTATTATGTCACGCTGCCTGCCTGCTGCCACACTCACACTACTCCTCCATTCCTCCTGCTGATGCTGCTGTCTGTCTGTGTTTCCCAACGCCAGGGTACACAGATTTACCTTCTGCTGCCAC
Organism: Hyperolius riggenbachi; assembly: GCF_040937935.1. Lineage (NCBI taxonomy): Eukaryota > Metazoa > Chordata > Amphibia > Anura > Hyperoliidae > Hyperolius > Hyperolius riggenbachi. The sequence goes on along the minus strand of NC_090653.1, from coordinate 184,794,633 downwards.
TCTGCCACCAGCTATTACATCAAACAATAGCTGCTCACATTACTCCTCCATTCCTCCTGCTGCTGCTGCTGCTGTCTGTCTGTCTGTGTTTCCCAACGCCAGGGTACACAGATTTACCTTCTGCTGCCACTCTGCCACCAGCTATTACGTCAAAAAATAGCTATATCTGTGTAATTGGTTGTAAAACCAAAACTACAAAACCATAAAAAAAAAAAAAAGTTTAATTTTTCTGAGGTGCCCGGGTTGAAAACTGTGTTGTCCCAGTTGTGTATTGGACACAATGTGGGCTGCACGACCGCTGTCTGGGACCTCCTGCCTGCTGTGTTTATTTACAGCCCTGGTATCACCGCTAGGTACCAGGGCTATTATGTCACGCTGCCTGCCTCATTGACTGCCTGCTGCCACACACTCATCCTCCTCCTCCTGCTGCTGAATTTACCTCCTGCTGTCTGTGTGTTTCCACTGCCAGGGAGCACATACAATGGCGCTTCCAACATGCGTGCGCCACCAGCTATTTGTTACGCTCAAAAATAGCTGCATTTCTTTAAAAAAAAAATTTTGAAAAGAGAAATAAGTGAAGAAGAAGACGATATAGAAGAAGATGAAGAAGATGAAGAAGAAGAAGATGAAGATGATGAAGAAGAAGAAGATGAAGAAGAAGAAGATGAAGATGATGAAGAAGAAGAAGATGAAGAAGAAGATGATGATGATGAAGAAGAAGAAGATGAAGAAGATGAAGAAGATGAAGATGAAGAAGATGAAGAAGAAGAAGATGATGAAGAAGAAGATGATGAAGAAGAAGAAGAAGATGAAGAAGAAGATGAAGAAGATGAAGAAGATGAAGAAGAAGATGAAGAAGATGAAGATGAAGAAGATGAAGAAGATGAAGAAGAAGAAGATGAAGATGATGAAGAAGAAGAAGATGAAGAAGAAGATGAAGATGATGAAGAAGAAGAAGATGAAGAAGATGAAGAAGATGAAGATGATGAAGAAGATGATGAAGAAGAAGAAGATGAAGAAGTTGAAGATGAAGTAGATGTAGAAGAAGAAGAAGAAGAAGATGAAGAAGATGAAGAAGATGAAGAAGAAGATGAAGAAGATGAAGAAGAAGATGAAGAAGAAGATGAAGAAAAAGAAGATGAAGAAGAAGAAGATGATGATGAAGAAGATGAAGAAGAAGAAGAAGAAGAAGACAATATAAAAGAAGAAGATATAGAAGAAGATATAGAAGAAGAAGATATAGAAGAAGAAGATATAGAAGAAGAAGAAGAAGATATAGAAGATAAAGAAGAAGAAGAAGAAGTATATACAGTACTGAACAAATTTCTGGACACAACTTCTCTTTTCAACTTTTTTTTTTTAAAGGAACATCCCCACATAATCACTTGCTGTTGTTACTTGGAAAAAAAGAGGTTTCTTGCATCATTCACCCTCAAAACAAGTGTTGGAAGCTATTTAAGGCCATTTCGAATAGTCAGCTCGAATAATGAGCTCGAATACCGACTCGAATAGTGAGCTCGAATTCCGAGGTCGAATCGAATAGTAAAAATTATTCGACTCGAATATTCGACTGATCTTGAATAATTTACTATTCGAATTCGACCTAACTCGAATTTTGAAAAGGGGTATTTGAGCACCACTACCTGTCACCCTCACCTAGCCAGGCACCCGGTGCACCGGGTGCCAGGCTAGGTGAGGGTGACAGGTGAAGGCTGGTGGGGAGAGACAGCAGGAGCCGGCAGCTATACGTCCTGCTCAGGACGCATTCTAAGCTATACTAAAGGTTCATGAATCATCCGGTTCTTTTTAATGAATCAGTTCTTTTTTTTAATGAATCAACTCTTTTTTCATTGAAACTTTCAAATCAATTTTCTCAAAAAGTATAAGGTCTTTTTGACATTTTTTTCCCCCTCACTAAAAAAACTCAGGTGTTAGAAACCTTGAAACATCTTTTCCATCACTTTTGTGGCCAGCATAAATGTTTCTAGTTTTCAAAGTTCGCATCCCCATTGAAGCCTATTGCGGTTCGCGGAAGGTCGCGCGAACCTTTTGCGGAAGTTCGCGAACCTAAAATCGGAGGTTCGGGCCAACTCTAGTTATTTGGTGGGGAAATCACTATGCACAACAGCCATTATTGTTTCAACCAGATGAAGGCGCTAAGCAAGTTACACCGCCTCATATGTCTGAGTTAGGCGACACTATGGACGTAACGTGTGAGGAGGAGGATGATGAAGTACCTGCTGTTGGTGCAGTTTTGGAGGTGTCTGAGGCAAGCGAAGCTGGGCAGGATGATTATGATGATGATGATGATACGGATGCCACGTATGTTCCCAATAGAGGAGATGAACAGTGGGACAGTTCAGAGGGGGAGTTGGAGAGGAGTAGAAGGAGATGAGTTCCTGAAAGAAGTAGGGGGAGCACTTCATCAGAAACAGCTGGTGGCAATGTCCGGCGGCATGTATCGCCACCTATGTACAGCCAGCCAACATGACCTTCAACGTCAGCTTCTGAGGCCACCATAGTGCAACTAGAAAAAAGACTGGGTCTCCACCTGGATTTTCAGGCCAATGGGCCAAATTTATTTTGCGAATAACACAGTACTAAAGCCACCATAGTGCCCACACCCCAGGGGGCCTCAGCGGTTTGGAAATTTTTTAGTGTGTCTGCCGTAGATCAGAGCAATGCCATCTGTTGTCTCTGCCTCTAAAAATTGAGCCATGGAAAGGCCAACACCCACGTAGGGACAACTGCCTTACGAAGGCACATGGAGAAAAGGCACAACTGCAATGGGAAGAGCACCAGAGGAAAAACAGCACACAAAAGAAAAGCCACCCTCCTTCTCCTCTTCCTCCTTCAGGTGCAGCATCTTCAGACGCTTTTTCCCGTGCACCTTCACAGTCACCCTCCTCCACTCTTTGAAATATTTGAGGGGAAGAAGCCAATTTCTGCCAGTCACCCCCTTTCCCGGCATCTGACAGCTGGCTTGGCGGAACTGTTAGCTCGCCAGCTGTTAACATACCAGCTGGTGGACTCTGAGGCCTTCCATAAATTTGTGGCCATTGGGACACCGCAGTGGAAGATGCCCGGCCGCAATTATTTCTCTAAAAAGGTGATACCCAAACTGTACCGTGAAGTTGAGAGACAAGTGGTGTCATCTCTGGCACACAGTGTTGGGTCAACGGTCCACCTGACCACGGATGCCTGGTCTGCCAAGCACGGTCAGGGTAGGTACATTACTTACACAGTCCATTGGGTCAACCTGGTGACCGATGGCAAGCAGGAAGTACGTGGCTGTGCAGCGGACCAACTTGTGACACATCCACGGCTTGCAGGCAGGCCTCCTGCCACCTCCTCTCCTCCTGCTACATACTCTTCGCTGTCATCATCCTCCTCCTCCTTGGCTGAGTGGCAGTTCAACTCTACTGGTGCTGCAATCTCCTCTCCAGCTACACAGCCCCAGCTCCCCAGGGCCTATGCTGCATGCCAGGTACGATGGTGTCACGCTATCTTAGACATGTCTTGCCTCAAAGCGGAGAGTCACACTGGAGCAGATCTCCTGGCTGCTGTTAACAAACAGGTGGATCAGTGGCTGACCCCGCAACAGCTGGAGATCGGCAACGTGGTGTGTGAAAATGGCAGCAATCTCATTTCCTCTTTGAATTTGGGAAAGCTAACACATGTACCCTGCATGGCACATGTGCTGAATCTAGTCATTCAAAGATTTGTGTCAAAGTACCCAGGCTTAGAGGACGTCCTGAAGCAGGCCAGGAAGGTGTGTGGGCATTTCAGGCAGTCTTACACGGCCATGGCGCGCTTTGCGGACATTCAGTGGAGAAACAAGTTGCCGGTGAGACACCTAATTTGCGATAGCCCGACTCGCTGGAATTCGATCCTCCTTATGTTTTCTCGCCTGCTAGAGCAGGAGAAAGCCGTCACCCAGTACCTCTACAATTACAGTAGAAGGACACAGTCTGGGGAGATGGGGATGTTCTGGCCCAACAACTGGACACTCATGCGAAATGCATGCAGTCTCATGCAGCCGTTTGAGGAGGTGACCAACCTGGTGAGTCGCAGTGAAGGCACCATCAGCGACTTGATCCTGTACGCTTACTTCCTGAAGTGCGCCGTGCATCAAGCTGTGGAGGAGCATGAACAGGAACAGTTACGGGAGGAAGCGTTGTGGGATAAATTCTCATCAGAACCAGATGTTTCCTCAACACCTGCGGCAGCACAGAGGGGGAAGGAGGAAGAGTCGTGTGGGAAAAAGAAGTCGGACTCAGATGATGAGGAAGGTGTTTCTTTGGAGGAGGAGGCGGCGGCAGAAGAACAACCGCAGCAGGCGTCGCAGGGGGCTTGTGCTGCTCAACGTTCCCTTGGTATTGTTTCTGGCTGGGGGGAGGAGGAGGACTTACCCTGACGTCACTGAGAAAGAGCAAGAGGAGATGGATAGTACGTCTGGATCCAACTTTGTGCAGATGGCGTCTTTCATGCTGCCCAGCCTGTTGAGGGACCCCCGTATAAAAAAACTCAAGGGGAATGAGCTGTACTGGGTGGCCACGCTACTAGACCCTCGGTATAGGCACAAAGTGGCGGACATGTTACCAACTCGCCTGAAGGCAGAAAGGAAGCAGCACATGCAGAACAAGCTGGCAACTATGCTTTACAATGCATTTAAGGGTGATGTCACAGCACAACGCAATAAAGGTACCACTGCCAGTAATCCTTCTCCCGTGTCACGCAGGCAAGGACAGGTTGCTCCAGCGATCTCATGGGGATGTCAGACATGCAGACATTCTTTAGTCAAACGCCTCGCCTTAGCCCTTTCGGATCCACCAACGCCTGGACCGGTAGGTAGCTGACTTCCTGGCCTTAAGTGTGGATGTAGACACTGTGAGCAGTGATGAACCCTTGGACTACTGGGTGCGCAGGCTTGACCTGTGGCCAGAGCTGTCCCAATTTGCCATCCAACTTCTGTCTTGCCCTGCCTCAAGTGTCCTGTCAGAAAGGACCTTCAGCACAGCTGGAGGCATTGCCATTGAGAAGAGAAGTCGCCTAAGTCACAAAAGTGTTCAGTACCTCACCTTTATCAAAATGAATGAGGCATGGATCCCGGAGGGCTACTGCCCGCCCCAAGACTAAGTCAGTCCCCACACACAGCATCTATGCATGCACACCATGTGACTGCCTGCCCCAAGACTAAGTCGCTCCCCATACAGCACCTCTGCCCGCAGGCCACTTGACTGCCTTCTACGTCACCACCAACAGGGGCCATTACTCCACGTGGATTCCTGAATTTTTAAGGCCGCTGCTAGCAGCCAGTGCAGTTTCTAGGCTAAAATGCACCCAGGGCGAGGGTGTAAACATTGCGCCCCCCCCCCCTCCCCGAGCAAGGTATGGGTGCCCGCAGTATAGGTTAGCCAGGTCAAGTTGCACTTAGTATAGGTCCCCCCCAGTATAGGTAGCCAAGAATAGGTACCCCAGTATAGGTAGCCAGGCATAGGTGAGCCAGTATAGTTGCCCCCGCTATAGGTTAGCCAGGTAGGTGCCTCCAGTATAGGTAGCCAGTATAGTTGCCCCCAGTATAGGTTAGATAGGCAGGCGCCCCCGGTATAAGTTAGATAGGTAGGTGCCCCAGTTCAGGTTAGCTAGGTGGGTGCCTCTAATATAGGTAGCCAGAATAGTTGCCCCCAGCATAGGTTAGATAGGTAGATGCCCCCAGTATAGGATAGTTAGGTAGGTGCCTGCAATATAGGTAGCCAGTATAGTTGCCACTTGTATAGGCTAGCTAGGTAGGTAGGTGCCCCCAATACAGGTTAGATAAGTGCCCCCAGTATAGGTTAGATAGGTAGCTGCCCCCCAGTATAGGTTAGATTAGGTAGCTGCCCCCCAGTGTAGGTTAGATAGGTAGCTGCCCCCCCAGTGTAGGTTAGATTAGGTAGGTGCCCCCCAGCATAGGTTAGATAGGTAGCTGCCCCCCAGCGTAGGTTAGATTAGGTAGCTGCCCCCCAGTATAGGTTAGATAGGTAGCTGCCCCCTAGTGTAGGTTAGATAGGTAGCTTCCCCCCAGTGTAGGTTAGATTAGGTAGGTGCCCCCCAGTGTATGTTAGATTAGGTAGATGCCCCCCAGTGTAGGTTAGATTAGGTAGGTGCCCCCCATCGTAGGTTAGATTAGGTAGCTGCCCGCCAGCATAGGTTAGATTAGGTAGCTGCCCCCCAGTATAGATTAGATAGGTAGCTGCCCCCCAGTGTAGGTTACATAGGTAGCTGCCCCCAAGTGTAGGTTAGATAGGTAGCTGCCGGGTGGAGGGGGCAGAAATGAAGCAAGTTCTAATGTGGGGGACTGTGTCAAGGCTGTGGGGGACTCGGGGGGCAGAAGAAGGAGTTTTATGGCGGAGGAGACCCTCCTCCCTCCCTGCATACCAGCAGCAGCGGCGGAGGAGAACCGCATCTAGAAGAGCGGTGACGGCGGCAGGCTGTCATGCTTACTATTAGTGGCAGTATCCTCCAGTTCTTCTTCTGCAGCAGCGAGCGGCTCCATGGCATCACTCATCAGCGCCCCCTGCGTCCTCTCCATGGTTACACGCAGAGTCAGGCGCTGTACCCATGGAGAGGACGCAGGGGGCTCTGCTGGGTGACGTCATGAAGCTGCTGCAGAAGAACTGGAGGATACCGCCACTAATAGTAACCGTGACAGCCTGCCGCTGCCGATTTTCTAGATCCGGGTCTCCTCCAGTCAATGCTGCTGGTATGCAGGGAGGGAGGGAGTAAGGGAATGCCCGCCTCTCACAAACGTGCCGCCCGTAGGCACGTGCCTAGTTTATTTAATGGTAAATCCGGCCCTGGGCTCCCCCCTCCATTATAGCGCCCCCTCCCAACAGCGCCCCGGGCGGCGGCACGCCCCACACGGCCCTAGAAACGGGCCTGCTAGCAGCGGCCGCTATAATCATTTTTCTGGTGCGTGTACATGCCTGCCTAATTTTTCTGGTTGCACTGCAGCTGCAACAACAAAACAAAAGGCATGTACATGTGCCAATTCCCCTTCGTTATCATTACCTTGTGAAGGGGCTTGCGTATCACAATGAAGCAATGACCGACGGCTATATGAGTGTCTCGGGGGGGGGGGGGGGGAAGGCACCCCAAAGATAAAAAGGTTGTTGCTTCATTGTGGACAGACCAAATTTGATCAGCTGGACAGTCACTGTTCTGTCATTCAGCTACCTCAGCCCGGTGACCATATGGGCTGGAAAGCTGCCATCACCTGCACTCTCGGCTTGGTGCGCACCAGTCCAGCATGGCCGTCACTACACAAACAGCTGTTTGCAGTCACTTACATACCTTTCACTGCATCTTTGACTGCACATTGTATTATACCTGCCAGTCAGTGCATACCTTTCACTTGAATGGATGGCAGATTTGCCCTCCATAACAGATTCTCATTAAAGGATTTAAAGTTGATTCATCTCATATACAGCAGGGCCTCGAAAGTCCTCCTGTATTGTTATTTTTGGTCACTTCCTCAGGACGAGCATGCCATGCCTGCTGCCTTCCTTGGATGTGTGGTGGTGGTAGCCGTTTCTTAGGCTCCCACTCCGGACCGGAATCGAACCAGGATTCCCCGGCCATTACCCGTGGTCACCATGCTACTGAGAAAGTACCAAGTTCCACACAGTTGAATGAATGGCAGACTTGCCCTCTATAACGGATTCTCGTTAAAGGCAAGTGGTGTCATCTCTGGCACACAGCGTTGGGTCAAGCGTCCATCTGACCACAGATACCTGGTCTGCAAAGCACGGTCAGGGCAGGTACATTACTTATACAGCAAATGGGTCCTTACTTGGCTGTGTGGTGGTGGTAGCCGGTTCTCAGGTTCCCACTCCAGACTGGGATTAAATCCTGATTCCCCGGCCATTACCCGTGGTCACTCACAATCATTAACTCTCAGGAAGATAGTGTCATATTGCAACAGGATCTGGATAGGATGGCTATATGGGCACATACATGGCAGATGAAATTCAATGTTGACAAATGTAAGGTCATGCATTTTGGACGTACTAATGGTCTAGCACCATACAAAATAAATGGGATACAGTTGGGGACATCAAACTTGGAGAAGGACTTAGGAGTACTCATTGACAACAAGTTAAATAATCGTACTCAATGCCAAGCAGCTGCAGCTAAAGCTAACAAAATTTTGGGATGCATTAAAAGGGAAATAAAAACTCGAGATGCTAGCATAATATTGCCCCTGTTTAACTCTCTAGTAAGGCCACATCTGGAATATGGAATTCAGTTCTGGGCACCACATTACAAAAAAGATATTGCAGTTTTAGAGCAGGTGCAGAGACGAGCAACAAAATTGATGCGTGGGATGGAAGGTCTCACTTATCGAGAAAGGTTAGATAAACTGGGTTTATTTAGTCTAGAGAAAAGACGCCTTAGAGGGGATCTAATTAACATGTATAAATACATCAGAGGGCAATATAATACCTTGGCGGATGAGCTTTTTGTCCCTAGGCCTTCTCAAAGGACTAGAGGACATGATCTGCGCATGGAGGAAAAATGTTTTAGCCATTTATTTAGGAAAGGGTTCTTTACAGTAAGAGTGATTAAGATGTGGAATGCATTGCCACAGGAAGTCGTTATGGCAAACTCTATACCTGCATTTAAAGGGGGCTTAGATGCTTTCCTTGCGTTGAAAGACATCCATGGCTACAATTACTAGGTAATGCCTAATGATGTTGATCCAGGGATTTTATCTGATTGCCATCTGGAGTCGGGAAGGAATTTTTCCCTTTAGGGGCTAATTGGACCATGCCTTGTAAGGGTTTTTTCGCCTTCCTCTGGATCAACAGGGATATGTGAGGGAGCAGGCTGGTGTTGTACTTTATACTGGTTGAACTCGATGGACGTATGTCTTTTTTCAACCAAAATAACTATGTAACTATGTAACTATGTAACAATGGCAGACTTGCCCTCCATAACAGATTCTCGTTACAGGTACTGCACAGCAAGCAGAAAATGTAATTAAAAAAAATAGATGTAAGCTTTAACAATGGTAGAGAAAGAACCATCGAAAGTTGATAAGGCAGTCAGACATTACCTGATATCACTGAGGAAGAGCAATCTCGGATCATGATGTCGAATAGTGGAAAAATGCTCGTGAATCTCGGCTATGGTGATTATGGAGTGTATCCAAGCACCACTGCTAATCTGTTGCATATGTAGGCCAAAAGCTATACCGATCAGAGGCACCACCCTTTCTAAAGGGACACTTATATGCTGTATACAGGGGTTATCAAAGTCACATAATGTACCCCTACCTCAGCATTATTTGCTTAATATAGGGAGGGTGCAATTATGCCTAATTAAAATACATGTTACACATGCTTCCCATGTGAAAGCCGTAACTGTAATTGATCAGGATTTTCTGGTTGAACTCGATGGACGTATGTCTTTGTTAAACCCAAATAACTATGTAACTATGCAGGATTACCAACTTTCATGTAATGCCTGTATTTTTTTTTCTTTGAGCTGTGAAATGTATTAGAACTATGTTTATTCCTTTTAATGTGGTCTAAAACTCCAACATAGCATTCAATAAAAATGTGTTTTCCCACTTTTTATTACTCAGTTTCAGTCAGGGTCAGTTTTGTGCCATATATTCTGCTGCATTCAGAATTATATTAAATGTGTACATTTGGCTAATATTTTTGGGCACCTTTTACTACCTATACCTACCTATGGGGGCTTTTTCAGCTACCTCATATTTGGGGCACCTCTAGCTATTATGCTGGGCATGGGAAGCAGGGGAGAGGTGACAGCTGGGTAGGCCAGCACACTTGCAGAGCAGTTTGGTGAGCATTCCCTTCGGGATTTGTGGGCGGAGTCTAGGATGCCAGAACTCCTCTGCCTATAGGTTCCTGTGATGTAACTCTGGGCCTGGCAGTAGCAGTGTTAGGTAGTCTTGCCAAAGGTCTCCTCATTGAATAAGTACAGACTTACTTGATAGATGCACAGACAATATTATCCTTCTGAGATACCCCCCTGTTCTTAGTATTCTAACAAGAAAGAACACACCGGGACTGCAATTGATGTTGGAATGAATTAGGCCAATGCAGCCCATTTTATTAACCCTGTAACAACATTTTAATGTAAAACAATTTTCAACTCATATAACACCGATCACCAAACATACGAAAACCTTGGGCATGCAGCCATACTCTGGTCCCCAGACGCAGCCGCTGACTCGGGGGCATGCCCGTTCATGAACCAGATATTGTTCTGACGCCTTTAACCATGAGGAAAATCACCCGTGTGAAAATCCTCTGAAGACAGTTTGCCCCTCTCCTCCGGAAACCTTGCCCCTCCAGCTGCAATGACATATAACCAAAACTAACCTACATGGGCACTTTTTCTGTCCCTGCTCCTCTCTGCATCCAGTTCCTCCCTTCCTCTGCTCTGCCTTGTACCGCTTCCCCCCCTTCCTGTATCTTGCCTGGGAAACCAGCCATTTCCTGCTCCTCCCTCCAGCCTGAAACCATGGGGATAATCCATCCCCTGGAACTTTTAACCCCTAGCTATCCTGGACTTATGGCTTGCCCTATCATGGGCGGCCCTCTTCAGCTACCCTTCTTTGGGCCCTGCTTGATAGATGCACAACCAATACTGTCCTTCTGAGATAATAAAACCATCTTAAACCCCCCCTGTTCTTAGTATTCCAACAAGAAAGAACATACCGGGACTGCAATTGACGTTGGAATGAATTAGGCCAATGCAGCCCATTTTATTAACCTTGTAACAACATTTTAATGTAAAACAATTTTCAACTCGTATAACAAGAAAACCTGTTGCAAGGCAAGGAATCCAGAGGTCAAACACTGATCACCAAGCATTAGTGGTGCTCAAATATCCCTTTTTAAAATTCGAGTTTGGTCGAATTCGAATAGTAAGTTATTCGAGGTCAGTCGAATATTCTAGTCGAATAATTTTTACTATTCGATTCGACCTCGGACTTCGAGCTCACTATTCGATTCGGTATTCGAGCTCATTATTCGAGCTGACTATTCGAATTGGCCTTAAATAGCTTCCAACACTTGTTTTGAGGGTGAATGATGCAAGAAACATCTTTTTTTCCAAGTAACAACAGCAAGTGATTATGTGGGGATGTTCCTTTAAAAAAAAAAAGGTGAAAAGAGAAGTTGTGTCCAGAATTTTGTTCAGTACTGTATATACTTCTTCTTCTTCTTCTTCTTCTTTATCTTCTATCTTCTTCTTCTTCTATATCTTCTTCTTCTATATCTTCTTCTATATCTTCTTCTTCTTCTATATTGTCTTCTTCTTCTTCTTCTTCTTCTTCTTCTTCTTCTTCATCTTCTTCTTCTTCATCTTCTTCATCATCATCTTCTTCATCTTCTTCATCATCATCTTCTTCTTCTTCTTCTTCTTCTTCATCTTCTTCTTCTTCATCTTCTTCATCTTCTTCATCTTCTTCTTCTTCATCTTCTTCTTCTTCTTCATCTTCTTCATCTTCTTCTTCTTCATCTTCTTCATCTTCTTCTTCATCTTCTTCATCTTCTTCATCTTCTTCTTCTTCTTCTTCTTCTTCTTCTTCTTCTTCTTCTTCTTCTTCATCTTCTTCTTCTTCTTCTTCTTCTTCATCTTCTTCTTCTTCTTCATCTTCTTCTTCATTTTCTTCTTCTTCATCTTCTTCTTCTTCTCCTTCTTCTTCTTCTTCTTCTTCTTCTTCTTCTTCTTCTTCTTCTTCTTCTTCTTCTTCTTCTTCTTCATCTTCTTCTTCTTCATCTTCTTCTATATCGTCTTCTTCTTCACTTATTTCTCTTTTCAATTTTTTTTTTAAAGAAATGCAGCTATTTTTGAGCGTAACAAATAGCTGGTGGCGCACGCATGTTGGAAGCGCCATTGTATGTGCTCCCTGGCAGTGGAAACACACAGACAGCAGGAGGTAAATTCAGCAGCAGGAGGAGGAGGATGAGTGTGTGGCAGCAGGCAGTCAATGAGGCAGGCAGCGTGACATAATAGCCCTGGTACCTAGCGGTGATACCAGGGCTGTAAATAAACACAGCAGGCAGGAGGTCCCAGACAGCGGTCGTGCAGCCCACATCGTGTCCAATACACAACTGGGACAACACAGTTTTCAACCCGGGCACCTCAGAAAAATTAAACCTTTTTTTTTTAATGGTTTTTTGGTTTTGTTTGTACAACCAATTACACAGATATATAGCTATTGTTTGACGTAATAGCTGGTGGCAGAGTGGCAGCAGAATGTAATTCTGTGTACCCTGGCAGTGGGAAACACAGACCGACAGCAGCAGTAGCAGGAGGAATGGAGGAGTAATGTGAGCAGCTATTGTTTGACGTAATAGCTGGTGGCAGTGTGGCAGCAGAAGGTAATTCTGTGTACCCTGGCAGTGGGAAACACAGACAGACAGCAGCAGCAGGAGGAATGGAGGAGTAGTGTGAGTGTGGCAGCAGGCAGGCAGCGTGACATAATAGCCCTGGTACCTAGCGGTGATAACAGGGCTGTAAATAAACACAACAGGAGGTCCCAGACAGCGGTCGTGCAGCCCACATCGTGTCCAATACACAACTGGGACAACACAGTTTTCAACCCGGGCACCTCAGAAAAATTAAACCTTTTTTATTTTTTTTTATGTTTTTTTGGTTTTGTTTGTACAACCAATTACACAGATATATAGCTATTGTTTGACGTAATAGCTGGTGGCAGAGTGGCAGCAGAATGTAATTCTGTGTACCCTGGCAGTGGGAAACACAGACCGACAGCAGCAGCAGCAGGAGGAATGGAGGAGTAATGTGAGCAGCTATTGTTTGACGTAATAGCTGGTGGCAGTGTGGCAGCAGAAGGTAATTCTGTGTACCCTGGCAGTGGGAAACACAGACAGACAGCAGCAGCAGGAGGAATGGAGGAGTAGTGTGAGTGTGGCAGCAGGCAGGCAGCGTGACATAATAGCCCTGGTACCTAGCGGTGATAACAGGGCTGTAAATAAACACAACAGGAGGTCCCAGACAGCGGTCGTGCAGCCCATATCGTGTCCAATACACAACTGGGACAACACAGTTTTCAACCCGGGCACCTCAGAAAAATTAAACCTTTTTTTTTTTTTTAATGGTTTTTTGGTTTTGTTTGTACAACCAATTACACAGAGTGTAATGGCAGTGGGAAACACAGACCGACAGCAGCAGCAGCAGGAGGAATGGAGGAGTAATGGAGGAGTAATGTGAGCAGCTATTGTTTGACGTAATAGCTGGTGGCAGAGTGGCAGCAGAATGTAATTCTGTGTACCCTGGCAGTGGGAAACACAGACCGACAGCAGCAGCAGCAGGAGGAATGGAGGAGTAATGTGAGCAGCTATTGTTTGACGTAATAGCTGGTGGCAGTGTGGCAGCAGAAGGTAATTCTGTGTACCCTGGCAGTGGGAAACACAGACAGACAGCAGCAGAAGGAGGAATGGAGGAGTAGTGTGAGTGTGGCAGCAGGCAGGCAGCATGACATAATAGCCCTGGTACCTAGCGGTGATACCAGGGCTGTAAATAAACACAACAGGAGGTCCCAGACAGCGGTCGTGCAGCCCACATCGTGTCCAATACACAACTGGGACAACACAGTTTTCAACCCGGGCACCTCAGGAAAATTAAACCTTTTTTTTTTTTTTTAATGGTTTTTTGGTTTTGTTTGTACAACCAATTACACAGATATATAGCTATTGTTTGACGTAATAGCTGGTGGCAGAGTGGCAGCAGAATGTAATTCTGTGTACCCTGGCAGTGGGAAACACAGACAGACAGCAGAAGGGCAGTACACAGCAGCCCACTGTAGGTGTAAAATGTGTGGCTGCAGGCGACGTAATAGTCAAACTGAACCAGGCTGGCTTAGTGAGCAGGAGCCAGGAGGTGGTAAAGGGTGATAAGGCACATTAACGATGGTTCTTAGCCAGTTCATGTCCCCCTCTCGCCGACAACAGGGGCCAGGAACTCGCCTTCCACCCACGCCTGGTTCATCTTGAGAAACGTCAGTCTGTCCACAGACTTGTGAGACAGACGTGAGCGTTTCTCGGTGACCACGCCACCAGCTGCACTGAAGCAGCGCTCGGACAGCACGCTGGAAGGGGGGCAGGACAGCACTTCCAGGGCGTACTGCGCCAGCTCGCTCCAGATCTCCAGGCGCTTGACCCAATACTCCATGGGATCAACAGGGGCATCGCTGTCAAGCCCGCTGTAGGACCCCATGTAGTCAGCCACCATGCGGGTCAGGCGCTGGCTGTGACCGGAGGAGGATGCTGCTGCATCATGCACCTCCTCTCTAGTCACTGCTGCCGGAGCCTCTACAGTCCTGTAGAGCTCGTGGCTGAGAGACAGCAGGTCTGTGGGGCGCTTGCTGCTGGATGCAGGCACCTGCTGCTGCCTCTGTGCTGGCTGCTGGACAGTGGGGGTGGAAGGCTGGGGGAAGGCTTCCTCCAAGCGCTCAACAAGGGCCTGCTGCAAGCTCCTTATTTGTTGCGCTGGGTCTCCTCCTGCAGGCGGCAGGAACTGGCTCAACTTCCCCTTGAGGCGTGGGTCCAACATCATGCTGATCCAGATGTCCTCCCTCTGCTTCATCTGGATCACCCTGGGGTCCTTGCGCAGGCACGCCAGCATGTGCGCTGCCATTGGGAAGAGGCGGGCCACGTGTGCTGGCACATCGACGGCAGTGCTGTCATCCTCATCCTCCTCCTCTGCCGCCTCATCCTCTCTCCACCCCCGCACCAACTCATCTGCGCTGTGCTGATCCCCCTCATCAGCAGCAAAGTCAGGGACCTCCACCAAGTCCTCCTCCTCCTCCCCCTCAGAGGTGGACTGTGCAGCTGCTTGCCGCTCCTGCTGGTCCAAGGCTGCTGCTCTCTGTTCCAGCAAAGCATCGAGGGCCCTGTTCAGCAGACAAACCAGGGGCACCCACTCGCAGACCATAGCATGGTCCCTGCTCACCATGTTAGTGGCCTGCAGAAAGGGAGCCAGCACTAAGCACACCTGCTGCATGTGCCTCCAGTCATCATCGGGGACGATGGACGGGATGTTGCTGGTCTTGTCCCTTCTCCGAGCGGCGGAAACAGTGGCCAGGGCAAGGTACTGGTTGACAGCGTGCTTCTGTTCAACCAGACGCTCCAACATCGCCAGGGTGGAGTTCCAGCGAGTCGGAACGTCAAGGATCAGCCGATGGCGTGGCAGCTCCAGCTCCTTTTGCACGTCTTCCAGGCTCGCACAGGCTGCAGCCGAGCGCCGGAAGTGACGCACAACGTTCCTTGCCGTTTCCAGCAGTTCGCCCATCCCCTGGTAGGTGCGCAAGAACTTTTGCACCACCAGGTTCAGCACGTGGGCAAGACAGGGGATGTGGGTCAGGTTTTCCCTGTCTATTGCGGCAACCAGATTGGCCCCATTGTCGGCCACCACCTCTCCGACTCTGAGGCCTCTGGGGGTCAGCCAAATCCTCTCCTGCTCCTGGAGTTTGGCCAACACATGGGTTGCCATCAGCTTGGTCTTCCCAAGGCTGACCAAGTGCAGCAGCGCTTGGCAGTGGCGGGCCTTCACGCTGCTGCTGAGGCGGGGGGTTTGGCCAGGTGTGCCGGAGGATGGCAGAGGATCGGAGGAACCTGCTGCAGTTCCCCTGACCCTGCGGGGGGGCACCACCCACT
Source organism: Hyperolius riggenbachi (assembly GCF_040937935.1). NCBI lineage: Eukaryota > Metazoa > Chordata > Amphibia > Anura > Hyperoliidae > Hyperolius > Hyperolius riggenbachi. The sequence goes on along the minus strand of NC_090653.1, from coordinate 184,778,929 downwards.
GCGTTGCTGCTGCTGTGCCCGCTGCTGCTCTCCCATCCTCACCCCCTTCCACCAAGCTGACCCAGTGGACAGTGAAAGACAGGTAGCGGCCTGTCCCGAAGCGGCTGCTCCAGGAGTCCATGGTGACGTGGACCCTTTCACCAACCGCGTGCTCCAGCCCTCGCTCCACATTGGCCATCACAAAGCGGTGCAGTGCAGGAATGGCCTTGCGGGCAAAGAAGTGTCTGCTGGGGAGCTGCCAGTCTGGAGCTGCACAAGCAAGCAGCGCACGCATGTCGCTCCCCTCCTGCACAAGCGTGTACGGCAGGAGTTGGGAGCACATGGCCCATGCCAGCAAGCCATTCAGCTGCCGCACGCGACGGCTGCTGGGAGGCCCCCTGGAAGGACTCGCTCAAAAGGCTCTGGCGTGGCCTTTTGCTAGCACGGGAATCAGCAGACACAGCAGAGGAGGCCACTGAGGACTGGCTGCCAGAACAGGCCTCAGTGTCGGCGGCAGGAGTTGCAGAGGGGGGAGGAGCAGTGCGTTTCCGCACTCCTGCTGGTGCTGCTGGAGGAGCAGGAGGGCGGGTGGCTGCTGTTGCTGCTGCTGCTGCTGCTGAAGGCTGTGCAGTGATGGGTGTGGTGCCACTGCCAGCACCAGATGCCTTCAGCCTCTGGAACTCCTCATGCTGGTGGAAATGTTTTGCAGCAAGGTGGTTGATGAGCGAGCTGGTGCTGAACTTTAAGGGGTCTGCACCTCTGCTCAACTTCCGCTGACAGTGGTTGCAAGTGGCGTACTTGCTGTACACTGTGGGCATGGTGAAAAAACGCCAGATTGGTGACAAAAACGACAACCTACGGCATGGAACCGCTGCTGCCTGTCTCCCTGTGGTGGTTGGGGGGGGGGCTTGGGTGCAGCTGGTGGTGGTACTGGCAGATGCTGCTGCTGCTGCTGCTGAGCCTGAGACACCAGCAGGCTCTGGGACCTGCCTACTGCTGCCAATGCTTGCAATGATGCGCCTCCTTGCAAGGCCCACAAGCGCATCCTCCTCCTCCTCCTCAGAGCTGCTGAGGACGACATCCCGTGGAGGTGGTGGCACCCAGTCTCTGTCTGTCACCGTGTCATCATCAGCCTCCCCCTCCTGAAAAATGTCCTGCTGGGATGATGACCCCCCGAACTCCTCTCCTGATGCATGGATGGGCTGCTTGACTGTCGCCACAGTCTTGCTGTCCAATCCCTCATCCCCCAAAGTGCCCATCAGCATCTCCTCCTCCAAATCGCCAACAACAGCAGACAATTGACGCATCATGCCTGGGGTCAAAAGAGTGCTGAGTGACAGGTCGGCGACTGACGGTGAACTGGCCTCCTCCCCAGGCCCTGCTGGGCGGCTGCTGCGAACAGGGGTGGTGGTGGTGGTGGTGAGGGTGGAGGCCTCGGATGCAGAGCTGATGGCGGGCTGCTCATCCTCTGTCATCAGTTGCACCACAGTGTCTGCATCCTTTTCCTCAATGGGACGTTTCCGACCCGGCTGGAGGAAAATCGGAGCAGGTGCTACATGCTGCTGCTGCTGCTGTGTCTCTGCAGCGTGAGTTGCAAATGCTCCTGCTGGGCGGCGCCCAAGGCGTCCACGGCCAGTGGCTATGGGAGGAATGTTAGCCACTGACGCTGCTGCTGCGGAACTATGCATGGTGGCGCGGCCGCGCCCACGGCTTGCCACAATGCTGCTCCCTCTCCTCCTGATTCCCTTGCTGCCCTTCCCCTTCCCTGGCTGCCACTTCCAGACATCTTCGATGTTTTGGGCGTAAACACAAAAGTTTTTGAAAAGGGCGGGTGAAAAGTGGGGTACTTTAATGGAGTGGGTTGGTGGGTGAGGTGACTGAGTGAGTGTCCCGACTCCCTAGTACAGTAAGTAAGTAGTAACAGTCAGGAAGTACAACTAGCAGTTACAATAATCAGTAGTAATCACAAGGAAATAGAGTGTGTGTACACTACAGACAGTGAGTGCACGCACGCGCAAACACGCGCAGGAGCTGGCCTATGAACAGAGAGTGAGTGAGTGTCCCTAGTACAGTAAGTAAGTAGTAACAGTCAGGAAGTACAACTAGAAGTTACAATAATCAGTAGTAATCACAAGGAAATAGAGTGTGTGTACACTACAGACAGTGAGTGCACGCACGCGCACACACGTGCAGGAGCTAGCCTATGAACAGTGACTGAGTGAGTGTCCCTACTACAGTAAGTAAGTAGTAACTGTCAGGAAGTAGAATTTACAATAATCAATCAGTAATCAGAAGGAAATAGAGTGTGTGTACAGTACACAGACAGTGAGTGCACACACACACGCAGGAGCTAGTAGCCTATGAACAGTGACAGTGAGTGTCCTAGTACAGTTACAGCATATAACTATTCAGAAGGAAATAGAGTGTGTGTACAGTACACAGACAGTGAGTGCACGCACACGCAGGAGCTAGCCTATGAACAGTGACAGTCAGTGAGTGTCCTAGTACAGTTACAGTATATAACTATTCAGAAGGAAATAGAGTGTGTGTACAGTACACAGACAGTGAGTGAGTGCACGCACACGCAGGAGCTAGCCTATGAACAGTGACAGTCAGTGAGTGTCCTAGTACAGTTACAGTATATAACTATTCAGAAGGAAATAGAGTGTGTGTACAGTACACAGACAGTGAGTGCATGCACACGCAGGAGCTAGTAGCCTATGAACAGTGACAGTCAGTGAGTGTCCTAGTACAGTTACAGTATATAACTATTCAGAAGGAAATAGAGTGTGTGTACAGTACACAGACAGTGAGTGAGTGCACGCACACGCAGGAGCTAGTAGCCTATGAACAGTGACAGTCAGTGAGTGTCTTAGTACAGTTAAAGTATATAACTATTCAGAAGGAAATAGAGTGTGTGTACAGTACACAGACAGTGAGTGCACGCACACGCAGGAGCTAGCCTATGAACAGTGACAGTCAGTGAGTGTCCTAGTACAGTTACAGTATATAACTATTCAGAAGGAAATAGAGTGTGTGTACAGTACACAGACAGTGAGTGCACACACACACGCAGGAGCTAGTAGCCTATGAACAGTGACAGTGAGTGTCCTAGTACAGTTACAGTATATAACTATTCAGAAGGAAATAGAGTGTGTGTACACAGACAGTGAGTGCAAGCACACGCAGGAGCTTGCCTATGAACAGTGACAGTCAGTGAGTGTCCTAGTACAGTTACAGTATATAACTACAATACAAAATACAATCACTAAGTAGTAAAGGACAGCAGAAATACTGTCTAATACTATCTAATACTGTCTAATACTGTCTAATACTAATGAGAAATAAACTAACAGAGGACAGGAGGACAGCTGCCCACACAGGCAGGCCCTGAGGCCTAAAGCTGTAAGCCTGCAGCAGCAGCTGGCCTGTCTCTATGTAACACAAAAGCTACTAACTAAAATACAATGTCTATCTAACTAACAACAATATAGGTGTGTATAGGAGGTGTATGTGAGCAAAAACGCTAGGTAAATGACCACAATAGAGCTCTTGCTAAGCCAAAGCACAAAGGAGCAACTCTCTCTCTATGCAAGTCTCAGGCAAGGACGGAGAAACGGAACATGGCGGCCGCTATTTATAGGGTAGGGGCTGGCCAGGGTCCCCCTCTGTGATTGGCTGCCGTCAGAGGGCCTGGGAGCCCTCTGATTGGCTCTAAGGACATCAATCTGGGCTATGACGCTATTCGAGCTCGGTATTCGAGCTCGAATAGCGCCGTTTGCTCGAATAGCTCGAATAGTGAATGGGCTATTCGCGTTTACTCGAATAGCCCATTCGAATAGCTGCAGCTATTCGGAGCTCGAATACCGAGCTCGAATAGCTGAAAAAGAGCTCAAATATTCGAGCTACTTGAATATTCGAGCTCTGCTGAGCACCACTGCTAAGCATACGAAAACCTTGGGCATGCAGCCATATTCTGGCCCTCAGATGCAGCCGCCGACTCGGGGACAGCTGCATGCCCGTTCATGAACCAGATTTTGTTCTGACACCTTTAACCATGAGGAAAATCACCCATGTGAAAATCCTCTAAAGCCAGTTTGCCTCTCTCCTCCGGAAACCTTGCCCCGCCACACGCGAGCAAGGGAGATACCTTACCCTTGCGCCGCCCGCAACCGAAATGCCCTCTGAATCCCCTCCTCTAGTGCCAGAGTCCATAAGTCTGTGCCTATGGCGTTCAAATGGACTCCATCCCTGTTCAGAAACAAACTAGTGTCGTCCTCCAACTCCATGTGCCTTACCGCTACACCCCCCTTATTAATCACAAATCGAGATATCTCTCTATTAAGCTTCTTACGAGCCCTGTTGATCTTAACAACAGTATGTGCCATTCTCCATGAGCTCCGACCATACAAGTATCGTGCTGAGAAGAGTGTCTCGAATCCTCAACATGTCGCATTTCATATATCTTATGATCTGCCGTGTTGTCCTGGAAGCCAGATCATTCCCGCAAACGTGTAAGACCAACACATCTGGAGCTCTGTCCAGGGCCACAAATCGTTGAATCTCCGATACCACCCTTGACCAGAACATCCCTGGGAAACCAATCCATCTCACAGTTGCTGTTGATCTGGGAATGCCCAACTGCCATCCATTGGGCCGAACAGCAGCTCTCCAGGCACCCCGCATAACATAGGAGTGCCCCAGGATCCAGACCAACAGCTGAAGACAAAAACAAAGAAAGAACCAGAACACTAATGGGCAACCTAACTCAAAAAACTATAAAAAAAACCATCTGCCACCTTTAATTCTTTTTACCCACTAAATGCGGCCTTACATATAATAGAAACCTCAAAGATTCCCATCTCCCTATCCACTTGATCTGATCATTGACCAGACCCCACCTGGCTGCCTCTGTCGCCGCCCCAATTCGGAAAGAGTGAGAAGCATATTGCGAAGGTGTATAACCCAAGCTGTTATGTCTTCGGACACTGTTGACCCTTCCACCGATGGAGGAGACGTTACCCAGTAATGGGATCTAAGCGCCCACGGGCCTTCACCAACAAACCCCAAGGGGAAAGCTGGACTTAGCTGCCTAGTGTTCACCAGGTCACTACTGGGATAGTCTCAGCTGGTGGTTGGGAGAACAGTGCCACTGGAGTAATCCACTAAGGGTAAGTCCGTTGAGGCAATCCGAGTCAGGGCAGGCAGCAAACAAGAGCAGAGTCCAGTAACAATCCGAGTCAGGGCAGGCAGCGGCAAGAGCAGAGTCCAATGGCAATCCGAGTCAGGGCAGGCGGCAGGCAAGAGCAGAGTCCAATAGCAATCCGGGTCAGGGCAGGCGGCAGGCAGGAGCAGAGTCCAATGGCAATCTGGGTCAGGGCAGGCGGCAGGCAAGAGCAGAGTCCAATGGCAATCCGGGTCAGAGCAGGAGAATCAGGATAATCAAACAGGCTGGGTCACAACAGAAGATCAGACAGGAAATCAGGCTTGGTCAAGAGCGAACCGCTGAACACCAAACTAGCTGTCAGAACGAACAGCAGGGGTAGGGCCGCACTTTGATAGGGGCAGGGCCGCATCTTGAACGCTGCGCATGCGTACAAATGTCCGCCATAGTCCCGCGCATGCGTACGCGTGACCTGACGCCATTCCGCATGGACGTACGCACGCCCCCGACCGCCGTAGCCAAACCACGGCCAGCAACGCGCGCGCGCAGAGACCACCGGACGCCAGTGCGGGACTGAAGCCACACATGGAGGACGCCGCGGACGGAGCAGAGCCATGTGAGTATGACACTGCCTCCCCCTTAAGGGCAGTCTCCGAATGCCCTCAGGACCAGGTTTCCCTGGAAATCTCTTGTGGAAAGCCTTCACCAGCCGAGGAGCATGGACGTTCCGTGCCGGTTCCCAGGAATTCTCCTCAGGACCGAAAGCAACCCATTTGATCAAATAGTGGACTGAGTTTCCCCGCCTTTTGCTATCCAGGATTCTCTCTACCTCAAATTCCTCTTGACTCTCAACCACGGTAGGCTGAGGAGGACCAGTCACTCTACTGCTGTAACCAGAACCGGGACAAGGTCCTCCAGCACCCAAGGCTCAGACACCAAAGTGCGCCCCTCCATCCCTGCCACCCCAGCTGTCACACACTGATTGCTATTAGTCTAAGAGGCGCCACAGGGCCCACAACCTCCCCAACACCTTAATATCTAGTTATCTGGCTTGCAGTCACTGCCATGTATCCCCTTTTCCTATTTCTTTCTGCTTCAAACACAATTAGGAATGACAGCTGAATGAATTCTGCGCCCCCTCCTACACTGCGCCCTGAGGCTGGAGCCTCTCCAGCCTATGCCTCGGCCCGGCCCTGGCTGTAACGATCATGTACTACCTTCTTCAGGCAAGATACGTGGAATACCGGATGAATCTTAATAGACCCGGGTAAAGCAAGCTTGAACGCTACATCATTGATCTTCTGGATGATGGAAAAAGGACCGATAAACTTGGGTCCTAACTTACTGGAAGGACAGCGGATATTGAGATTAGTTGTTGACAACCATACTTTATCTCCTATTTTGAAAACCTGATTCCTGCCTCTCTTCTTGTCAGCAGACTTCTTTGCTTTGGTCTGGGCCTGCCGAATTTTCTCCTGCAGTTGAATAAAGTTTTCTGATAGCCACTCCAGTCTCTCTTGAACTTTAGGAACCGATGAATCTGTTTTGATACCAGGAAAAATTACTGGATGAAATCCATAATTTGAAAAATAAGGAGTTTGTCCTGTGGTTGAATGAACCGAGTTGTTATATGCTACCTCTGCCAAAGGTAGAAGACTAGACCAATCATCCTGGGCTGCTGAGGAGAAGCATCGCAAATATTGTTCCAGAGATTGATTGGTCCTCTCCGTCTGGCCATTAGTTTGAGGATGATACCCTGAAGACAAAGAAAGTTTCACATCTAAGTTTTTCCATAATTCCTTCCAAAACTTTGAGGTGAATTGTACCCCTCTATCAGATAGAATATTAGCTGGCAATCCATGCAAGCGAACAACTTCCTTGATAAAAATCTCGGCAGTAGTAGCAGCCGACGGAATTCCTTTTAGGGCTATGAAATGGGCCATCTTAGTAAACCTGTCAACTATCACCAAAATAGCCGTGTTGCCGGAGGATACAGGTAATTCCACAATAAAATCCAATGATATCATCTCCCAGGGGCGGGAGGGAATGGGAAGTGGTGTTAAAAGTCCCCATGGTTTGGACCTGGAACTCTTAGATCTAGCACATATAGAGCATGCCAGCACATAATCAACACAATCTCTCCTCATCTCTGGCCACCAAAAATTTCTCTGTAATAGTTCCAAAGTTTTAGCAGTTCCACCATGGCTGGCCAGTTTATGATCATGGCATATAGATAAAACAGATATTCTATCATCTTCGGGAACAAAGATTTTATCCTTAAACAAAAATAGACCATCCTGCAACTGAAGTCCAAAGGATGAATCTGGAGGTGAAGACAAGGAACTGAGTCTGATCTGTTGTAGGACATCAGATTGTGAGGAGAAAGTTCCGGGCAGACAGAATAGTATCTGGAGGGGAAGAAGGATCCTTTTCAGTAAACATTCGTGAGAGGGCATAAGGCTTCGTGTTTTTTGAACCTGGACGATAAGTCAAATGAAAATTGAACCTAGAAAAGAACAAAGCCCATCTAGCCTGCCTGGGTCTGAGGCGTTTAGCGGTGCGAAGATACTCCAAGTTCCGGTGATCAGTAAAGATAGGAATAGGCTCCTTAGTACCTTCAAGTAAATACCGCCACTCCTCAAGGGCCAATTTAATGGCCAAGAGCTCTCTATCTCCAATGTCATAATTCCTTTCTGCAGGATTTAATTTCCTAGAAAAATAAGCAACCGGATGTAGTGTAGATTTGGGTTCAAAATACTGGGACAAGACCGCCCCTACTGCGGATTCTGACGCATCCACCTCAAGCACAAAGGGTCTGGTTGGATCAGCATGCCATAATATTGGAGCAGATGTAAACAGCTTTTTGAGTAAATCAAATGCTACTTGAGCTTCCGGAGTCCAGGAGAAAGTACACTGAGCCTTGGTAAGCTGTGTAATTGGAGTTACAACAGCTGAGAATCCTTTAATAAATTTCCTATAGAAATTTGCGAACCCTAAAAATCGCTGCACCCCTTTCTTATCAATAGGTGTGGGCCAATCCAAAATGACTGAGACTTTATTGGGATCCATAGAAATACCACCATGGGAGATGTGTAAACCCAAAAACTGTATATTTGTCTTCTCAAACTCACATTTGGAAGCCTTAGCATAAAGACCATGCACTCTTAAACATCCCAGCACCTTCTTTACATGTTCTTGATGTTTCTCCAAAGAATCTGAAAAGATCAGGATGTCATCCAAATATACGATCATAAATTGGTCCAGGAAATCTCTAAAGATGTCATTCACCAGATGTTGGAAGGTAGCAGGAGCATTGCACAACCCAAATGGCATAACAAGGTATTCATAATGTCCGAACCGTGATCTGAAGGCGGTCTTCCATTCGTCACCCTTACGGATGCGGACTAAATTGTAAGCTCCATGAAGGTCTAACTTAGAGAAAACTTGCGCAAATCGGAGATGTTGAAATAAATTGGTCATAAGAGGAAGAGGATATCTGTTCTTGACTGTTATTTTATTGAGGCCTCTGTAATCTACACAAGGACGGAGAGATCCATCTTTTTTTTCTACAAAAAAATATGCCTGCACCTGCTGGGGAAGTAGAGGCCCTAATGAAACCTTTGCGGAGATTCTCCTCAATATATTCCTTTAATGTTCGTGCCCCCGGTTCTGATAGTGGGTAGACATGACCAAAGGGAATTTCGGCCCCGGGTAAAAGGTCGATAGGACAATCATAAATCCTATGAGGAGGGAGTTCATCGGCAGCTTTTTCATTAAATACATCCAGGAAATCGTGATACTGAGGAGGGACTAGTGCCTTATTTTCAGAATGGATACACAGTAGTCTTCCTGCCCTTGGAAGACAATAGCGAGCGCAGTAGGCAGAAGAAAAGGTGATTCTTTCCGTAGCCCAATCAATCCGGGGGTTGTGTGCCTGCAGCCAAGGCATTCCAAGATGATTGGGAATAACGGGGACGGAAGTAAATCAAAACAGAGATATTCTTGGTGTTCTGTAACGGTTGTGGAATTCTCTCCGTGATCAGCGCACATGGCGTGCGCTGACACTGCGGAAATCCTCCACAAGCGTATAATTTGAGGGAACCCAGCAGAAGATGCAATGCACCTGTAGAGGGAAATTCCTGTCGGCAGGTGGAGCTGTGGAGTGCTGAGGAACAGCTCCTCTGCCCTATCACACATGCCAGACAGGAATTGTACGAAGGGGAGAAACGCAATCGCAAGAGAAGCGATTGAGAGTGAGCACAGAGACAGATTGTATGTGTGTGCACCAAACTAGTCGCCAACCCGCGACGGTGCATACACAACAGCAGATATGAAGTAGGAACGCAATCGCGAGAGAGGCGATTGCCAGAGGTGACACAAGGCTACAGCAAGGCAGAGCACGAGAGTAGCAAAGGCACAGCAAATCATACAATGAGGAGATACGGAAAATAACAAACGCTAGCTAAACGCGAACACCGCACTCATTCCCAACAGTGCACGCATTTATGCGCGGTCTCCACGTGATAAGCACAATAGAGACAAGCACGCCTAACTAACCACCGACAGACAAACATGAAACAGAGGACGCGAGCGATTGCTTAACGGTTACCTCACCACAGCAATAGCGAAAAGAGGCCAGTGCGATCCAGGGAGACAGAGAGATGGAGATCAGACGGATCCACAGCACTAGCGCTAGGCGAGTGCGATCCAGGCAAGACAGATAGAGGAGATAGCTGGTAGCAACCGCTGCTCCAGCTATACTCCAAGAACAAAGATCAGAACGACTTCCTGTTGACTAGAGTTGGGCCGAACCTCCGATTTTAGGTTCGTGAACCCTGTTCGCGAACTTCGGCGAAAGGTTCGGTTCGCGAAAAAGTTTGCGAACCGCAATAGACTTCAATGGGGAGGCGAACTTTGAAAGTTTAAAAAAATTCTATCAACTGGAAAAATGATAGAAAACATGTTTCAAAAGCTCTATTACCTGGAGCCACATCTAATTGAGTGAAATACACATCACTGCTGGAGGACCCACCCTCCCTCCTCCAAGCAAGGTCCTTTATACCATTTGCCTGCCTACACTAATTAGTTATGGGACAGCTGCTACACACTCTGCTAGGGAGATTTTAATTGGCCTCCTCCCTCCACCCTCCACCCTTCTACCTATTCCCTCCTCCCTCCTACCAGAGGGAGGAGGGTCTCTTCTGCCAGGGAATTATACTATTTTAAAAACCAGTATACATCATACCATAGCTGGGAATACATACATGAGTATACATCATACCATAGCTGGGGATACATACATGAGTATACATCATACCATAGCTGGGAACCAAACCCAGATCTCACTGTGTGGTGGGCATGTCACCCTAAGCACTGTACCACTACAGAAGTAATTGAAGCTAGCCTAAAATTTAACATTTATGCTCAATGCAATAGAACTATTAGGTTGCTTAAAGGAGAACTGTAGTGAAAGGTATATGGAAGCTGCCATATTGATTTCCTTTTAAGCTATACCAGTTGCCTGGCAGCCCTGCTGATCTATTTGGCTGCAGTAGTGTGAATCACACCAGAAACAAGCATGCAGCTAATCTTGTCAGATCTTACAAAAATGTCAAACACCAGATCATACCATAGCTGGGAATCGAAACCAGATCTCACTGTGTGGTGGGCACATCACCCTAAGCACTGTACCACTACAGAAGTAAGTGAAGCTAGCCTAAAATTTAACATTTATGCTCAATGCAATAGAACCATTAGGTTGCTTAAAGGAGAACTGTAATGAAAGGTATATGGAGGCTACCATATTGATTTCCTTTTAAGCAATACCAGTTACCTGGCTATCCTGCAGATCCTCTGCCTCCAATACTTTTAGCCCTAGACCCTGAACAAGCATGCAGCAGATCTGGTGTTTGACATTTTTGTAAGATCTGACAAGATTAGCTGCATGCTTGTTTCTGGTGTGATTAACACTACAGTGGCTGGATAGTGTACTGGTTAAGGGCTCTGCCTTTGACATGGGAGACCAGGGTTTGAATCCTGGCTAGGTCAAGTACCTATTCAGTAAGGAGTTCAAGGCAAGACTCCCTAACACTACAGGGTGGCCTCTTGAGCGCGTCCCTGTGGCTTGCAGCTCTTGAGCGCTTTGAGTCTGACAGGAGGAAAGCACTATATAAATGTTTGGATTATTATTATTACTGCAGCCAAATAGATCAGCAGGGCTGCCAGGCAACTGGTATAGCTTAAAAGGAAATCAATATGGCAGCCTCCATATACCTCTCACTACAGTTCTCCTTTAAGCAACCTAATGGTTCTATTGCATTGAGCATAAATGTTAAATTTTAGGCTAGCTTCACTTACTTCTGTAGTGGTACAGTGCTTAGGGTGATGTGCCCACCACACAGTGAGATCTGGGTTCGATTCCCAGCTATGGTATGATCTGGTGTTTGACATTTTTGTAAGATCTGACAAGATTAGCTGCATGCTTGTTTCTGGTGTGATTCACACTACTGCAGCCAAATAGATCAGCAGGGCTGCCAGGCAACTGGTATAGCTTAAAAGGAAATCAATATGGCAGCCTCCATATACCTCTCACTACAGTTCTCCTTTAAGCAACCTAATGGTTCTATTGCATTGAGCATAAATGTTAAATTTTAGGCTAGCTTCACTTACTTCTGTAGTGGTACAGTGCTTAGGGTGACATGCCCACCACACAGTGAGATCTGGGTTCGATTCCCAGCTATGGTATGATGCATACTCATGTATGTATCCCCAGCTATGGTATGATGTATACTCATGTATGTATTTCCAGCTATGGTATGATGTATACTGGTTTTTAAAATAGTATAATTCCCTGGCAGAAGAGACCCTCCTCCCTCCGGTAGGAGGGAATAGGTAGAAGGGTGGAGGGAGGAGGGAGGAGGGAGGCCAATTAAAATCTCCCTAGCAGAGTGTGTAGCAGCTGTCCCATAACTAATTAGTGTAGCCAGACAACTGAGTCAAATGGTATAATGGACCTAGCTTGAAGGGAGGGTGGGCGGGTTCTCTAGCACTGAAAGCAGTGTGTTTGACAATAACATGTCTGCTGACAGTGAAATGGAGGCTAAAAATTTTGCTCAATACAGCATTATGGGGCGAATCGAACTTCCGCAAAAGTTCGCCTGATGCAGGCGAACGCGAACCCCCAAAGTTCGCCTGGAACCGTTCGCCGGCGAACCGTTCGGCCCATCTCTACTGTTGACCACCGCAGGGACAGGACAATCGCAACAGACAAACAAAACAGATATGCAATCCTAACTGCACTAGGGAAACCTGCCTAGTGCAGTCCCAGGAATTACTCTAAACTAATCTTCAAACAATGAGCAAGGCTGACACTCTCCGGAGTGTTTCACAGGAAGAATCCTTATGACCAGCAAAGGTCTGTGATATCACATGGTATATATAGAGCAAGCCTACAAGGGATGTGGCTAGGCAATTTGCATGACAAACGTATGCAAACTCTTCAGCAGCAGCAAGCTGAAAAACTGACAAAAGGTCTCTCTTCCAGAGACCTGCAGAATGCAGACCTGAACAATGGTCAAAAAGCTGCCTGCCTGCACAGGCAGCTGAACAGATCATTACAATACCCCCCCCCCCCCCCTAGGGTCGAATTCCAGGCGACCCTCAAAACTGCTATTAGCAAAAGACTCTACCTGAAGACTCATGAAGGTCGGGACAGCCCGACAAGGTCCAATTCCAGAGTCAGTCCACCCGAAACCGACCTCATCGGAAGCAGAAGCCACCGAAACATGCCCATCAGTACCGCAAGTCTCAGTGTAACACCCATCAGGACTGTGAATGCCAGAGAAGAAGCCATCGACACCCTCCAGACCATACCCACCACCTTCCAAGGAGTGTCCGAAGATACCATACCTGCCACAATACCTGTTCGAAGTGTCTCTTTCAAGACAAAAGCCACTGTTGATCCTATCCAGGGTATCAAGCAAAATCTCTCCCGGAATCTCCCAAAACCCTTTGGAGCTCTGCAGAGATCCCAAGAGGCCAGAACGCGGAGCAGACTGCTCACATGGAGAACCGCCAAGAATCCCCATGGAACCAATGATTATTCTGGATTCAGAATTACCCAGACACCCATCAAGATCAGGACTTTCCGGGACCACTTCTGGGCATGCGACCAGGCAGGCCATATCAGAGCATGTCTCCACTGAGGAAGCATCTGAGTATGCTGGTAACCGAGGCACACATGGGCTTTCTGGGTCACAGAGCACATTGGGGTACACCAGCACAGGAGAAACCTCAGGACATGTTGGGGAACTGCCAACCTCAGAGTCCGACACGAGAAAATCAAAACCAGGACCGGGCATAAATTCATCACGAGTAGGGGCCACAGGCACTGGTCTTTCAAAAGAAGACTCGGACTCAAATTCAGAAATTTCTGTGACTGCAATATCATCATTGACTACACTTGCGTGAAGCTCCACCAGAGCTGCAAAGGTAGTTAGTACAACAGCAATGCCCACTGAAGTGGGTAAAACCTTAGGCGGATCTGGGGGGCAGGAGGTATCTCCTAGAAGTTCTGCACCCTTTAGGAGGGACTTGGAAACCTCCAAAACATCAACTAAGACCCCAGAAATGTCATTTTCCAAGTTTTCTAAGAAGGGTTCTAAACTATCCATGTTACAGGGCTGAACATCAAATACCTCTTGCAGGCAGGGCAAATGTCCCAGGAATGGTTCCACCATAAGCTGAGACTGAATTTCATCATCATGAGGGGAATGTACAGGTATATTTACTGGAACACACACTGACTCCCTAACTTCAATCTTACTGCACCCAGAATTCTGCGTAGCAGTCAAACTAGCTTGCAACTCCAAAACTGCAGAAAAACAGGTGAGAATAGCAGCAATACTAGGGGCCTCTAGGGGCATCGCAGGAGATATAGTACAAGGCAATATTGACTCATCCAGAGTACAGGGTGGAGAGTCAGAACTTTCTTCAAAGCAAGAAAGGGACTCCCAAATGTCAGTGTGATTGGACTTCATATTGTTATTCATGGTACAGGGCAGGCTCAGAGAAACCTTCTCTGGACCCAGCAAAGATGCTTCAGAGTCAGATTCGCAAAACTAAAGTGCTGTCTCACTCTTAGACTCGACTAACGATGTTGAATCCGAGGAGACAGAACGCAAAATTTGCGAATCCAAGATCGCTTTAGGTTGTGAAACTGACACTTCCATGGCGCAAATCTCTGCGATCTGTGGAGCAGACTGCAAGGCGTTTAGGACAGAAACACTGGAGCAACTGTCATCAGGCAACAGGCCCTCACAGGCGTGAACAGGGTGAGACAAAGACGCATTAGCAGTAGAAATAGCGACAACATCAGGAAAAACTTTATTAGACATATTAATTTTACTTTTGATGCTGCATAATTTAGGAATTTTACCCATAGAAGAATCACAGATGGAAGATCTTAAAGATCTGTCTCTAAATGACAAGGGGTCCCACACATCCTTGAGAAAACTGGCACATTCATACTGATCACAATCTGCAGGAACATCCGAGAAACAGGCATTAGATTGCATAGATTCAAACTGCACACAGACAGGAGAGAATCTTTCAGGATCCGCACAGGAATCAACCACAGTGGTACACCCATTCATTTCAGAACGCACAATGTCAAGACTCACATGCTTTACCCCAGAAAGGCAGGAACAATCATCCGACAACGATGTCTCTTTATTGGAATCAATTGATTGGTGTGTGTGCAACTCATCCAAAATCGTCTGCCACACATACAACACCGGATCCACAAAATACCTGTCACACTCATCAGAATCTATCAAAGTGTGCACGGAAGTGAGACAATCATTCAAGACATCTTCGCTTTTTGCGATGTAAAAATCGCAAAAGGCTTCCCAATCAAAATCAAATTCCTCCATCAAGGCCCCAATGTCCCATGAGGCAAATGGAGGTTCAAACAGGCCAGTATCCAGATAATCTCCATATGGGTGAAGTTCAGGAACAAGAACAGATTTTTTAACTGCTTTAATATAGTGTGCGATCCTACCTATAATAGGCTCCACATAAACTTTGGATTGGGGCAAAAAACCCGGAGACGGAACAACATCATTGTAAACATCATTATCACACTGCATGGTCTTGCACATTTCAGACTTGACAGAAATAACCTCTTTATTTGTGGTTGCTAGGGGCAACGAATCTTTTGGCTGACAAGCCAAATCAGCAGATTGGCCTGCAAGCACCAACTCATTAACATATGGTAATGACACAGAAATGTTGCATAACCTTTACTGATCAGTGTCATGCACTGCAGGAAAAAACTCATATAAATAACCTGGTAGGGGAATTCTAAGCTTACGAGAAAATACATGACTCAGAAATCTGCGAGGGTTATGTCTCAGATTTTTGTGTCTGGCATACTCATCCGCCCACATGAACAGATCCCCTTGGAAAAGATTGTAAGCAATCTGACCACTCCAAGTGGAAATATTGGTGGCCTGAAACTCAGGATTTGCCAAAAATCTGAAACATTCTGATATAAACTCATCTCTGGTTTCAGAGGCCAGTATCTTAAACCTCTTAAAGACACAGGAGCCATATTTGACCAAATCGTACAAATCGGAAATTCCCTTTAGACTGGGAATTTCGGTTTGGCTGGTCATACTTTAACGGTTGTGGAATTCTCTCCGTGATCAGCGCACAAGGCGTGCGCTGACACTGCGGAAATCCTCCACAAGCGTATAATTTGAGGGAACCCAGCAGAAGGTGCAATGCACCTGTAGAGGGAAATTCCTGTCGGCAGGTGGAGCTGTGGAGTGCAGAGGAACAGCTCCTCTGCCCTACCACACACGCCAGACAGGAATTGTACGAAGGGGAGAAACGCAATCGCAAGAGAAGCGATTGAGAGTGAGCACAGAGACAGATTGTATGTGTGTGCACCAAACTAGTCGCCAACCCGCGACGGTGCATACACAACAGCAGATATGAAGTAGGAACTCAATCACGAGAGAGGCGATTGCCAGAGGTGACACAAGGCTACAACAAGGCAGAGCACGAGAGTAGCAAAGGCAAAGCAAATCATACAATGAGGAGATACGGAAGATAACAAACGCTAGCTAAACGCGAACACCGCACTTATTCGCAACAGTGCACACATTTATGCGCGGTCTCCACGTGATAAGCACAATAGAGACAAGCACGCCTAACTAACCACCAACACACAAACATGAAACAGAGGACGCGAGCGCTTGCTTAACGGTTACCTCACCGAGCCTCCAGCAAGCGTTCGTAGCAGACAAGACAGACACACGAAAACATGAACAAGCGAGAGATAGGATCCACAGCAATAGCGAAAAGAGGCCAGTGCGATCCAGGGAGACAGAGAGATGGAGATCAGACGGATCCACAGCACTAGCGCTAGGCGAGTGCGATCCAGGCAAGACAGATAGAGGAGATAGCTGGTAGCTACCGCTGCTCCAGCTATACTCCAAGAACAAAGATCAGAACGACTTCCTGTCGACCACCCCAGGGACAGGACAATCGCAACAGACAAACAAAACAGATATGCAATCCTAACTGCACTAGGGAAACCTGCCTAGTGCAGTCCCAGGAATTACTCTAAGCTAATCTTCAAACAATGAGCAAGGTTGACACTCTCCGGAGTGTTTCACAGGAAGAATCCTTATGACCAGCAAAGGTCTGTGATATCACATGGTATATATAGAGCAAGCCTACAAGGGATGTAGCTAGGCAATTTGCATAACAAACGTATGCAAATTCTTCAGCAGCAGCAAGCTGAAAAACTGACAAAAGGTCTCTCTTCCAGAGACCTGCAGAATGCAGACCTGAACAATGGTCAAAAAGCTGCCTGCCTGCACAGGCAGCTGAGCAGATCATTACATGTTCATTATCGATGGTAGTAAGTAAAGGTAGTGTTTCCTGCGCAATTGGTCCTGAACCAATATTTGAACCATCAGCTAATTGTATAGGGAGAGGGTATTTCTTGTTCCGGGTAGCAAGGCTTAGTTGTTGAGCCAAGTTGGAGTCAATGAAGCATGAACATGCGCCTGAGTCAATGACTGCTTTGACCTCGGTCATCCCTCTTGGGCCCTGTAGAGACAAAAATAAAGAAATACGAGCAGAGGATCCAAAGGATGGAATCCCAGAAGTTTTCTCCGAATCTTCCGACTTACTATTAGGTCTTATTGGGCAAGAATTCCGGAAATGACCCGTGCCTCCACAATAAAGACATAAGTTGGCCATACGCCGACGTTGGCGTTCTTCTGCAGTAAGAGCAAGAACATCCTGGGCCGGAGTAGGTGTGGATGAGGACCCTCCAGGAACAGATGAAGGAATTGTGGAAGGGCCCCATACAGGACGGACAACACCTGCCTTTTCCAATCTCCTTTCCCTGAAGCGACGATCAATCTGAATCGCCAAGGTGGTTCGTTCCTTAAGAGTCTCGGGAACCCCTACCCGAGCAAGTTCATCTTTAAGTTGTTCACTGAGACCCAAGCGAAACTGGTGTTTAAGGGCAGCATCATTCCACAAAGAATCGGAGCTCCACCTGCGAAAATCTGACACATATTCCTCCACAGGTCGTCTGCCCTGTTGCAGGGCCGTTAGAGCAGCTTCAGCAGAAGCAACACGACCCGGGTCGTCATAGAGTTCCGCTAGTGCAGTAAACAATGCTTCAGAAGAGCCAAGAGCAGGATATTGGAGGTCTCTAAGTTGTAAAGCCCAAGACTGAGGTTCCCCTTGAAGAAGTGAAATGATTGTGCCCACTTTGATCTCCTCAGAAGAATAAGTACGGGGTTGCAAAGAAAAATATAGTTGACAAGCCCCCTTGAAAAGCCTGAACTTGCTGCGGTCTCCTGAAAATCAATCTGGTAGAGGAATCTTGGGCTCGGGAGCAGAGGTGGTGACAGTGACAGACGGAGTGGGTGGAACTACCGGAGGAGCAGCAGCAGCTATCTGAATCTGTCCTTTCAACTGGTGGTAACTCTGTTGGACCTCCTGAACGGATATCCGAAGTTGAGCTATTTGTTGAAATAGTTGCTCAATGGCTGAAGTTTCCGTGGGGTTAGGTCCTCCAGAGGCTTCCATTTTATGTTATGGCTGTTCGTATCTGTTATGTCTTCGGACACTGTTGACCCTTCCACCGATGGAGGAGATGTTACCCAGTAATGGGATCTAAGCGCCCACGGGCCTTCACCAACAAACCCCAAGGGGAAAGCTGGACTTAGCTGCCTAGTGTTCACCAGGTCACTACTGGGATATTCTCAGCTGGTGGTTGGGAGAACAGTGCCACTGGAGTAATCCACTAAGAGTAAGTACGTTGAGGCAATCCGAGTCAGGGCAGGCAGCAAACAAGAGCAGAGTCCAGTAACAATCCGAGTCAGGGCAGGCAGCGGCAAGAGCAGAGTCCAATGGCAATCCGAGTCAGGGCAGGCGGCAGGCAAGAGCAGAGTCCAATAGCAATCCGGGTCAGGGCAGGCGGCAGGCAAGAGCAGAGTCCAATGGCAATCCGAGTCAGGGCAGGTGGCAGGCAAGAGCAGAGTCCAATAGCAATCCGGGTCAGGGCAGGCGGCAGGCAAGAGCAGAGTCCAATGGCAATCCGGGTCAGGGCAGGAGAATCAGGATAGTCAAACAGGCTGGGTCACAACAGAAGATCAGACAGGAAATCAGGCTTGGTCAAGAGCGAACCGCTGAACACCAAACTAGCTGTCAGAACGAACAGCACTGAACGCTGGGAAGGGACCGCCTTTTATAGGGGCAGGGCCGCACTTTGGCGCGTGATCTCGAACATTGCGCATGCGTACAAATGTCCACCATAGTCCCGCGCATGCGTACGCGTGACCTGACGCCATTCCGCATGGACGTACGCACGCCCCCGACCGCCGTAGCCAAACCACGGCCAGCAACGCGCGCGCAGAGACCACCGGACGCCAGTGCGGGACTGAAGCCACACACAGAGGACGCCGCGGACGGAGCAGAGCCACGTGAGTATGACACAAGCGAGCCAATGCACTTATAAAAACTGTCACGAACTGATATTTTGAAAGTGAAGAGCCAACCGCGTGGCATAAAAAAGCACCCTCTGCTCCCACCCATACTTCCAAAAACCTCTGTACCGACTGTACTGGACATGCTAGAGAGTTTTACACCAGAAACAATAAAATTATTCTACCCTCTCCCAAGCGATCCATCTTAGATCCCCGCAGATACACCTCAACTCCACCCGGGGTACAACTCACTTCGCCCCGCATCAGCCCCCCGTAATGTTTTGTATTCCTGCTAACCAACTCACTAACCCTAAAAGCCCCAAAGAAGGCCAATGTGAACGCGGTGCCAAAAAACCTCACTTCGTAAGGTGGAGTACAAAACCCACCCAGGCAACCAACTATCGCAAGTAACAATTGAAATGGGACTGGGCGCCTAGAGTTCCTGATGACTCCGCTCTGTGACCTGAACCCCCTCATGGCCATCCGAACCCGTAAGTCTTTTGTAATGTCTGTGGTCATCTAATGATGTTGATCCAGGGATTTTATCTGATTGCTATCTGGAGTCGGGAAGGAATTTTTCCCTTTTGGGGCTAATTGGACCATGCCTTGTAAGGGTTTTTTCGCCTTCCTCTGGATCAACCAAAATAACTATGTAACTATGTAACTATGTGGTTCCTTGAAGCTGGAAACAAAAAGCGAATGCTGCTAAACACTTGGCTAGCATCGCTGCTGACACCCCTGACGCTCCCTTTATGACCATAATTTGAAAGAGGAGGTACAACCGTTCCTCATTCGAACTGCAACCCCCAGCCTGTCTGGACAATTCATTCCATTGATCCTAAACAGCCATATATGCCGCCCAAGTAGAGGCAGATAACGATCTCAATATCCAATCTTCTATGCATCTAGCGGTATGTCCCATAGGGCCCGGGGGCATGGAGCCCCTTGCCGTTCTGCTTCCGGTGCACTGTTCCAAAATCTCTGCCATTGGAATCGAGAGAGCATCAGCCACCTCATTCTCAATCACAGGGAAATGAACAGCGAAAACAAACATATTAAAGCTCAGGCAACTGAGAACTAATCACCGTAACACCCTCACAACTGGTGGGGATGAAACCAACAATCTGCAGTTACAACACCCAGATTGTCACAGTTGAACCGAATGCGTTTTTTCCATAATAAGGGGCCCCATAACTTGACAGCTACTAGTATCGGAAAAAGTTCCAACAGCAACAGGTTTTTTGTAAAACCTAATTGCTCCCACTTGTCAGGCCACCTCTCAGCGCACCGCCTACCTGTGAAATACGCCCCGAAGCCACATGACCCTGCCGCGTCGGTAAATAGTTCCAGGTCATGATTCCCTATGCTCTCTTCCATCCACATAGAATGCCCATTAAATTCAGTCAAGAAGACTAGCCACATACGCAAGTCTTCTTTGTGTTCCCCCACCAATCGTATGCTCATCGCATACAATTGGTGGGGGAACACAAAGAAGACTTGCGTATGTGGCTAGTCTTCTTGGCTCCCGCCTTGGCCATTGCTAGATGCTAGAGATGGCCCGAACATTTCGACCGCGAACTTATTCGTGCAAACTTCGGTGGTTCGCGTTCGCGGTGAACCGCAAACTTTATGGCGGTTCGACCCGCCCCCTATACTACATCATTAGGGTCAACTTTGACCCTCTACATCACAGTCAGCAGGCACAGGGTAGCCAATCAGGCTACACTCCCTCCCTGGAACCCCACCCCCCTTATAAAAAGCAGGCAGCGTCAGCCTCGTGTGGCTGCAGTAATTAGAGAAGGGAGAGGTACTGCAGAGACATTAGGGAAAGCTTAGTTAGGCTACATTTAGGCTTGTTAGGTTGCTCTTTCTTGCTGATACTTTTTGCTAAAAAGCAATCCTCATCCTCAACAGCTCTTTTGAGAGCTAATGTTGTTCTTGTGATCTATTTTTTTGTGTGTGTAACGAAAAATCCGCAACGCGGATGGATTGCAGAAATATGGTCGCATCCAATCCGGCAAGCGGACTTTCCAACGCGGGATGCGGAAATTCGTCCACATCCGCTGTGCAAACCCGTCCGAGCACTCTGCTCCAAACTCACCAGCATGCTGCTCACCAGGACTCTTGCCTCTAGGGGGCGGGCGCGCACGACAGACACGCCTTTATACTCTTAGAAAGCGTGTCAGCTGACCTGGAGAGCAGCTGACATTTTAGCCTGCTCGGATTGGTTGCTGCCTGGGTTGGAGACTTCTTTCCCAGGCAGTATATAAGGAAGTGCTTTTCAGTCACACTTCGTCTGTGTTTGCGATACCCTGTGTCAGCACTCAGACCTAGTCAGCCTTGTCTTTGATATTGTGTTATATATTGGTTTATCGCCAATATATACACATATTATACTGTTTGATTTATCGTGTATTCTGTGCCTGTCTTGATTACTCTTCTGCTTCCTGATTTTGTACTGCGCCAGCCCATACCGTTATCAACTATTGGCTTGGTTTCCGACTATTCTCTTGTCTCACGTTTCTGTACTGCTGTCGCCTGATCTGTTGCCGAACCTCATTTTGTCTGACCTTTCTCCCTTCAGTGGAACGTCTCCCACTGTAGGGTTCTATCAGAGGCTTGCCTCTTTGAGACGACCGCCACTAGCAGTACTTTATACTGGTTGAACTCGATGGACGTATGTCTTTTTTCAACCAAAATAACTATGTAACTATGTAACTCCTCCACTCCGTCCTTTGGAGGATCTCACACACAGGGTTCCCATTCAGAGGTAACCACACCTCTGAGGAATTACGGTGTGGTGGATATTTCCACAGACTTGAATTTACACTGTATATTATTATTGTTGTCCAGCTTGCTGGAGGTTGTATCTCTGAGCCCTATAGAGATACTCTATTGTACCCAGCACCCTCTTGCGTACAATTGTATCATGTCACGCTATACTTGCATTATTGGTGATTCTGCAGATCACCATATAATCAGGTATAGCATCTGTATTATTGGTGATACTGCAGATCACCAATAATCAGAATAGCGGTGCTTGCTGACACCAATCGCTACATAAACACAGACCAGAAAGAAGTAAGATGGAGGAGGTGGTAAATCAGCTTCAGACCGTAAGGGCAGAAGTAGAACAGCTGAAGATTACTGTGACTGCACAGCAGGCTCAGATTACTCAGCTGACTGAGACTGTCCAGAGGCTGCAACCGCCACTTAACGTTCTACCTCCCCCGGCTCCTAGTGAGCCTAAAATTAATATTCCTGAGAGATTTTCAGGTGCTAGGGCAGATTTCCAGAACTTTCGCCACAGAGTGTTATCTTACTTTCAGATGAGACCTGTGTCCTCGGGAACCGAGGCTCAGAAGGTTAATCTCATCAAGACCCTATTGCATGCCAACTCCCAGACCTGGGCTTACGGCTTACCTGATGAGCATCCTGCTCTCTCTTCTGTCCATGAGTTTTTTAAGGCCATGGCGGTCATCTACGATGATCCAGATAGTGCCGCCACGGCCGAACGCAAACTCAAAAACCTTAAACAGGGTTTAAGTGTCTCCACTTACTAACTTGACTAAGAAGGAGGCTGATGTCTCTCATTGGTCAAAAGAGGCATGTGCAGCATTTTCCTCTCTAAAAGAAGCTTTCTGTTCTGCTCCCATATTACGTCATGTAGATGTTGCTTCTCCATTCTTAGTGGAAGTGGATGCCTCAGAAGTTGGAGTGGGAGCAGTATATTCTCAGCGTTCAGGAATTCAGGACAAACTTCATCCCTGTGCTTTCTTTTCTAGAAAATTCTCTCCTGCCCAGAGAAATTATGATGTTGGGAACAGGGAATTGTTGGCCATTAAGCTTGCTTTTGAGGAATGGTTCGAGGGGGCAGAGCCTGTAATAACTGTATACACGGATCATAAAAACCTACAGTACATTGAAAAGGCTAAAAGACTCACCCCCAGACAGGCTAGATGGGCTCTCTTTTTCTCCCGTTTTAATTTCATAATTACATTTACACCAGGGAGTAAGAACGTCAAAGCAGACGCCCTTTCTCGTTGTTTTGAACCCGAAACTGCTCCAACCCCTTCCCCAGAAAGTATCTTGTCAAAAGAGATATCATCCTGGCAGCCACTGAAATAGTTAAGGACCTTACCAGCCTTCTAAGTCCTTTCCAATTGGAAGTCCCAGAAGGGAAACCAGAAGGGGTTCTATACGTTCCTTGTGTCTTGAGCCCCAAAGTGTTGCAGTTGTTTCATGGACACAAGAATGCTGGACATCCTGGCATCACCAGAACCCAAGAGTTGCTGGGTAGGTCTGTCTGGTGGCCATCATTACAATCAGATTGCAGAGAATTTGTCAAGACCTGTACCGTCTGTGCCAGGAGCAAACCCTCCCGACTAGCTCCAGTCGGAACTTTACAGTCTCTGCCCTCCCCTCAGGAGCCATGGACGCACATTTCCATGGACTTTGTGGGAGAACTTCCAGTTTCCAATGGAAAGACGGTCATTTGGGTAGTCACTGACAGATTCAGTAAGATGGCTCACTTTGTGTCCCTGAGTGGTTTCCCCTCTGCTAAAAAATTAGCAGATCTTTTTATTCAAAATATATTTAAGTTACACAGTATTCCGGAAAATATTGTCTCGGACAGAGGGGTCCAGTTTGTCTCCAGGTTCTGGCGGGCCTTCTGTAAAGGGGGGATGGGTATGTTGTTGTCTTTTTCATCAGGTTACCATCCGCAGACCAACGATCAGACAGAAAGGATCAATCAGTCCTTGGAACAGTTCCTGAGATGTTATGTGGCGGACGCCCAACATCAGTGGGCGGACTTTCTACCATTTGCTGAATTCGCACATAACAATCTCAGGAATGAGTCCTCTGGTTATGCGCCTTTCCAGATAGTCAATGAGAAGTTCCCCAAATTTTCTCCCTTGCCAGTGACGGTCTTTCCGTTCCCTGTTCTGGAGGAGTGGCAGGAATCTTTTAAGAGGATTTGGGCTAAGGTCAGAGAAAATCTAAAAAAGGCTTTTTGCATGCAGAAGAGGCAGGCAGATAAGAGAAGATCTGCGGAGTGGGAGTTTAAACCAGGGGACAAAGTTTGGGTATCAACTCATCATATAGCTCTGAGACAGCCACCCGCGAAACTGGGGCCCAGGTATATTGGACCATAGCCAATTTCCGAAAGGGTTAACCGTGTTACTTACAGAGTCAATTTACCGCATTCTCTAAAGCAGGCCATACACTGGCTCGATTCGCGGCCGTTTCGACAGCAGATTCGATCCTGGGATCGAATCTGCTGCCAATCGTTCGCGGTAAACGCAGCCGCCGATCCGATTTCCTCCCGATATCGGATCGGTCCGTCGATCGCGCCGTGCGGGAAATTACCCTCGATCGCCCGCGGGTAAAGTGCGCGTCGCTAGCGGCAGCCGATCCAATCAAGTATACATTACCTGAGGCTGGCTCCCGGGCGTCTTCTCCGCGCTGCATGGCTCTGTTCCGGCTCCATCCATTCCGGCGCTTCCTGTGTCACTGCAGTGACCAGGAAGTTCAAATAGAGGGCGCTCTATTTGAACTTCCTGGTCACGGAGTAACACAGGAAGCGCCGGGATGGAGCCGGAACAGAGCCGTGAAATGCGGAGAAGATGCCCGGGAGCCAGCATCAGGTAATGTATACGGGGGGGGGGGGGACAGGCGGCAGGAGCAGCTCAGCAGATGGTGAATCGGTTTCAGGCTGAAATCGATTCACAATTTGTTTGCAGTAAAGGCAGCCATACGATCCCTCTCTGATCAGATTCGATCAGATAGGGATCTGTCAGCTGGTCGATCTAATGGCACATCGACCAGTGCATGGCCACCTTAAAGATAATCTGTATTGTTAAAATCGCACAAAAGTAAACATACCAGTGCATTAGGGGACATCTCCTATTACCCTCTGTCACAATTTCGCCGCTCCTCGCCGCATTAAAAACAGTTTTAAAAAGTTTGTTTATAAACAAACAAAATGGCCACCAAAACAGGAAGTAGGTTGATGTACAGTATGTCCACACATAGAAAATACATTCATACACAAGCAGGCTGTATACAGCCTTCCTTTTGTATCTCAAGAGATCATTATACACAGGCAGTGTGCATAGAGGGGCCAGGAGGGGGGAGATGCATCACAGAACCACAACACTGAAGAACTTGGCAGCCTTCCAGACACAGGCTGACAAGTCTGACAAGAGAGAGATAAGTTGATTTATTACAGAGATGGTGATAGTAGAACGTGCTGCAGTAAGCCAGAACACATTAGAATAGCTTTTGGAACTTGTAGGATGATAAAAAACAGGATGTAATTTTTGTTACAGAGTCTCTTTAAGGGTGGGGAAAGTCTTTCATGTGTCGCTCCTGAAGACGGCTGTTCAGGTGGATTCCCCCCCTCCTCACCCTGTCATGGTTGATGGTGAGCCCGAGTGAGAGGTCGAGGAGATTTTGGACTCCAGACGAGTTCAGGGCTCAGTGCAGTATTTGGTGCATTGAAGAGGATACGGTTTAGAGGAAAGATCTTGGGTCAAAGCAGGTGATTTACATGCAGATAACCTTCGGAAATGGTTTCATGAGCTTCATCCTGACAGGCCAGGTGGGACGTGTCCGGAGTCTACGCCTAGAGGGAGGGGTACTGTAACAAAAAATCTGCAACGCCGGATGGATTGCGGAAATATGGTCGCATCAAATCCGGCAAGCGGACTATCCAACGCGGGATGCGGAAATTCGTCCGCATCCGCTGTGCAAACCCGTCCAAGCACTCTGCTCCAAACTCACCGGCATGCTGCTCACCAGGCCTAGGCGTCACCCCCACACCAGGATCATCTACTTACTAGTAAGCACCTTTAGGTCTCTGACAATATAAGCACTTTTTTGCAATAGTTGCACAATTATATGTATTGATGTATTGATGTATTTATGCACTTTATGAGCACTGCTCTTGTTATACTGGTCTGTGGGTTGTGGTCTGTGATACATATCCTGCTTTTGATGTGTGTTGCAGTCCACAATCACAGCCAGCTTATGGTGGTTATTTTATTATGTTTGACACATAGCAGTACCTGAGGTGTTGTGGACATATGTACCTTATTTATTTATGTAAAAGACTGGTGGTCCTCTTATTGTGGGACGTATGGGGGTATTTTATGTATTTTAATGTTCTTGATTGTGGAATTTAATAAAAGATTATTCATATTTTTGATATATGCATCTGCATTGGTTCTTTATAGCAATTGGGCTCTATGAGTGAGGGGTACTTTTCTTTTCACTAATATATATCTAGCTATATTCCTGAGTGAAGAACCTTTATTATATTGAGATGAATGCTCGCTAAAATAGATTAAGCTCCATTAATCAGCATGTCCAGGTCAAAACAAAGGAACCTCCCAAGACTCCTGCACAGAGCCATTATTTGCCATCAGATTCGACCAACAGATAGATCCCTCTCTGATCGAATCTGATCAGAGAGGGATCGTATGGCTACCTTTACTGCAAACAGATTGTGAACCGATTTTAGCCTGAAACCGTTCACAATCTGTTGTGGTGGTGGTGCTGCCGCCGCTCCCTCCCCCGCATACATTGCCTGCTCCTCCGGCGCAACTGCCCCCGGTCACCGCTGCTCCGTCTCCGCTCTGGTCTCCAGGTCCGGCATGCTTTACTTCTTCCTGCCTGGCAGGAAGTTTAAACAGTAGAGTGCCCTCTACTGTTTAAACATCCTGCCGGGCAGGAGGAAGTGAAGCATGCCGGACCAGGAGACCAGAGCGGAGACGGAGCAGCGGTGACCGTCGCGGCGGCGGAGCAGGTAATGCATCGCCGCTCTATTGCGTCGGTCACTCGAACGCCGCTAGCGACGCGCTCCCTACCCGTGGGCGATCGACGGTAATTTTCCGCACGGAGCGATCGACAGGATCGGACGAAATGGATCGAAATTCGGCGTGTAGCGGGAACGATGTTACAGCAGATTCGATCCCAGTGATCGAATCTGCTGTCGATCTGGCGGGAATCGGCCTAGTGTATGGCCAGCTTAATGGTGGGAATACATGGGTCGATCCGGCGGCCAACTAGCCACCGGATTGACCCCAGCCGTGTCCCCGCGCGGATTGGTTGCCGCTCGAGCGGGTGGGAGTCGAGCGGCTTGATCGGGCCAGCTGAATATTATCAGCTGGCCGGATCAGTTGGTCGATACACGGTACAGAAACGTACCGTGTATCCCCAGCATAAGAGAGAGCCAGAACAATGCGTGGAGCTTCTTAAAACATCCTGAAAGTCCCACCCCTTACCTGCTTTGTGAATGGCTAGAGGGAAGGATGAGTTGTACTTTTATCTTCCACATGGATACTTCACTTCGATGACCTGTTCCAAGACCAGGTTTAAACTGGTTTTTAAACAAAGAGCTGCCATGTGGCACAAGGAGTCATTACGCTAGAGGCCATCTTAAAAAAACAAGGTAATGCTTCAGGTTCAAATGGTAGAAATTCAGTAAAACAATCTTCGCATCACTGTGTGTGTGTGTGTGTGTGTGTGTGTGTGTGTGTGTGTGTGTGTGTGTGTGTGTGTGTGTGTGTGTGTGTGTGTGTGTGTGTGTGTGTGTGTGTGTGTGTGTGTGTGTGTGTGTGTGTGACATTTGTAATACCCATCACTGCATATTGTTGTTGTTCAGTGTACACACCTACCGATGTGAGCACACGCAGTGTCACTGCACCTGTTCACGGTACCTGAGGCCATCTTAAAAAACAAGGTAATGCTTCAGGTTCAAATGGTAGAAATTCAGTAAAACAATCTTCGCATCACTGTGTGTGTGTGTGTGTGTGTGTGTGTGTGTGTGTGAAATTTGTAAAATATCACTGCATATACCTACCTGTTGTTCAGTGTACACACCTACCGATGTGAGCGCACGCAGTGTCACTGCACCTGTTCACGGTACCTGTGTGTGTGACAGCTGCAAATTTGTAATACCAGTCATTGCATAATTGTTCACAGTACCTGTGTGACCGCACGCTGTGTAATATACCACTCCATGCATACCTGTTAACTGCACCTGTGTGACAGCTGCAGTCACTGCATACCTTTCACTGCACCTGTGTGACTGCACATTGTATTAGTCAAGTCATTGCATACCTTTCACTTCATCCCCCCCGATATGGACAAAACAGGTAGAGGCAGGGGCAGAGCCAGAGGAAGGCCACCCGGCAGGTCTGTTCGAGGTCGTGCTGACGTGATTTGTGCAGCCCTGGACCAAAGTAGAGTGCTCAGAAGAAGGCACGTGCCATCAACTTCCAAGAATGTCAGGACGTGGTTGACTATTTAACACAGAACACCTCATCTTCCGCAGCCACCAGCGCTACTACAAGCACCACATCCGCTGCATTTGACACTTCACAGGAATTATTTGGTGAGGAATTAACTGATTCACAGCCATTACTGTTACAACAAGATGAAGGCGCTAAGCAAGTTACACCACCTCATATGTCTGAGTTAGGCGACACTATGGACGTAACGTGTGAGGAGGAGGATGATGAAGTACCTGCTGTTGGTGAAGTTTATGAGGTGTCTGAGACAAGCAAAGCTGGGGAGGATGATTATGATGTTTATGATGATATGGATGCCTCTCGGGTTCCTAATAGACAAGATGACCAAAGGGACAGTTCAGAGGGGGAGTCAAAGAGGAGTAGGAGGAGACGAGTTGCTGAAAGAAGCAGGGGGAGCTCGTCTTCAGAAACAGCTCATGGAAGTGTCCGGCGCCATGTATCGCCACCTATGGACAGCCAGCCAACATGCCCTTTAACGTCAGCTGCTTAGGCCACCATAGTGCCCACACCCCAGGGGGGCTCAGCGGTTTGGAAATGTTTTTGTGTGTCTGCCTTAGATCAGAGCAATCATATAAGTACAAGGATATATAGTAAAAAAAAGTATTTTTGAAGAGACAAAAAAGTTTCAAGATGATCTTAAATTTTAATGTATCAAAAAGTTATTTTGTAAAAACAAATTCACAAATCTTCAAGCGAATTCATCTTTGCAAACAATATCCCATTATCAAGTACCAAAAACATATGTTGAAATATGCAAAATGTACTAGGTACTCTCCTGGTACATTTTTCCTGTGTGCTGTGTCCAATGTTAGTCTAAGTGGTGTTTCCTGGCTTGATTTTGTCCAGATGGTACCCGTCCCAATTTTTGTCCTGTATATTACAGATTACAATTGTTTGTGAAGGCCTGAAGAAGGTTACTCCGAAACAAGTCGACGTTGTCACCTTTTTAAACAATTGCATATCTCAACATGTTTTTGGTACTTGATAATGGGATGTTGTTTGCAAAGATGAATTCGCTTGAAGATTTGTGAACTCTGTTTTTACAAAATAACTTTTTGATACATTAAAATTTAAGATCATCTTGAAACTTTTTTGTCTCTTCAAGAATACTTTTTTACTATATATCCTTGTACTTACATGGTTATATTATTGGTGTTGTGGCGCACCATTGAAGCAGGGGCGCCCAAAGGCATAGGCACTCTAGAAAATTGCCTGGAGCGCCCTCTGTGGTCAGGGCGCGACCGCTGGGTATTGTAGTGCAACTGCTGACAAGTTTTTTACCCTCACGCTGGCCGCAGCAAAGAGTAACTTTAAATCGCTGCCATAACAGCGCCGTTGTGCACTCCCCGCCCCCCGGACCAATGGAGGAACAGAGGAAATCGGCTCTGTCCCTCCTTTAAGTGCACCCCTTCCTTCTGGGCCAATAGAAAACTCCTCCGCTTTTAACTCCGCCCCCCGCCGCACAGACCGCCAGACAGGGCAACTGATCTATGATGCTGCCTGCCCAGCATGCCTCATGCCTGAGTGTGCGAACGGGGAGAAGAGACTGAGAGACTGGGACAAGGAGGGAGCCATACCCCAGAGAGAGAAGAGGAAAGCGAGCGCCGGGGACTCGGTGGGCAGCGGTCACATGGTGAGTCAGCCAGTGACATCACAGACACCGGGGACTCTGGGAGGCAGTACTAGCAGCAGCTGCTGGAAACGAGCACAGCATGGGAATCTGTTTGCACAGTGTGTGAGCCACTGTGCACCGCCTGCTGCTGTTCAGCTGCTGCTGCAGGATTTCTGACAGGTTTGATGCACTGCTGAAGAACTGGCAATGCATACTATAAATATATATATCATGTGTGAAAATAAATGAAATGCCTTCAAAGCTTAACCTCTTAAATGCCAAACGTCTGTGTTTGAATGTGCTCCCCTTTATCTCTGTCACTGTGGGGTCCAAATACTTAAAGTGAAAATGAAACAGCTAGGGAGAGAAAAATGATATGTTCCAGGGCTTCCTCCAGGCTGATTGCTCCCTCGCTGTCCTCCTCTGCCGCTTGGATTGTCTGGAATCTGGCTCCAAAACTCCTCTGGTCTGATGCGTTCTGCGCATGCACGACCCTGTTGTGTTCCCATCGCCGGTAGCATTCTGCACCTGGGCAGTATTATGTATGCACCGACTGGAGGACTTTTGGGTATTCCAGACGATCCAGGCGGAGGATGACGAGGGAGCGATTTGCCTGGAGGAAGCCCAATGTATGTATGATTTTTAACCTCTCACCATCTCAGATACACTTTAAAGGTCCCCATTTGGATGGGCTCCCCTTCCTAGCGTCACTCTGCCCCTCCCCAGCTGTGACTGGAGATAGTTGAATAGAAGCTTAGAGAGT
Source organism: Hyperolius riggenbachi (assembly GCF_040937935.1). Taxonomy (NCBI): domain Eukaryota; kingdom Metazoa; phylum Chordata; class Amphibia; order Anura; family Hyperoliidae; genus Hyperolius; species Hyperolius riggenbachi. The sequence continues at coordinate 184,748,076 of NC_090653.1, read as the reverse complement.
GTGGCATGTTCTTTCCACTCCACACTCCCTATATACCAGCTCTCTCGCCCAGCTGTGTAAAGCAGCTGCAACCAGCCTGTGATTACTCCAGAAGCAGTACTAAACGCTCTCAACAACGTCTGTTGTGTACAGGTAGGTGGGAGCGCTCACATACAAGGAGAGAGCAGTGGACAGAGCATGCCATGCTATCTCAGCTTCTGTTCAATTGTCTCCAGTCAGAACAAGGGGCTTGCAGAGCGATGCCGGGGAACCCATTTAAATGGAGACCTTACAGTACTTGGACCTCACAGTGCAAAGAAGAGAGTTAACATAAACTGCTATTATAGCCAGGTTGGGGGTAACATCATGGAACTTGGCCAGTGTACCCCATAACACTTTATTTGCCAAGGTATGTACTCTAAGATCCTATGGGATAGACTCCCCTCCCTAGTGCTACTTTATTCCCATGTGGCTCTGACTGGAGGCTGCTGTTCCTTCCACTCCATGCTCCCTGTATGTCAGCCCTCCCTCTGGCTGTGCACAACAGCCACTGGCTGGAGCATTCAGTGACACTTCTGAAGTACTCATGGTGGAACGCTCCCTGCAGTGGCTTCTGTGCATAGCCCGGTGAAGGCACTGACATTTTGGGAGAGTGGAGTATACAGAGCATGCTACACTCTCTCGGATTCAGTCCAGCAGCCTTTAGTCAGAGTCCAGAAGAAGGGACAGAGCAGTGCCAGGGAGGAGAGCCCATCCAAATGCTGATCTTTCTGTATTTGCACTCCAGGATACACATTGGCAAAGAGGCTATTGGGCACTTAGGCAAAATTAAATGATCCTCTCCACCCGCAGCTATCCTAGCAGTTTTTATGGTGATTCCATCTTTACCAATGTATATACTGTGGGGTATCATGATGTGCATGATATCTGGTTTTGATGTGGGGGACATGTTATCTGCATTTTACATATGGGGGGCATATTATCTGTATTTGATCTGTGGGGGATATCTGCATGTGATTAATGGGGGGCATGATATGGGATATCTCGGGGGCATATTATTTGCATTTGATCTTTGGGGGGACATTATCTGCATTTGATGTGTGTGTGTCTGTGTGCAATCAAAAGGATCGCACACCTAGAGAGAGTTAGTGTTGGTGTTGAGCCCTTGTAGAAGAACATCCAAGAGAACAAAGGAAGAGTCCGCACACAGGCTTTTTACTAGGATTGTGCAAGGTTATCATCCCATCATGCACACATTAAAGGCATCTGACTATTATAACCAACAATCATTTCGGAGCCAATAAGGTCCTCTTTGTCAAGGCCCAGGTTCCTGAAAAAAGCCTGTGTGTTTATCCTTCCTTTGAGTGTTTGTGTGTGGGAGGGTGGCAGGGGGGGGGCGCCAAAGATTTTCCTGCCTGGAGCGACAGAAAGGCTAGAGGCACCCCTGCATTGAAGATATGGTTTTTGGTCTGCCAATTTTTCCAATTAGATCAGAGCAATTCCATCTGTTCTCTCTGCAGCCAAAAATTGAGTTGTGGAAAGGCCAACAGCCACGTAGGGACAACTGCCTTACAAAGGCACATGGAGAAAAGGCACAAACCACAATGGGAAGAGCACCAGAGGAAAAGCAGCACACAAAAGAAAAGCCACCCTCCTTCTCCTCTTCCTCCTTCAGGTGCATCATCTTCAGCCTCTTTCTCCCTTGCACCTTCACAATCACAGTCACCACTGTTAGCTAGAGATGGCCCGAACGGTTCGCCGGCGAACGGTTCCAGACAAACTTTGAGTGGTTCGCGATCGCATGTGAATGTGAACTTTTCCGGAAGTTTGGTTCACCCCCATAGTGCACCATTAGGGTCAACTTTGACCCTCTACATCACAGTCAGCAGGCCCGTTGTAGCCAATCAGGCTACACTATCTCCTGGAGCCACCCCACCCCTTATTTAAGGCAGGCAACGCCGGCCATTATAGTTGTTCATGTCCCTGTAGTAATTAGTGAAAGGAAAGCTGCTGGCAGACTCTCATAGGGAAAGATGAGTTAGGCTCTTGTAAGCTTGTTAGCTTGCTTCTGGCTGATTCTTATTCCTAAAATAGCACCCCACAACAGCTCTTTTGAGAGCTAATCTTGTGCTTTTTTTTTTTTACTCTCCACCTTCCACCTTCTCCTCCTTCCAGTGATCTTGTCTTCCAGGGATTTGTAGGATGTCAAAAGCCAGCTCACATACATTGGCCAGGAATCGAACCCAGGTCAGCTGCTTGGGCAGCTATGCTCACCACTATACCACCAACGCTACATGCTGAAACTTCTTGGAGCAGACTTCCTTCCTCCCTCCAAAAGACACACATACATCCCCATAATTCAACAGCAACTGCATGCAGTCTCTGTGGCACAATCTGTGCATTCAACGGTTAACCGAAAGGTTGGTGGTTCAAGCCCACCCAGGAACAGCCTTGCCTTTTGCATTCAACAGTTGTCCAAAGAGAACCCCAGATAGCCATGTAGAATCATCTCTTTCTCTCCTTGGGTTTGAACCACCAACCTTTCAGTTAACAGCCGAACACGCTAACTGATTGCACACAGTTGTTGCTAAACGATTTTATGTGAATGCATGTGTGTCTTGTGGAAGGAGGAAAAAAGTCTGCTCCAAGAAGTTTAACGCCACTTTAAACAAAACCTGTATATATCAAATTTCTACATATATTTCTATGATCCTTTCATGATGACAAAGGCCAGAAAGAAGTAGGCAAAGGAGTGCACATTTTTCCGCATGGCTAAGCGGTCTCACTCGCTTTTTCCTACAACGAAGCATCTGCTGTACAGCAGCAGAGTGGCGCAGCGGAAGTGTGCTGAGCCCATAACCCAGTGGTTGATGGATCGAAACCATCCTCTGCTAGGTGTACTTTGGTTTTTACACCTTACTTTACCACATGGGCCGTAGCACCGTAAGAGAAAGTGCCATTAGGGCCTTGCTGTAACATAGATAGTAGTGTAACTATTTCAACTAATGTACCCTTAAACTTGAAGGTTATATACAAACGTAAGCAGAAGCTTGCTGGGCCCATAACCCAGAGGTTGATGGATCGAAACCATCCTCTGCTAGGCATGATTTCATTTTTGCACCTCGCTTTATCGCATGGGCAAAACAGTTTCCATAGCCCTGTAAGAGAAAGTGTAATAAGGGCCCTGCCGTAACATAGATATAACGGTAGATAAGACTACTCCTGGGCCTTTCTTGTAGTTGAAGAGATGAGGGAACTGTGACACTACACTTAAAAAAAACAAACAAAAAAAAAACCCAGCAAACAGAGAAGCTTCCCCATATTGGAGCATTAGATTTGGTAAAGTCTTAAGCCAATGTGTTGTAAGACACAAGTAAGCTTTAGGTTAGCAGGAATGGTTGCATGGCCACCTAGCTTTTCATCCTTCCCACCCTTGCCCTGGAATCTTCCAGACTTCAAATTGCTGTCCTTTGCTGTGTGTGTTACACCAGCATCATCCAGGGGGGCACATGATCTTTCTGAAGTCTTGAATTGAAGCCTGTAAGCAGTATCACCATGTGTCCCACTGCTTTCATCTAGCAAATTAGGCAAATAAGCAAGCTCATTTTTTTCTTGGGTATATCACAATGGTACATGCTAGGCTGGTTTCAGCATGAAGTGTTGGTGGTACATAGCTGCCTTTAAAGCAGTTGACCTGGGTTCGATTCCTGGCCAATGTATGTGAGGTTGCTTTTGACATCCTACAAATCCCTAAGCAAGCTCATTTTTCTATTGGGTATATCACAATGGTACATGCTAGGCTGGCTTCAGCATGTAGTGTTGGTGGTATAGTTGTGAGCATAGCTGCCTTCAAAGCAGTTGACCTGAGTTCGATTCCTGGCCAATGTATGTGGGGTTGCTTTTAAAATCCTACAAATCCCTAAGCAAGCTCATTTTTCTCTTGGGTATATCACAATGGTACATGCTAGGCTGGCTTCAGCATGTAGTTTTGGTGGTATAGTGGTGAGCATAACTGCCTTCAAAGCAGTTGACCTGGGTTTGATTCCCGGCCAATGTATGTAAGCTGGCTTTTGACATCCTAAAAATCCCTGGAAGACAAAACAAGAGAGGAGGGGGAAGGTGAGAGGTGGAAGGATTACACTCCCTGATTGATGTATACACATGCAAGATGTTATAAAGCAGTTTAGGCCTGCAATTTAGCATTGAATGTGATTTCTGCCCTTAAAACACTGCTTTGCGTCAAATCCAATTTTTTTCCCGGGACTTTTGACGTCTATCCCACTCAACCATGTCTCCCTCCAGGTGTTAGAGCCCTTGAAACATCTTTTCCATCACTTTTCTGGCCAGCATCATTTTTTCTAATTTTCCAAGTTCGCCTCCCCATTGAAGTCTAATTCATGTGGGGAAGAGGAGTCAGATGATGAGGAAGTTTTGGAGGAGGAGGAGGCAGAAGAACAACCGCAGCAGGTGTCGCAGGGGGCTTGTGCTGCTCAACTTTCCCATGGTATTGTTCGTGGCTGGGAGGAGGAGAATAACTTAGCTGACATCACTGAGGAAGAGCAAGAGGAGATGGATAGTACCTCTGCATCCAACTTTGTGCAAATGGCGTCTTTCATGCTGTCCAGCCTGTTGAGGGACCCCAGTATAAAAAAACTCAAGGGGAATGAGCTGTACGGGGTGGCCACGCTACTAGACCCTCGGTATAGGCACAAAGTGGCAGAGATGTTTCCTAATCACCAGAAGGCAGAAAGGATGCAGCACATGCAGAACAAGCTGGCATCTATGCTTTACAGTGCATTTAAGGGTGATGTCACAGCACAACAGAATAAAGGTACCACTGCCAGTAATCCTTCTCCCTTGTCCATGCAGGCAAGGACATGGCGCTCCAGCAATCACATGGTGATGTTGTACATGTGGACATTCTTTAGTCCAATGCCTTGCCTTAGCCCTTCCAGATCCACCCTCCACTAACGCCTGTACCGGCAAGTAGCCGACTACCTGGCCTTAAGTGTGGATGTAGACACTCTGAGCAGCGATGAACCCTTGGACTACTGGGTGCACAGGATTGACCTGTGGCCAGGGCCGGATTTGTACTTTCCAGTGCCCTAGGCCTGCTGTCATCTACCGCACCCCCCCCCCCCGCCACCACCACCACTACCAAAAAACATTCTGACCAACACTGACTATCGATCATTGGTTTGAATAGGCTCATTTCAGTTGTGCTGCTCTGCCTCCCATTCAGCCAGGCAAGAATCAGAGGATGCTCTGTCTGCTCAATAATTCCTGCAATTTGTGCTCCTGCCCGAATGTGCACAGCAGCCAATAGTGTTCTGGGAATGCATACTTGAGAAATGACGCTGATATATGTACTTGTCAAGAATGCATAACACTATACTGGCGTTGGTTGCTGTGCACATCTGGGCAGGAGCAGAAAACTTGCGCAAGTTGCAAGTGGCCAGAGCATGCGCTGCTTCTTTGTCCTCTGTGAGACTGGCTGCAGTTGGAGCCACAGACAGGTGACAGGGAGCGTGAGTGGCCAGAGCATGCGCTGCTTCTTTGTCCTCTGTGCGACTGGCTGCAGTCAGAGCCACAAACAGGTGACAGGGAGCGTGAGTGGCCAGAGCATGCGCTGCTTCTTTGTCCTCTGTGAGACTGGCTGCAGTCAGAGCCACAAACAGGTGACAGGGAGCGTGAGTGGCCAGAGCATGCACTGCTTCTTTGTCCTCTGTGCGACTGGCTGCAGTCATAGCCACATACAGGTGACAGGGAGCGTGAGTGGCCAGAGCATGCGCTGCTTCTTTGTCCTCTGTGTGACTGGCTGCAGTCAGAGCCACAAACAGGTGACAGAGAGCGTGAGTGGCCAGAGCATGCGCTGCTTCTTTGTCCTCTGTGAGACTGGCTGCAGTCATAGCCACAAACAGGTGGCAGGGAGCGCGAGTGGCCAGAGCATGCGCTGCTTCTTTGTCCTCTGTGCGACTGGCTGCAGTCAGAGCCACAGACAGGTGACAGGGAGCGCGAGTGGCCAGAGCATGCGCTGCTTCTTTGTCCTCTGTGAGACTGGCTGCAGTCATAGCCACAAACAGGTGACAGGGAGCGCGAGTGGCCAGAGCATGCGCTGCTTCTTTGTCCTCTGTGAGACTGGCTGCAGTCATAGCCACAAACAGGTGACAGGGAGCGTGAGTGGCCAGTAGTAGTAAGTAGCAAACATCCTGTCAATACCCACTTTGGATGTTTGGTTGTAATTAGAGCGGACCTGAACTCAGAACTTCCTCTCTGCTTCAAAAGATACACAATAACATAATAACCTTTAAAAAAAACATTTCTTTGTTACAGCTGATACAAATCCTGCAATAAATCTGCAGTGTCTACTTCCTGCTTTCATGGAAGCAGACATATTGTTAACATCCTGTGCTTTCAAATTAGTTTAGATGTTGTGGCAGTCAGGGGACACAGGAGGGATCAAATTACAATGTCAGATTAGACACAGATGAGGGGGAATTACACAGGCTCTCTAAAAAAATACAAGGTAGATTTTTCTATGTTTTCCTTCTGTCCTGTGCAAGAGTTCAGCTCCACTTTAAAGCATCTGAATGATATTTATTTATATTTGAAAAATCTATGTATCTCTTTTGAATGTTGAAAGTACATATGGTGGTTTGCTCTAACATATTGACAGTATACGGGAACAAAGTCTTAAGAAGGCTTATTCACAGAAAGATTACTTTTTTTCTTTTAAGCCAATAAATGGTATCATCCTCATTCAAAACTCTCTGCTTTCGCTGTGGCTAAAATGGTACAATGCTTCACTGCTACAGGAAAGGAGAAGGATGCCAAACTATACAGACTAGCATAGAGGTAGTAACAGCTCAGGTGACAGTGACAGTTTAGCAATGAAAGTAAAGCAAACAGCATTTTTATTCCTCTCATAGATGGTAGGAACAGAAAATGAGTCAGGAAAGAGTTAACTGAGACCACTGCTGGCTAGGAAGAAAAAAAAAACCTAAAGCCATAAATTTAAGTAGACTAGAGATAAGAAAGTGTAATTTACAGCTGCTGGGGTCAGTGTGTCACAACTGTAAAGGAGAAAGTGAAGAAATTAGCAGGGTTCACTGATGTCTTTGAATGCCTGCATTAAAACTCAGCGGAACTTAGTTCTATCTGCTTTGTAATGTAAATCCCTGGTATTTCTCACATCAACTTGTATGATCATGATAAGAGGAATTGATCATCAGATGAGGTGACAGCAGATGTTGATTGAGAGAGAGACTTGCTGGAATTGGGGAACTCTGGAATTCAGCTATTAGTGCAGAGCAGGGCGCTGGCTGGCTGCGCTGCGGGACCAGAAGAGGTGATTAATTTTGACATATGACCTCTTCTCTCTCCAAGTCATGCCGCCCTTCTTATCTTATCTGATTTTATCGCCCTAGGCCGTGGCCTTTGTGGCCTTTCCAGAAATCCGGCCCTGCCTGTGGCCAGAGCTGTCACAATTTGCCATCCAAATTCTGTCTTGCCCTGCCTCAAGCGCCCTGTCAGAAAGGACCTTCAGCGCAGCTGGAGGCATTGTCACTGAGAAGAGAAGTTACCTAAGTCACAAAAGTGTTCAGTACCTCACCTTTATCAAAATGAATGAGGCATGGATTCCGGAGGGCTACTGCACGCCCGAAGACTAAGTCAGTCCCCGCACACAGCATCTCTGCCTGCCCCATGACTACATGACTAAGTCGGTCCCCACACAGCATCTCTGCCTGCAGGCCCAAGCGGCCTTCTCCGCCACCGTCAACAGGGTCCAGGACTCCAGGCGCGGCCGCTTTAATAATTTTTCTGGTGCGTGTACATGCCTGCCTAAATTTTCTGGCTGCACTGCAGCTGCAACAACAAAACAAAAGGCATGTACATATGTGTTAATTCCCCTTCGTGATCATTACCTTGCTGCGGTGAAGGGGCTTGCGTATCCCAATGAAGCAATGGGGGGGGGCATTACACCCAAGATAATAAGGTCGTTGCTTCATTGTGGACAGACCAGATTCGATCAGCTGGACAGTCACTGTTCTGTCATTGAGCTACCTCAGCCCAGTGGCCATATGGGCTTTAAAACCGCCATCTACTGCACTCTCTCCGTGGTGCGCACCAGTCCAGCACGGCCGTCACTACCTAAACATCAGACTTGCCCTCCATAATAGATTCTCGTTGCAGGTACTGAACAGTAAGTAAGAAATGTAATGTAAAAAAAATAGATGTAAGCTTTAACAATGGTAGAGAAAGAACCATCGAAAGTTGATAAGGCAGACAGACATTACCTAACCAGACATCACTGAGTGAGGAAGAGCAATCTCGCCATGGTGCACACTGTGCAGTAGTCCACCACGACCGTCACAACACAGACATCTGTGTGCGGTGCGTTACACAGTGAGTTTGGTCTGTCAGTGTGAAGCAGTACTCTAATTACACTCCCTGATTTATGTATACACATGCAAGATGTTTGAAAGCACTTTAGGCCTTCAATTTAGCATGCAATCTGATTTCTGCCCTTAAAACGCTGCTTTGCGTCAAATCCAGATTTTTCCCCGGGACCTATGGCATGTATCCCACGCCGCCATGCAAAAACTCAGAAGTTAGACCACTTGAAACATCTTTTCCATCAGTTTTGTGGTCAGCATAAATGTTTCTAATTTTCGAAGTTTGCCTCCCCATTGAAGACTTTTTGCGGAGGTTCGCGCTCGAGGTTTGCGAACCGAAAATCGGAGGTTTGAGCCATCTCTACTAGATGCCGGCAAAAGATATGCTCCATGGGCATGATCCTGCAGGCAAAATTTGACTTCCCGAGTAGGGATTGAAGATCCCGCAGAGTCACCTACTTCCTTGCTAACAGCATCTCAATATTAGAGATGGGCCGAACCTCCGATTTTCGGTTCGCGAACCTCGTTCGCGAACTTCCACGGAAGGTTCAGTTCGCGGAAAAGTTTGCAAACCGCAATAGACTTTAATGGGGAGGCAAACTTGGAAAACTAGAAACACTTATGCTGGCCAGAAAACTGATGGAAAACATGTTTCAAGGGGTCTAACACCTGGACCCCCAGATGGCGGAGTGGGATACATGCCAAAAGTCCCGGGGAAAAATCTGGGTTACACGCAAAGCAGCGTTTTAAGGGCAGAAATCAGATTGAATGCTAAATTGCAGGCCTAAAGTGCTTTCAAACATCTTGCATGTGTGTACATCAATCAGGGAGTGTAATTAGTGTACTGCTTCACCCTGACACACCAAACTCACTGTGTAATGCACCGCAAACAGCTGTCTGTGTTGTGACGGCCGTGGTGGACTACTGCACAGTGTGCACCATGGCGAGATTGCTCTTCCTCACTCAGTGATGTCTGGTTAGGTAATGTCTGTCTGCCTTATCAACTTTCGATTGTTCTTTCTCTACCATTGTTAAAGCTTACATCTATTTTTTTTACATTACATTTCTTACTTACTGTTCAGTACCTGCAACGAGAATCTATTATGGAGGGCAAGTCTGCCATTGTGACCAAGGGTAATGGCGGGGGAACCCTTCCTGGTGTGATTCCGGTACCGAGTTGTAGCCTAACAAACGGCTACCACCACCCATCCAGGCAAGGAGGTCAGCAAGCATGCCCGCCCCGAGGTAGTGACCAAAAATAACAATACAGGACTCAGGAGGACTTTTGAGGCCCTAATTGTAATGAATCAACTTTAAATCCTTTAACGGGAATCAGTTATGGAGGGCAAGATTGCCATCTGGAGTCGGGAAGGAATTTTTCCCTTTAGGGGCTAATTGGACCATGCCTTGTAAGGGTTTTTTTGCCTTCCTCTGGATCAACAGGGATATGTGAGGGAGCAGGCTGGTGTTGTACTTTATACTGGTTGAACTCGATGGACGTATGTCTTCTTTCAACCAAAATAACTATGTAACTATGTAACTATGTAACAATGGCAGACTTGTAAGTCTGATGGTGCCTTCACTGCGATTCACCAGGTCGGTCTCCGGCGAGAATCTGTTATGGAGGTCAAGTCTGCCATTGTGACCACTGACCATGGGTAATGGTCAGGAAGGGTTCTTCCTGGTGTGATTCTGGTCCGGAGTTGTAGCCTAACAAACGGCTGCCACTCCACATCCAGGCAAGGAGGGCAGTAGGCATGCCCGCCCCGAGGTAGTGACCAAAAATAACAATACAGGACTCAGGAGGACTTTTGAGGCCCTAATTGTAATGAATCAACTTAAAATCCTTTAACGGGAATCAGTTATGGAGGGCAAGTCTGATGGTGCCTTCACTGCGATTCACCAGGTTGGTCTCCGGCGAGAATCTGTTATGGAGGTCAAGTCTGCCATTGTGACCACTGACCATGGGTAATGGCGGGGGAACCCTTCCTGGTGTGATTCCAGTCCGGAGTTGTAGCCTAACAAATGGCTACTGCCACACATCCAGGCAAGGAGGGCAGCAGGCATGCCCGCCCCGAGGTAGTGACCAAAAAGAACAATACAGGACTCAGGAGGACTTTTGAGGCCCTAATTGTAATGAATCAACTTTAAATCCTTTAACGGGAATCAGTTATGGAGGGCAAGTCTGCCATCCATTCAAGTGCAAGTTATGCACTGACTTCCAGGTATAATACAATGTGCAGTCACAGATGCAGTGAAAGGTATGCAGTGATTGCAAACAGCCGTTTGTGTAGTGACGGCCGTGCTGGACTGGTGCGCACCATGACGAGAGTGCAGGTGATGGTGGCTTTAGAGCCCATATGGCCGCCTGGCTGATGTAGCTGAATGAAAGAACAGTGACTGTCCAGCTGATCAAATTTGGTCTGACCACAATGAAACACCGGCCTTATTATCTATGGTGTGCCACCCCCACCCGAGACACTCATACAGCCGGCGGTCATTGCTTCATTTTGATACGCAAGCCCCTTCACCGTGGCAAGGTAATGATCTCGAAGGGGGATGGGCACATGTACATGCCTTTTTTTTTGTTGCAGTTGCAGTGCAGCCAGAAAAATTAGGCAGGCATGTACACACACCAGAAAAATTAGTATAGCGGCCGCTGCTAGCAGTGGCCTTAAAAATTCAGGAATCCGCCTAGAATCCTGGACCCTGTTGGTGGTAGCGGAGAAGGCAGTCAAGCGGCCTGCAGCAGGCAGAGATGCTGTGTGGGGGGACTGACTTAGTCTTCGGTCGGGCAGTAGCTCTTCGGGATCCATGCCTCATTCATTTTGATAAAGGTGAGGTACTGAACACTTTTGTGACTTAAGCGACTTCTCTTCTCAGTGACAATGCCTCCAGCTGCACTGAAGGTCCTTTCTGACAGGACGCTTGCGGCAGGGCAAGAGAAAAGTTGGATGGCAAATTGGGACAGCTCTGGCCACAGGTCAAGCCTGCGCACCCAGTAGACCAAAGGTTCATTGTCGCTGCTCGCAGTGTCTACATCCACAGTTAAGGCCAGGTAGTCGGCTACCTGCCGGTCCAGGCATTGGTGGGAGGGTGGATCCGGAAGGGCTACGGCGAGGCGTTGGACTAAAGAATGTCCGCATGTCCGGCATCACCCCGAGATCGCTGGAGCGTCCTGTCCTTGCCTGCGTGGACTTGGGAGGAGGAGGATTACTGCCAGTGGTACCTTTATTGCGTTGTACTGTCACATCACCCTTAAACACATTGTAAAGCATCATTGACAGCTTGTTCTGCAAGTGCTGCATCCTTTCCGCCTTGTGTTGAGTTAGTAACAGGTCTGCCACTTTGTGCCTGTACCGAGGGTCTAGTAGCGTGGCCACCCAGTACAGGTCATTCTCCTTGAGTTTTTTTATACGGGGGTCCCTCAACAGGCTGGACAACATGAAAGAGGCCATCTGCACAAAGTCAGATCCAGACGTACTCTCCATCTCCTCTTGCTCTTCCTGAGTGACGGCGCGCAAGTCCTCTTCCTCCCCCCAGCCACGAACAATACCACGGGAACGTGGAGCAGCACAAGCCCCCTCTGACGGCAGCTGCGGTTATTCTTCTGCCGCCACCTCTTCCTCCTCCACAGAAACACCTTCCTCATCCTCATCCGAGTCTGACTCCTCTCCTTCCCCACACGATACCTCTTCTTCCTCCTCCTCCCCCCTCTGTGGTGCTACAGGTGTCGAGGAAACATCTGGTTTGGATGAAAATCGCTCCCACGACTCCTCCTGCCGTAACTGTTCCTGTTCACGCTCCTCCACAGCTTCATCCACCACTCTACGCACGGCACACTACAGGAAGTAAGCGTAGGAGATCAAGTCGCTGATGGTGCCTTCAGCGCGACTCACCAGGTTGGTCACCTCCTCAAACAGCTGCATGGTCCTGCATGCATTTCACATCAGTGTCCAGTTCGGTGGCCAGAACATCCCCATCTTCCCAGATTGTGTCCTTCTACTATAATTGTACAGGTACTGGGTGACGGATTTCTCCTGGTCTAGCAGGTTACAGAACATGAGCAGGGTGGAATTCCAGCGAGTCGGGCTATCGCAAATGAGGCGTCTCACCGGCAACTTGTTTCACCGCTGAATGTCTGCAAAGCGTGCCATGGCCATGTAAGACTGCCTGAAATGCCCACACAACTTCCTGGCCTATTTAAGGATGTCCTCTAAACCTGGGTACTTTGATACAAATCTTTGCACGACCAGATTCAGCACATGTGCCATGCAGGGTACATGTGTCAGCTTTCCCAAATTCAAAGCGGAAAGGAGATTGCTGCCGTTGTCACACACCATGTTGCCGATCTCCAGCTGGTGCGGGGTCAGCCATTGCTCCACCTCTTTGTTAAGAGCAGCCAGGAGAGCTGGTCCAGTGTGACTCTCGACTTTGAGGCAAGACATGTGTAGCGAGACAGACTGGATTGCTAATGAATGTAGCGGGGCCTCTTAATGGATACCGCCTCCAGTGGCACCCTGCCTCTCAGAATCATGCAGACACCAATATCAATGCAATATATTTATTCCCCACAGACCAACGTGATCTAATGGGGTGACGTAAGCAATAGAAAATATAGCACTAATCAAACACTTGTTAACTCAGCAAGATCATAACAATAAAAGTAATATACCTTACACATTCAAAGTGCATCAAAAGTGTATGTCCAAAGTAGCCACTCCATGTCCTGCGCCCCTCCAGTGTCACTTTAAACAAGTGTACAGTAGACTGGCGCAGAACGCACCGCAGCAAAGGGACAAGCTTAATAAACTGCAATCAACACACGGTAGTAACCTCTTGCGCCCCTCCAGTGTCACTTTGAAGAAGTGCACACTACACTGGCGAAAGACGCACAACCATAGCAAAGAGACAAACGTAAGAAAATGCAATCAGTAACACAACCTTATTTAACTCCCGACTGGCCAGTGGGCTATAATGCAGTTTTGCACTCGGGGTACCCCTTTAAGGAACGTTATGTGCACAGTTGGGCGCCTTGTGAAGAAACTGCAGCAGCAAGTAGACCCCCGATGACCTTAGCAATAACAGCATAGATGCCAGTGATGTGAGAGGGGACAGGTTAACCAGGCTACAATTCAGAATGGCAGGCTATGGCAAACAGTCCTGACATACACTGTCCACAGTTTGTTGTAAGAGGAGTGGTATGACTCCCAAACCTCTCAGCCAGGTTAATGCCCCTCTATCACTGCAAAGATAGTTCCTACCATGAGGTGCAGGGCCAGTCCCTGATAAAGGTCACTCAGCAGGTGTAGAACTCACATGCAGCATGAAGTGCAGGGCCAGTCCCTGATAATGGTCACTCAGCAGGTGTAGAACTCACAGGCCAGAAGTTTTGAGGAGACTGAGATTCACAAACTTTGTAATCCAGCTAAAATGCTTCCTTCTGAAGTCCACATGGCTTGTACAATTCAGACTCCACCAACCTCACAGGTTCACACAGTTCTGGTCTGGCAGCTGTATCCTTTCTCTAAGATTCAGCTCAGGGTGCAGCAATCTGTGTCACAGGATCCCTTCTTCACACTCAGAAAACAAATGGAAGCCAGTCTGATGGATTTAGGCCTGAAGATCCAGTCCCAGTCACTCCAGACCTCACTCCCAGGCTCTAGGCACACCAGCCACACCTCAGCTCCCAGCAGCCTCTGCTCACTCCAGCCTCTCTTCCAGAATTCTCTGCAGCCTTAAAGGAACTATGCCCTCCAAAGGCAGCAGTATATAACATAACAATAACAGCACATTATATGGTGTTACATTCTTCCCCCACTTGAAAAGCTTGGGTCCTCCCAAGTACGGAAAGTTACACAACTTTTCTTTAATTCACAGACATACCTAAACGGTCTGGATATACTGGCCATAACTAAAGGGAACCCACCAACTAGCACTAGGTATTTTGGCTCCACAGGGAGACAGGGTGCCACCTGAAAGACCTGAGTTCATGGTTTTGGGAACATGGGCATTGATCTCTCGGTGTGAAGCACATACTCTCTCTTCACTGAAGTTCCCCAAAGAGTCATAAGTTAATCTTTTAGGAGCTCTAATTTGTCGAGGCTCCCTACTCTCCAATGGACTTTCTTGGAAATTTTCTTCCTGAACTTCTTGTTCTATTATTGTATGACTTTCTGGTTCTTTATCCTTCAAAATATCTACTGGTTGCACTTCTTCTTCAACTTTGTCTGAAAGAGGAGTACCATCTGTATCACTTTCAGTCACCAGGTCCTCTAGATTGCATGAAGCATTTTGCTCCAGACTGCTCGATGGGACAAACTCGGGCGCTTCTACTCTGAGTCGGCCCCCCTCAGCATCTTTCTCCACTACATCTGGACTAGTCTGTGGCACACTCACATCTTCAGGCCTCAAATCTAGGCCATTCTCAAGAGGACCCCAAACAAATCTTCCTTCTGGGGGTGCGTCCCATCCCCACTCTTATCATCTTCTTCAGTGTTGTGGTCACACTCAGGTGATGCTGCCATGCTCCCCTTTTGTGTGGCTAACCGCTGTGACCTTCTCAACTGATGACCTTAATCATGCTCAGCTGCCACATAATCAGGCATTCTCACTGCTTGCCCCAGTGGTAACAGGTTATTGCGGTGCCATGACTTCACAGGCCCACTTTGTCCTTCTGGCCAATTCTGATATACTGGAATACCTGGCAGTTGAGAACACACCTCATACACCTGCGAACTCCAGCGATCAGCAAGCTTGTGTTTCCCAGGGATCCCCAGATTTCTTAACAACACACGATCACCTGGCTTTAAATCATGAATCCGGATTCTTTGGTCGTACCTGGCCTTATTCTGCTGTCCCCGCCTTTCTGCAGCCTCTTGAGCTTTTTCATAAGCAGTCTTCAGGCTCTTTTGGAGACGCTCCACATACCCCTTGTAAGAGACTGTTGTTGTATCATCACAAGAAGTCCCAAAAACAGTGTCAATTGGCAACCGGGCCTCCCGCCCAAACATCAGAAAGTATGGAGAAAATCCAGTGGCATCATTCTCAGTACTATTGTAGGCATGGACAACAGCAGCAATATGTTTGCTCCATTGAGCCTTCTTCTCACTGGGTAAGGTCCCCAACATATTTAACAATGTTCTGTTGAATCTCTCTGGTTGTGGATCTCCCTGAGGATGATAAGGTGTAGTTCTGGTCTTCTTTACACCCAACAAACTCAGCAACTCACGTATCAACTTGCTTTCAAAATCTCGACCCTGATCTGAGTGAATGCGTTGCGGGAGGCCTTAATGTACGAAGTATCTCTCCACCAGTACCTTTGCTACTGTCATAGCCTTCTGGTCCCTAGTAGGGAAGGCCTGGGCATACCTGGTATAATGGTCGGTGACCACCAAGACATTGGCAAACCCACCCTCATCAGGCTTGATACATAAGAAGTCAATGCACACTAAGTCCATTGGTCCTTGGCTTTGTAGATGTCCCAATGGTGCAGCTCGCACTGGCTGTGTCTTCCGTTGTACGCACCTGGAGCAAGACCGGCAGTAATTCTCCACATCCTGTCTCATACCCGGCCAGTAAAAGCGATCCTGCAACAACTTCAGGGTGCGATCAACACCCAAATGCCTATGATCATCATGAAGGGAGGAACAGACCATGTCCCTGTATTTTTCAGGTAGCAATAACTGCCATTTCTCTGTGTTCTCAGCAGCTGGTGCTAAACGGTACACCAAACCATTCTTCATTTTCAGATGAATCCACTCTCTAAGCAATAATCCAACCAGTGGATGGTTGATATCTTTTAGGTGGTTTTGGTTATTCTCATGTAGAGCCTTTTTGACACCCCGGCACTGTGTATCTTCAGCTTGATCGTGACACAGATCTGACAAACTCAGTGCAGGTAATGAAGTGCTTTTCAATGTCACCATTTTGCAGTACCTCTGAGGAATTGCTTCATGTGATAGTCCTAGCTTTTCAGCAGCACAGATCGTCCGAATCTCGCATTGTAAACCTTGGCACATGGCTCTCACACCTGGGGCTGGAACCTCTAGCCACTCATCTTCAGGCTGCAAAACATCATGAGGTCTTCTAGAAAGCCCATCTGCATCCTGATTGGCCATGCCTGGACGGTACTTGAGACTGAATCTGTAATTAGCAAGGGCCGCCAACCATCGATGTCCTGTAGCATCTAATTTAGCTGTGGTCAACACATAAGTGAGAGGGCTGTTATCAGTCTGTACTTCAAACTCGGCTCCATATAGATACTCATGAAGCTTGTCTACCACAGTCCACCAGTCCACTTCAGTGCCAGGAACTCAAGCGTGTGTGCTGGGTAATTACGCTCTGTTGGTGACAGACTCCTGCTCACAAAGGCTATTGGCTTCAGTCTACTCTCCTGTTCCTGGTACAAAACACCCCCTAGTCCATCTCTGCTGGCATCAATGTGTAAGACATACGGCTTTTGAGGGTCTGCATAAGCTAAAACAGGTGTGCTGGTTAGACAACTTTTAAGCTTCTCAAAGGCAGAGTCACACTTCTCTGTCCATTGCTCAATGACAGACTCTTTTCCTGCACGTTGCAGAACGTTATTCTTACGATCTTGTTTAGACCCTGGAGCCTGCCCCTTTTCTTTCACTTGGAGCAAATCATTGAGGGGTCTTGCGATCTATGCAAAGCCTTTGACAAACCTTCGATAGTAAGAACAGAAACCCAAGTATGAACGGAGCTCAGAAACTGTTTTAGGTTTTGGCCAAGTTGTTAGTGCTTCAACCTTTGAAGGATCCGTTGCCACACCATCAGCCGACACTACATGTCCCAGGTAAGTTACAGATGGAAGGCAGAATTGTCACTTTTCCAGCGACAACTTTAACCCTTCATTCTTCAACCGATCCAGCACCTTGATTAGCCGAGTCTCATGCTCTTCCAGGTCTCTTCCAAACACAATGACATCATCCAAATACACAAGCACCTCCAGCAGGTTCATATCTCCCACTGTATTTTCCATTAACCTCTGAAAGGTGGCTGGAGCACCCATGAGTCCCGGGGGCATCCTATTGAATTCGAAGAATCCTAAAGGACAAATGAAGGCAGTTCGCTCCTTGTCTTCAGGATGCATTGGAATCTGATGATATCCACTTTTAAGATCCAGCACACTAAACCACTTAGCTCCAGCCAAGCATTGCAATACATCTTCCACTCGTGGTGTGGTATACTGATCTGGAATAGTACGTCGATTCAAAGTTCTATAGTCTACACACATTCGAATAGCACCATTACAATTGGTGAAGCATAGGGACTTCGAGACTCTCTAATGATTCCAGTTCTTTTGAGTTCTTCCAGCTGTTTCCGTAAATCTTCAATATCTCCAAGGGCTAGCCGCCTTGACCTTTCCCGGAATGGCCGGTCATCTTGAAGGCGAATACGGTGCTGTGTACTTTTTGCACATCCGACATCATATTCATGTTGTGCAAAGATTTCACTTTGTCCTCGCAGAATGTTGAGCAATCGTTGTCTCCACTCTGAAGGCAAAAGGGAGTTTTGAGAAACTGAGATCTCCAATTTCTTCTCCAGCTCGGCAAAACAATCAAGAAGAGATGGAGACTTTATAAACTGTGGTAGTGATCATGTTGTGTATTTGTTGACCTGTGAATGCCCAAAGTTTTATGTGGGTAGAACCACTAGACCATTGAGGCAAAGACTAGGGGAACACAAGAGAAACATATTGGATGGGGTGGAAAAACACAGTGTTCCTCGCCACTTCAAACAATTTCATAACAGCAGTGTGGACTCTCTTCAAATTGTGGGCCTTGAAATGATCCCAAAAACTTTGCTACAGGGACAGAGATTTAGGAGACTGTGTGAAAGGGAAACCTTTTGGATATTCAAGCTGGATGCTTTGAGTCCAAAGGGTCTCAATGAGGGACTAGAAATATTGACGTATTTGTGACCTGACAATAATTGTTGTTTAGAAGTCTAAGTGGTGCCAGATATGTAGCTTGAGATATTGATTTGATTTTTCTCTTTTCCCCCCTCCAGCTCCCCCCTAGTAGCAGTCCTTAACACTAGATGAGGGTGGTGAGTATGCTCTACAACAGGTTCATGTCCATAGTAGGTTCTTTGCTCGGCCTCCCATGATGAGGAAAAATAACTCATTTATGAATTCTTTCCCCACCCCTCCCCCACATTTTCCCTGTAGATCCCTGGGTCCCCTGGTCTTTCCCGTTTTCCCCCCCTTTTTCCCCCCTTTTCCCTGGTCCTTTCCTCCCTCCCCCTTTCCACCTCCCCCCCCCCCTTTTCTTCCTTTCCGCCGGTGTTTTCCCCCCACCCTGTCCCAATGCTCAGTGACCAACACCAACCGGGGTCCAGCTTCCCATAAGGGTAATAACTTTTCTGATGTTTCACCATTTAATATTTTTTATATCTGTTTTTAATGGAAATGCCCCCTTCTTTTCAAAAAATATATATATACAAGGAAGGACGTGTTTTTGTAGGCAATGAAGAACACAGTAGGGGCCCTTAACCAATGGGATCAACAACTGTATGATGATATGAATGTATATGAAAATCCCTCATCATACAGGTCATGACTCATGACTGATTTCCGCAACCATCTAAGGTGTTCATCAAAGTTGTTGGAATGTCGTTTTGAGCTCCAATTGCCTTTTAGTTTGTCTAGTGATTTATGTAGATTGATTGTTCTTCTTAAAGGGAAGGTTCAGGGACTATCCGAAAAAAATAAAAATCCCCATCCACTTACCTGGGGCTTCCTCCAGCCCGTGGCAGGCAGGAGGTGCCCTCGGCGCCGCTCCGCAGGCTCCCGGTGGTCTCCGGTGGCGCGCCCGACCTGGCCAGGCCGGCAGCCAGGTCGGGCTTTTCTGCGCTCCAAGGCCCGGCACTTCTGCGTCCCACGCCGGCGCGCTGACGTCATCGGACGTCCTCCGGGCTGTACTGCGCAGGCGCAGTAGTTCTTCTTGAGTTCCTGCCACTTTATATCCCAGCTGAATCTGAAGGTTCACATATCCATCATATGGTAGCTGTTTCTCACTGATTCCCCAGATCTCCAGCTTATCCAGTGCCTGTAAAGGACAATGAGCTAAATGCTTCTCATAAAAGTCTCTATACAACAATGTCACTTGTGCGCCTGTGACCAGTAATGCATGAGTAAATACACCTTCTATCTGTACTGGCACCACTGGTGATGGTCCCAAAAGATCTTTAGGGAACGTGGTGGCTCCTGCTTCAGAAGCAGATTTGGCCAAAGCTTTCGGCCTCTTCTCTCGTTTCCTCATTTGTTGGCATTGGGTACGTGTAAAGCCTGATGTGGGTGCAGCTCCCAATGACTCTTTTTGCTCAGTCACTTTCTTACTGGAAAAGTCTTTGGAGATTTTGTTACTAAAGTGGTTTTCCACAAGCTGATTGGTCTTCCTCTTCCTGCTGTTGAAATCTGATTGCCAGCTACACTCCTGCTGGATATGACCCAACTCACCACCACGATAACCAGTCTTTTTTTGTGTTCCTCCCCTTGACGGGATTATTGTTTCTGTCTGGTACTTGGATACATCAGAAGAGGACCTTCCTGTCTTCTGTGATGTCAGAGCCTGCAGGACTTGCAACTGTGTCTTCTGCATTTCGCATTGTGTCTGTACTACTTGGGTCAACACCTTCCACAAACTGGTTAATGATGCATCCTCCGGAAAGTTGCTCTGAGACACTGGTTCTGCCTCCACTGTACGGACTTGAGAAATCTTCACTGGCCGTGCACTAGTATACCAAGACTTTAGATCTTGTAATGCTTCCTCTTCTCAAATTTTCTTAATCAGTTGAGGATAGCTTGGCACCTCCACTTGATCCCCCAAGTGTAACTTGAGCACCACTGGGTCAAGAGCTTGTGATCCCTCTTGGATTTGACGGATTCGGGCCCGATCCACCTGCTTTGGGTCTATTCCTTTACTTAACACTAACTGATGCAGGAGGCAGTCTAGTTGCCTTACATAACTTGACAGCTTTTCTCCTACCCTCTGGTAGGTGTGTTCAAATTGGTACAGTAAATCAGTGGGCCAAACACACTATACAATGCATTAAGATAATCCTGTGCACAGGGCCGCCATCTGAAATTTTAGGGCCCCTCACACATCATCGGGCCTTGGCCCCCCCTTCGCTGGGCCCACCCACTAGTTGCTGTGCCCGCCCACTAGCCATCCCACCCCCGTGTCCGTGCACGAAATGTGCATGGCTCTGACACTGAAGAAAGCAGCATGCACAGCGTGAGGCAGCAAAAAGTGGGTGTGGCCATGACATGTTGTGGGTGGAGCCAAATACTATCAAAATACAGGTAGTCCCCAGTTAACAAATGAGATAGGGACTTGTAGGTCCGTTCTTATCATTTATCGGTTCTCTTTTGTCCCCCTCTTTTCTTCCTGTGCCTCTTTTGTCTCCCTCTGTCTCACCTCAGTTTGTGCCTCTTTTGTATCCCTCTGTGTGACCTCGTGCTCCTATCTCATCTCTTTTCTCCCTGTGCCTCTTTTTTCCGCCTCTGTTCCTCCTGTGCCTCTTTTATTCCCCAGTGTTACCTCTTGTCCGCTTCTGTCTCAGCTCGTCCCCCTGCCCTAGTCAGGTATAGGTGCCCCGAGTATAGGTATCCAGGCATAGGTACCCGCAGTATAGGTGGCCAGGTAGAGGTTTCCTCAGTATAAGTAGCCAGCTATAGGTGGTGCCCCAGTATAGGTAGCCTGGTGTAGATGCCCCCAGAATAGGTAGCCTGGTATAGCTGGTGTCCCAGTATAGGCCAGCAAGATACAGGTGTCTCCAGTATAGGTATTCAACTATAGGTGGTATCCAGGTATAAGTAGCCTGGTATAATTGCCCCCAGTACAGGTAGCCTGGTATTAGTGGAGCACCAGTATAGGTTTGCCAGGGACAGGAGCCCCCAGTGCAGGTAGCAAGCTATAGGCACCCCAGTATAAGTAACCAAGTATAGGTGGTGCCCCAGTATAGGTAGCCAGGTACAGGTGGTGCCCTCAGTATAGGTAGCTAAGTATAGGTGGTGCCCCAGTATAGGTAGCCAGGTATAGGTGGTGCCCCAGTATAAGCAGCTAGGTATAGGTGGTACCAGCCCCAGTATAGGTAGCCAGGTATAGGTAGTGGCCTAGTATAGGTAGCCTGTAGCCAGATATATGTGGTGCCCCAGTATAGAAAGTCCGCTGTAGCATGCTCACTTATCTGCTCCCCACGTTCACGTGCTGATGTCACTTTCCTCTCAGTGCTGGAACGCGGTGTGCTGGTTAGTGAGCCACAGGCCCGCAGTCAGCACATACGGCCTTTCCAGCACTATGGGGGGGGGGCAGGGCCCCCATAAGCCCTGGGCCCCTCACTGCAGTGTCAGTTGTCCCTCCCTGATGGCTGCCCTGCCTGTGCAGTGCAATCAGATTGGCTCATCTTCAAATTTTGGACAGTGTCAGCTGCTGGACCTTTCAAGCTTTCTATAATCCTCTGCTTCTTGCTTATTTCAGGAACATCCCATTCTTCCAGTACCTGAGTGGCTTGGTCCATCCATGCCTCAAAATCTTCTTCACCAGGGGGAGTGGGTACTTTACCAGAGAACAACCGTAACTTCCTGTACCCCCAGCTTGCTAGCGAATAGTCAGGAGATCTACACATTTTCAGTAGGTTTCCTAATGCTTCAAGGACTTCTGGCCCAATACAGTTCTTCTCTTGATCAATGGCAGGCTCAGATAATGGCCCCATAACTTCAGCTTCCACTTCTGCTGCACCTTTTGGAATGGTCACTTGAACTAACTGACCCCCTGGAGTTGTGAGGGTCGTAGGCATCTTGTCATGGGGGACATGGGTCTTCCACTCCAGCAGGGCAAATTGAGTTGGTCCACTTGGGTCTGTTGTACTATCTAACAGGAACCCTCGACCAGATATTGGTAGTCTTTCAGCCACTTCCCTGATCTGTGCATCAGTCCAGTCAGGCCCTGGCAACTCTAGGACTAAACAGTGTCCCACGGCAGCTTGGTGGTTCTCACACCATCTTCCTGCAGCTCTTGAATCCATACTATGTCTGATTTCAAGGGAAAAGGGGCGCAGACATCACTGGGCGGAGCCAAAGAGAGCCCCACGTTGGGCGCCAAATGTAGCGAGACAGACTGGATCGCTAATGAATGTAACGGGGCCTCTTAGTGGATACCGCCTCCAGTGGCACCCTGCCTCCCAGAATCATGCAGACACCAATATCAATGCAATATATTTATTCCCCACAGACCAACGTGATCTAATGGGGTGACGTAAGCAATAGAAAATATAGCACTAATCAAACACTTGTTAACTCAGCAAGATCATAACAATAAAAGTAATATACCTTACACATTCAAAGTGCATCAAAAGTATATGTCCAAAGTAGCCACTCCATGTCCTGCGCCCCTCCAGTGTCACTCTAAACAAGTGTACACTAGACTGGCACAGAACGCACCGCAGCAAAGGGACAAGCTTAATAAACTGCAATCAACACACGGTAGTAACCTCTTGCGCCCCTCCAGTGTCACTTTGAAGAAGTGCACACTACACTGGCGAAAGACGCACAACCATAGCAAAGAGACAAACGTAAGAAAATGCAATCAGTAACACAACCTTATTTAACTCCCGACTGGCCAGTGGGCTATAATGCAGTTCTGCACTCGGGGTACCCCTTTAAGGAACGTTATGTGCACAGTTGGGCGCCTTGTGAAGAAGCTGCAGCAGCAAGTAGACCCCCGATGACCTCAGCAATAACAGCATAGATGCCAGTGATGTGAGAGGGGACAGGTTAACCAGGCTACAGTTCAGAATGGCAGGCTATGGCAAACAGTCCTGACATACACTGTCCACAGTTTGTTGTAAGAGGAGTGGTATGACTCCCAAACATCTCAGCCAGGTTAATGCCCCTCTATCACTGCAAAGATAGTTCCTACCATGAGGTGCAGGGCCAGTCAGAGCAGGGACAAGGTCCTCCAGCACCCAAGGCTGAGACACCAAAGTGCGCCCCTCCGCCCCTCCCACCTCAGCTGTCACACACTGATTGCTATTAGACTAAGAGGGCCACAGGGCCCACAACCTCCCCAACACCTTAATATTAAGTTATCTGGCTTGCAGTCACTGCTATGTATCCCCTTTTCTTATTTCTTTCTGCTTCATACACAATTAGGAATGACAGCTGAATGAATTTTGCGCCCCTCCTACACTGTGCCCTGAGGCTGGAGCCTCTGCAGCCTATGCCTCGGCCCGGCCCTGGGGCCAGTCCCTGATAAAGGTCACTCAGCAGGTGTAGAACTCACATGCAGCATGAAGTGCAGGGCCAGTCCCTGATAATGGTCACTCAGCAGGTGTAGAACTCACAGGCCAGAAGTTTTGAGGAGACTGAGATTCACAAACTTTGTAATCCAGCTAAAATGCTTCCTTCTGAAGTCCACACGGCTTGTACAATCTAGACTCCACCAACCTCACAGGTTCACACAGTTCTGGTCTGGCAGCTGTACCCTTTCTCCAAGATTCAGCTCAGGGTGCAGCAATCTGTGTCACAGGATCCCTACTTCACACTCAGAAAACAAATGGAAGCCAGTCTGATGGATTTAGGCCTGAAGATCCAGTCCCAGTCACTCCAGACCTCACTCCCAGGCTCTAGGCACACCAGCCACACCTCAGCTCCCAGCAGCCTCTGCTCACTCCAGCCTCTCTTCCAGAATTCTCTGCAGTCTTAAAGGAACTATGCCCTCCAAAGGCAGCAGTATATAACATAACAATAACAGCACATTATATGGTGTTACACATGTCTAAAATGGCATGACACCGTCGTACCTGGCATGCAGCGTAGGCTCTGGGGAGATGGGGCTGTGTAGCTGGAGAGGAAGAGGAGATGGCAGCACCACTAGAGTTGAACTGCCACTCAGCCAAGGAGGAGGAGGAGGATGACAGCGAAGAGGATGTAGCAGGAGCAGAGGAGGTGGCAGGAGGCCTGCCTGCAAGACGTGGAGGTGTCACAAGTTGGTGCGCTGTGCAGCCACGTACTCCCTGCTTGCCATCGGTCACCAGGTTGACCCAATGGGCTGTGTAGGTAATGTAGCGGCCCTGCCCGTGCTTGGCAGACCAGGCATTGGCAGACCCTCGACTCAACGCTCTTCGCAAGAGTTGACACCACTTGCCTCTCAACTGCACGGTACAGTTTGGGTATGGCCTTTCATGAAAAATAAGTTCGGCCTGGTATCTCCTACTGAGGTGTCCCAATGGCCACAAATTTACGGAAAGCCTCTGACTCCACCAGCTTGTATGGTAATAGCTGGCGAGCTAATAGTTCCGCCACGCCAGCTGTCAGACGCCGGGCTAGAGGGTGACTGGCCGAAATTGGCTTCTGCTCAAAGACTTTCTTCACGGACACCTGGCTACTGCTGTGGGCAGAAGAGCAGGAACCGCTCAAGGGCAGAGGTGGTGTGGACTGTGGAGGAGAGTGGCTGTGAAGGTGCAAGGGAGAAAGCGAATGAAGACGATGCACCTTAAGGAGGAAGAGGAGAAGGAGGGTGGCTTGTCTTTTGGGTGCTGCTTTTCCTCAGGTGTTCTTCCCATTGCTGTTTGTGCCTTTTCTCCAGGTGCCTTCGTAAGGCACTTGTCCCTACGTGAGTGTTGGCCTTTGCACGACTCAATTTTTGGAGGCAGAGAGAACAGATGGCTTTGCTCCGATCTGAGGTACACATGTTAAATAATTTCCAAACCGCTGAGCCCCCCTGGGGTGATGGCACTATGGTGGCATCAACAGCTGACCTTGAAGGGCATGTTGGCTGGCTGTCCATAGCTAGCAATACATGGCACCGGACACTGCCCCCAGCTGTTTCTGAGGACGACCTCCCTCTGCTTCTTTCATGGACTCGTCTCCTCTTACTCCTCTCTGGCTCCCCCTCTGAACTGTCCCCCCGGTCATCTCCTCTATTGGGAACATACGTGGCATCCGTATAATCGTCATCATAATCCTCCTGCCCAGCTTCGCTTTCCTCAGACACCTCCACAACTGCACCAACATCAGGTGCTTCATCATCCCCCTCCTCACACATTACTTCCATACTATCGCCACCTAACTCAGATGTATGAGGTGTTGTAACTTGCTTAGCGCCTTCATCTTGTTGTAGCATTATTGGCTGTGAATCAGTGACTTCCACACCAAATAACTCCTGCGAAGTGTCAAATGCAGCGGATGTGGTGCTTGTTGTAGCGCTGGTGGCTGGGGGAGATGAGGTGTTCTGTGTTAAATACTCAACCACGTCCTCACAATTTTGCGAAGTGATGGCACGTGCCTTCTTCTGAGCACTGTACTTTGGGCCAGGTCCGCACAAAATCACAGCAACACCTCCTCGCACAGACCTGCCAGTGCCAGGTGGCCTTCCTCTGGGTCTGCCTCTACCTCTTCCTCTACCTGGTTTGTCCATTTTGTCCATCTCGGGGGGATGCTAGGTTTTTGCGGTGAGATGGGTTCACTGAACACAAAGGTAGTTATATGCAGTGAGGTGGGTTCACTGAACACAAAAGGTAGTTATATGCAGTGAGGTGGGTTCACTGAACACAAAAGGTAGTTGTAAGAGAACGCGGAAAAGCCGCCGCTGTAGTGATAGCAAGGCGACTGGTTCCGCGTCCAGCGCTGTGGTTTGCACGCAGCAGCATGGGTCTTTTGTGGCTGGGTCTGTTAGTTCACACAGATTCAGGAATACGCGCACGCGCGCTGAGAGGCAGGATTTTTATGACGCCCAAGGGGGGATCAGCTGACCAGGCTGGTCAGCTGACCTCAGAGCAAGTGACTATTGGCCCATCACTTAGGGGTGGCGCCAGAGAGCGCTGCTCTATATATAGTTACGGCTGGCCAGTCACAAGTTGTCTGCCGTTGCGAACACTACGTAGAAGCACTAAGACCTTAGTCAGATCCAACAGTGTGCTTGAACCAGGAGGACCTGGGAATTCACACTGAGCCAGATTATTTGTGTTATCATTCTGTTATACTTCAGACTAGTTCCAGGGTGTAGAGACCACGGACCTCACACCCAAGATTAGGGAACTTGTGTTATCATTCTGTTATACTTCAGACTAGTTCCAGGGTGTAGAGACCACGGACCTCACACCCAAGATTAGGGAACTTGTGTTATCATTCTGTTATACTTCAGACTAGTTCCAGGGTGTAGAGACCACAGACCTCACACCCAAGATTAGGGAACTTGTGTTATCATTCTGTTACTTCAGACTAGTTCCAGGGTGTAGAGACCACGGACCTCACACCCAAGACTAGGCATTGTTTGATATCTGTTATGACCTATTGCTTTCCTGACTATCCCTCCGCTCTCTGATTCGGTACCATGCTCATCTGATTATCCGTTGCCAACCCTGCCTGCCTTGGATACCGAATCAGCCTTCTGCCTTTGTACCTTGTCTGTCCGTGTGTTGCCGACCTGGCTTGCCCGACCTCGAGAGCTATCTCTTCCCTTTAGGAGATAGTCAGTCTCCAGATGAGCTAGTGACATCCACCTTCAGGTGTCACTCACTCACTGGCCCTTCCTACCTTCAGCCTGAGACTCCACCCCTTGGAAGGTCTCAGGCTGCTGGAAGGTTCTCGTGCTTCTCTAAAGAGCAGTATTACCCATACTGCCAAGGACCACCTGCTCATCAGGTGGTTTACTCAAAGTCATTACTGTTGCACCA
The DNA here is from genome assembly GCF_040937935.1 of Hyperolius riggenbachi. Classification (NCBI taxonomy): domain Eukaryota; kingdom Metazoa; phylum Chordata; class Amphibia; order Anura; family Hyperoliidae; genus Hyperolius; species Hyperolius riggenbachi. Next base: position 184,720,996 of record NC_090653.1, on the reverse strand, counting down.
AACACTCACGATATATACAGGTGTCCAGAGGCAGGCCCGCCATCAGGGGGGTACAAGCGTGACTGCCGTCACGGGCCCGGGGCGGGCCTAGGGCCCGCAGCCTCGCCCCCCCCCCCCCCCCAGGCATTAACATCCTGAGAGGTCTTTTCCCACCTCCCCTCCCCCAGCGGCCGCCGCTGTTAATACCTTAGCAGCGGCCGCTTTCCCCTCTCCGCCGCGCGTACTTTCCAGCAGCATCTCCCGGCTGCTCTGTGTGAGGCGGCAGGAAGCATGGCTCGGTTTCCATAGTAACGGCGATACAGATCGCCGTTACAGGAAGCCGCTGCCATGCTTCCTGCCGCCTCACACAGAGCAGCCGGGAGATGCTGCTGGAAAGTACGCGCCAGAGAGGGGAGAGCGCCGCTGTTAAGGTAACAACAGCGGCGGGGACGAGCACCACCTACCCATACCGGGGCACTATACTGACTATACTGGGGCACTATACTGACTATACTGGGGCACTATACTTGCGCGCTATACTGGGGCAAAGTACTGGCTATACTGGGGCACTGTACTGGCTATACTGGGGCACTATACTGACTATACTGGGGCACTATACTGGCTATACTGGGGCACTATACTGGGGTACTGTGCTGGCTATACTGGGCACTGTACTGGCTATACTGGGGCACTATACTAGCTATACTGGGGCACTATACTGGCGCGCTATACTGGCTATACTGGGGCACTGTACTGGCGCGCTATACTGGGGCACTATACTAGCGCGCTATACTGACTATACTGGGGCACTGTACTGGCTATACTGGGGCACTGTACTGGCTATACTGGGGCACTATACTAGCTATACTGGGGCACTATACTGGCTATACTGGGGCACTATACTGGGGCACTATACTGGCTACACTGGGCCTGGGGCACTATACTAGCTATACTGGGGCGCTATACTGGCGCACTATACTGGGGCACTATACTGGGGCACTATACTAGCTATACTGGGGCACTATACTGGCTATACTGGGCTATACTGGGGCACTATACTGGCTATACTGGGGCACTATACTGGCTATACTGGGGCACTACTGGGGCACTATACTGGCTACACTGGGGCACTATACTGGCGCGCTATACTGGGGCACTGTACTGGCTATACTGGGGCACTATACTGGCTATACTGGGGCACTGTACTGGGCGTGCACAGCAGTCTGTAGGGGGGCCCAGGCTTGATGTTGTGTGAGGGGCCCCAAAATTTCTGATGGCGGCCCTGTCCAGAGGTTAGTACTATAGATGTATTATTGGTGATTCTGCAGATCACCAATAATCAGATTCTCTCTGTGTGCTGACACCGATCATTACAGAACGGCAGACCAAAACCAAATGGACGCACTTAACAGCCATCTGAATGCACTCACCACCTCGGTGGAGAATTTCATCCAAGTGCTGGACAGTCATCAGACCCAGATCAACGCCTTGTCTGGGTCTGCACACGTCCTACAGACGGCTGTGGATACAGTGCAATCTCCTCCAGGGACAGACTTACGTATGCCTGTGCCCGAAAAGTTTTCTGGCCACAGATCTTACTTTCAGAACTTTAGAAATCGAGTGTTATCGTACTTTGGTTTGAGACCTAATTCTTCGGGAACCGTGGCACAGAAGATTACGTTCATTAACTGTTGTCAGGGGATTCCCAGACCTGGGCATATAATCTTCAGCCAGGGAATGAGGCTTTAGCCTCGGTTGAGGAATTTTTTAAAGCTATGGCTATAATTTATGATGATCCGGACATTGCCTCTACCGCTGAGCGGAAGCTCAAGACTTTGCGGCAGGGCAGGGATCCGGTTGAAGTTTACGCAGCTGAGTTCAGAAAATGGGCAGTTTTGGCTAGATGGGGCTCATTCGCACTTCTAGACTGTTTTTTGTCAGGTCTGTCAGACGCGGTCTCAGAGCTAATGTTGGGTCATTCTGAGCCGAACTCTATTGATGAGGCCATTTCATTAGCAGTCAGGGTTGATTGTCGCCTACGTTACCAAAGACAGACTCGGAGTAGGAACAATGTGAGACATGTTTCCTACGCCGCGCCTCCATCTGTTTCATCCCCACCCGTTTAATCTCCACCAGAACCAATGCAGATTGGTCGGTCGAAATTGTCTCGGGTGGAGCGCGCAGAAAAACTGAGCAGCTCTGTCTATACTGTGCAGAGGAGGGTCATAGAGTACAAAATTGTCCCAAGAAGTCGGGAAACGCTGCCGCCTAGGTGTAGTCGGAGGTAATACCCTAGGCACGCAGTCGTAACCTCTAGATGATAAACGTTTGTACTATATCTTGGAAGGGTAAGACAGAAACCACTGAGGCCTTCATTGACTCTGGCTCAGCAGCCATTTTTATGGATTACGAATTTGATAAGAAATTAGGGATTCCTATTTTTCCGTTGCAGCAACGGATTCTGGTCACAGCAGTGGATGATTCTCCTCTGCAGAGTAAACACCCTCTGTCTCAGACCCCAGAGTTAAAGGTTACGATGGGGGTGTTACATAAAGAGAATCTACAGTTTCTGGTCTTACGGATGACAACCTCCACGATCATTCTTGGTATGCCATGGTTACAACTTCACTCTCCTTAGATCAATTGGGCTAACGAGCTGGTCTACCTATTGTTATCATCATTGTCTAGCGAAGGTAACATTGGGTAAAACCAAGATTCACATGGAAGGGTTGCCAGACCAGTATTCAGAATTTGCGGACGCAGGGCCGGCCCGCCCATGAGGCGGGGTGAAACTTTTGCCTCAGGCGGCACTTCTGGGGGGACGGCACCCGCCCGTCCATGTGTGTGGGGGGCCACCCGAGCTGGAGGGGATAGCGGGCAGGAAGGGGGTATTGGGCCTAGCGGCGGGGAGGGGGGTCGGACCCCCCCTCCCTCGCCTGGGTCCCCCGTCCTCCGCTCCCCTCCAGCTTTAAAAAGTTCTGTGCTGGCTACAGCTATGTGTAAGAGGCAACGGGCGGGGATCACTCACCTCTTCCTCGTTCCAGCATGCGCTCCACTGATGTCACTTCCTGCGGCGTAGCAGGAAGTGACGTCAGTGGAGCGCAGGCTGGCCTGGAACGAGGAAGAGGTGAGTGATCCCCGCCCGTTGCCTCTTACACATAGCTGCAGCTAGCACGGAACTTTTTAAAGCTGGAGGGGAGCGGAGGATGGGGGACCTAGGTGAGGGAGGGGGGGCCTGCCCCCCTCCCCGCCGCTAGGCCCAATACCCCCTTCCTGCCCGCTATCCCCTCCAGCTCGGGCGGCCCCCCACACCCACGGCTTGGGGGCGGGGGGCGGCTATTTCTTTGAAAATTGCCTCAGGCGGCAAAAAGTCTAGGGCCGGGCCTGCAGCGGACGTGTTTTGTCCCAAGTCAGCAGATAAACTTCCTCCGCACCGTCCTTTCGATTGTCCCATTGATCTCAGGTCTGGTTGTATGCCCCCTAGAGGTCATCTCTATAATTTATCTGGGCCAGAGAAATTAGCTATGCAAGAATACATCCGAGAAAATTTAGCTAAATGCTTTATTCGTCCCTTTCGGTCACCAGCAGGGGCAGGATTCTTTTTTGTGAAAAAGAAGGATGGAGGCCTCCGTCCATGCATTGATTATCGGGGCTTAAATAAAATGACAGTAAAAAAATCGTTATCCTCTGCCCTTAATAGACGATTTGTTTACCCAGGTCACCAATGCTAAGATTTTCTCGAAGCTGGATTTAAGGGGTGCATACAACCTTGTGCGTATCAGGGACGGTGATGAATGGAAGACGGCCTTTAACACACCCGATGGGCATTACGAGTACCTAGTGATGCCCTTCCGGTTTTGTAGCGCCCCGGCCGTCCTCCAAGAGCTGATTAACGAGGTTTTCAGAGAGGTATTGGGCAAATTCGTCTTAGTGTACTTAGACGACATACTAATTTTCTCATCCAACCTCTCAGAACACAGGAAACATTTTGGGTTTGTGTTACGGAAGTTAAGAGAAAATATGCTGTATGCTAAGTTGGAAAAGTGCATTTTCGAAGTAACCTCTGTCGCATTTCTGGGGTACATAATCTCGACCTCTGGCCTCTCTATGGACCCTGGAAAGGTTTCAGCTGTCTTGGAGTGGCCCCAACCTGTAGGATTGAAAGCTCTCCAGAGATTCCTAGGGTTTGCCAACTACTACAGGAGGTTCATAAAGGGGTACTCTACGGTGATTTCACCTCTCACCAGTCTCACCAAGAAAGGGGCAGATACTCACCACTGGTCCCCAGAGGCCCATGCTGCTTTCTCCACTCTGAAGAAATTGTTCTGTTCTGCACCCATACTGAGACATGTTGATGTCACCTTTCCCTTTATTGTGGAGGTAGATGCCTCAGAGGTAAGGGTAGGGGCTGTGCTGTCTCAGCGTTCCGGGTTGCAGGGAAAACTGCATCCTTGTGCCTATTTCTCCCGTAGGTTTTCACCCGCAGAGAAAAACTATGATATAGGCAATAGGGAACTTCTAGCCATCAAATTGGCCTTTGAGGAATGGCGACATTGGCTAGAAGGGGCAGAACATACCATTACTGTTTACACTGACCACAAGAATTTGGAGTACATTGAGGGTGCTAAGAGACTTAGCCCCCGACAGGCCCGGTGGTCGTTATTTTTCTCAAGATTCAGATTTGTAATCACGTATACCCCTGGTAGTAAGAACATCAAGGCTGATGCCTTATCCAGGTGTTTTGAGCCCGAGACAGCACAGCCCTCAGACCCAGAGACCATTGTCCCTCAGAAAGTGGTCCTGGCAGCCACTGAGACCTGGAAAGACTGGACTGTCACTTTAAGTCCGTTCCAACAAGATGTTCCAGAGGGGAAGCCTGAGGGGGTCATGTTTGTACCATTGCCTTTTCACCAACAACTGTTGCAGCCGTTTCATTCCCACAAGAATGCTGGGCATCCTGGGGCCACCACAACTCAGGATCTCATTGCTAGATGTGCTTGGTGGCTGTCATTGGCAACAGACTATAAGGAGTATGTAAGAGAATGTGCAGTGTGTGCTAGGAGCAAACCCTCCCGTCAGGCACCTGTTGGAACATTGCAGCCTTTACCAGTTCCGAGTGAACCTTGGACCCATTTGTCCATGGATTTTGTGGGCGAACTTCCCAGGTCTGAGGGCATGACGGTCATTTGGGTGGTAGTCGATCGATTCAGTAAGATGGCTCATTTTGTCCCCCTGAAAGGACTCCCCTCGGCCCAGGAATTGGCTGATCTCTTCATGCAGCACATTTTCCAGCAGCATGGCATTCCGGAAAATATAGTGTCAGATCGGGGAGTCCAATTTGTATCCAAGTTTTGGAGGGCATTCTGCCATCAGTTAGACATGGAGCTTTCTTTTTCATCAGGCTACCACCCCCAGACCAATGGCCAGACCAAAAGAGTCAATCAGTCCCTGGAACAGTTTCTGAAATGTTATGTTGCAGATGCACAAACCGACTGGGTCAAATTTTTGCCATTTGCAGAATTTGCACACAACAACCTGAAAAGTTCCTCTTCAGGATTTTCCCCATTTCAGGTGGTGACGGGAAGGTCACCTAAGTTCAACCCTTTGCTAGTGGCTTCTACTCCGTTTCCAGCCCTGGAGAATTGGCAGAGGTCTTTAAAACAGATTTGGGGAATGGTTAAAAGAAATCTGGGAAGGGCTTTTCAGAACCAGAAGAAACAGGCTGACAGGAGCCGTTCCATAGAATGGGAATTTCTTCCAGGAGACTTGGTCTGGGTGTCCACACGACATTTAGCTCTAAAGCAACTGTCACCCAAGTTAGGTCCCAGATTTGTGAGTCCTTTTCCAGTGACCAGAAAGATCAATAATGTCACTTATGCCATTGATCTCCCTACCAGCATGCGAGGTGTGAGATCATTTCATGTGTCCTTGCTCAAGCCGGCAGTGCACGTGGATTCCGCTCCCCCCCCCCCCCCCCCCGTGTTGATTGATGACCAACCGAAGTATGAAATTGAAAAGATTCTGGACTCACGGCTTGTGCAGAACTCCGTGCAGTATTTGGTTCACTGGAAGGGGTATGGCATAGAGGAAAGAACTTGGGTGCCAGACTGTCGTATGCACGCAGAGGAATTAAAGAAGGAATTCCATAACTTGCACCCTGGAAAGCCTGGTGGGAAGTGTCCGGAGTCCACTCCTCAGGGGGGGTACTGTAAGAGAACGCGGAAAAGCCGCCGCGTGTGCTCACAGAAAGGCGGCTGATTCCGCGTCCAGCACGGCGGTTTGCACGCATAAGCGTGCGTCTGGTACTGTGAGAGAACGCGGAAAAGCCGCCGCGTGTACTGATAGCAAGGCGACTGGTTCTGCGTCCAGCACGGCGGTTTGCACGCAAGCAGCATGCGTCTGGTGTGGCTGGGTCTGTTAGTTCACACAGATTCAGGAATAGAGGCAGAACTTTTATGACGCCCAAGGGGGGATCAGCTGACCAGGCTGGTCAGCTGACCTCAGAGCAAGTGACTATTGGCCCATCACTTAGGGGTGGCGCCAGAGAGCGCTGCTCTATACAGTGTATAGTTACGGCTGGCCAGTCACAAGTTGTCTGCCGTTGCGAACACTACGTGGAAGCACTCAGACCTTAGTCAGATCCAACAGTGTGCTTGAACCAGGAGGACCTGGGAATTCACACTGAGCCAGATTATTTGTGTTATCATTCTGTTATACTTCAGACTAGTTCCAGGGTGTAGAGACCACGGACCTCACACCCAAGATTAGGGAACTTGTGTTATCATTCTGTTATACTTCAGACTAGTTCCAGGGTGTAGAGACCACGGACCTCACACCGAAGATTAGGGAACTTGTGTTATCATTCTGTTATACTTCAGACTAGTTCCAGGGTGTAGAGACCACGGACCTCACACCCAAGATTAGGGAACTTGTGTTATCATTCTGTTATACTTTAGACTAGTTCCAGGGTGTAGAGACCACGGACCTCACACCCAAGATTAGGGAACTTGTGTTATCATTCTGTTACTTCAGACTAGTTCCAGGGTGTAGAGACCACGGACCTCACACCCAAGACTAGGCATTGTTTGATATCTGTTATGACCTATTACTTTCCTGACTATCCCTCCGCTCTCTGATTCGGTACCACGCTCATCTGATTATCCGTTGCCAACCCTGCCTGCCTTGGATACCGAATCAGCCTTCTGTCTTTGTACCTTGTCTGTCCGTGTGTTGCCGACCTGGCTTGCCCGACCTCGAGAGCTATCTCTCCCCTTTAGGAGATAGTCTCCAGATGAGCTAGTGACATCCACCTTCAGGTGTCACTCACTCACTGGCCCTTCCTACCTTCAGCCTGAGACTCCATCCCTTGGAAGGTCTCAGGCTGCTGGAAGGTTCTCGTGCTTCTCTAAAGAGCAGTATTGCCCATACTGCCAAGGACCACCTGCTCATCAGGTGGTTTACTCAAAGTCATTACTGTTGCACCAAACACTCACGATATATCCAGAGGTTAGTACTATATTTGTATTATTGGTGATTCTGCAGATCATCAATAATCAGGTATATATCTGTATTCTTGGTGATACTGCAGATCACCAATAATCAGATTCTCTCTGTGTGCTGACACCGATCGTTACAGTAGTTAGATGCAGTCAGGTGAGTTCACTCAACCCAAAGGTAGTTATATGCAGTGAGGTGGGTCCACTGAACACAAAAGGTAGTTAGATGCAGTCAGGTGAGCTCACTCAACAAAAAGGTAGTTATATGCAGTGAGGTGGGTCCACTGAACACAAAAGGTAGTTAGATGCAGTCAGGTGAGTTCACTCAACACAAAGGTAGTTATATGCAGTGAGAAGAGTTCACTCAACACAAAGGTAGTTATATGCAGTGAGGTGAGTTCACTCAACCCAAAGGTAGTTATATTCAGTGAGGTGGGTTCACTGAACACAAAAGGTAGTTAGATGCAGTCAGGTGAGTTCACTCAACACAAAGGTAGGTGTATGCAGTGATGAGGTGGGTTAACTAAACACAACAGGTACTAGTAGTAGGTATATGCAGTACTGGGTAGTACAATGTGCAGCTCCCTGTCACACACACAGGTAGTCACTGAATGTGCTGCTGCTGCTGGGCTGCTGGCAGTGACACACACACAGTATGAATTAGCAATGCTGTCTAAGCAACACAAGTGTCAGTTTGACAAACAGAAAAAAAAATGATCACACGAGCAGGATTAGCTCTGAAAAGAGCTGTTGAATGAGGGGTGCTATTAAAGCAATAACATTCAGCCAGTAGCAAGCTAAGAAGCCAAGAGCCTGACTAATCTGTCCCTAGGAGAAAAAGTCTGCAGCAGCACGCCCTAGTCTGTCTATGTGCAGGCACACGAGGGAGTGTAATGGCCACCGGAGCCTACCTTATATAAGGGGAGGTGGGGCTCCAGGGCTGAGTGTAGCCAGATTGGCTACAATGTGCCTGCTGACTGTGATGTAGAGGGTCAAAGTTGACCCTCATAGAGCATTATGGGGCGAATCGAATTTCCGCAAAAGTTCGCCTTCGTCGGCGAAGGCGAACCACCCGAAGTTCGCATGGAACTGTTCGCCGGCGAACCGTTCGGCCCATCTCTACTCAATATGAGATCATAGGTCCTCCACTTTATCCTTTGGCAATCTAAATTCCATGGCCATGGAATCTATTACGATACCCAAAAATTTGAGAACCGACTGAGGGCCCTCAGTCTTCTCCTCGGCCAAAGGGATGCCAAAACTGGCACAAACCTGTCTCATAGTCGCCAATAGTTAAGCGCAATCCGCCAATTCCCTTCTGCCAATGAACAGAAAGTCATCCAAATAATGGATGACTGTCTGCAGACCCAAAACCTTTTTAACTACCCATTCAATGAACGAACTGAAGCGCTCAAAATATGAACACGAAATGGAGCACTCCATCAGTAAACGGCGATCTACATAATACCTACCCTCCCAGAAACAACCTAGTAAACTAAAACTATTCAGGTGAACCAGTAACAGCCTAAAAGCGGCCTTGACATCCATCTTAGCCATCAACGCCCCCTGACCTGCCCACTTCACTGTTCAGACAGCCGAATCAAACAGAGCTGATATTGCGTCTGGATCAATATCGTCATTTACTGAGGCTCACTTTGGGTGTGAAAGATGATGTATAAGCTGAAATGAATTCGGCTCTTTCTTTGGCACCAGCCCTAATGGTGAAACCACTAGATCATCAACTAGAGGCTGAACGAACGGACCCACCATACGGCACAAACTTACCTCCTTTTGCAATTTGGACGACACCACCTCTGGGTGGATTGCGACTGATTTTAAATTACAATGTGGCGGATGTGAACCCGCTACCCTGACACTAGAGATAACAAAACCCTTGGTAAAACCTCGAGGCAGAAAATCAGCTATGTCGACGTCCGGATGCTCACTTAGAAACCGCTCCATCCTTTCCATTCTCACCGGACTCTTCCCTCCTGTTAGAGAAATCTGATGACTGACTCTTCCCCTGTCTGAAGCACTTTGACACTGTATGGCTTCCCCCACAGGAAGAACATTCGTGTTTGAATCGGCAGGAACCTCCATACTTACACGCCCCCTTGTTGTATTTCCAGCATACTCCTGGTCTCCTATTGGCCAACTGTCCAGAGGCTCCTGAACCGCTGGCCCCACCTGGAAAGGACTGGCTATTCTTGGTACCCAGAATCATTAGGCTCATCCATAAGTTGATGTCCTTATGGTTCCATTTCATCACAGGGTGGAAAGCTCTTGACTGCCTGAAATGCTCGTCATAGCATAACCACGTGTTCCCCCCGTAAACTCTGTGTGCTTCGCCAATTGTATCTAGGTAACAAAATAGTGCCGAGCAAACACTCCGGTTGTTTTTCCCCTAGGACACTCACAAATATTGCAAATGTCTGTCTCCAATTCTCAAAGGTCCTAGGTATTAACCTGTATATCCTACGTGTGAGGAATAGCGGAGCCGCCGCCGCGCGGGGCAACGTTGGCGGTGGTCTCCGCTTCCCAGCCGGCGGGTTCCGTCACGCGACCGGATCCGCCGGCACAGAGCAGGGGGGATACCGCCGCCGCTGGCAGTATGGCGGCGGGTCCTGCTGTTCTCCCGGCAGACTTCGGAGCGCGCTCGGGCGTGGACCCCGGACCTGGTCTCTCTGCTGCACAGAGGCAGAGGGTCACGCGCGCGCGCAAGGAGACAGGATTTCTACCTCCTACTTAGGAGGGTCAGCTGACTCTCCAGTCAGCTGACTCCAGGAGGTGTTCTAATTGGCTGGGCGGCTGGGTGGTGCTACAGATGCACTCACAGCATATAAGGAGCTAGTGCTCAGTTGCTCCTTGTCTGCTGTCGTGAATACACACTCTGTGTTAGTGCTCAGACCTTAGTGCAGTTCCCTGGTGTTGATACTAAGGATTTCACACCTTAGCTTAGGATTATTGTTGTATATTGATCTGTGTTTTGACCTTTGCTATCCCTGACTACTCTATCTCTTGCTGATCTTGTACCTTTGCCTATCTGATTCTTGTTGCCGACCTCTGCCTGTCTAACGATTACTCTCTGCCTTCCGCTCCTGTACCGCCGCCGCCATCTCTGTTGCCGAACCCTTGCCTGTCTGACCTTTCTCTCTTCAGTGGAACGTCTCCCACTGGAGGGTTATTTCTGAAGCTTGCCTCTCCGAGACGCCTGCCCCAAGCAGACGATTACTGCTGGGGGTCGAGATTCCTCACTCAGCCTGGTTAGAGGATCTCACTCACGGGGTTCCCATTCAGAGGTAACCACACCTCTGAGGAATTGCCGTGTGGTGGATATTTCCACACTTCCGTGATAATACTGTCTTTATTGTGTTCTTTTGCTGGTGTCCAGAGGTTAGCAATATATCGGATTATCGGTGATACTGCAGATCATCAATAATCGGGTATATATCTGCATTCTTGGTGATACTGCAGATCGCCAATAATCAGATTCTCTCTGCGTGCTGACACCGATCCTGACAGAACAGCAGACCATTGGTATGGAAGCACTACGCAGTCAGATCGAGACTCTAGCCACCTCGCTTAACAACCTCATCGAGGTGGTTAATACACCGCAGACTCAGATCAACCAGTTGGCTGGGTCTGTACGGGTCTTGCAGATGACTGTGGCCACAGTGCAATCCCCTCCGGTCACAGATCTCCGCATGTCAGTGCCCGAAAAGTTTTCAGGGCAAAGATCTGACTTCCAGAATTTTGGTAACCGGGTGTTATCTTATTTTGAGTTACGACCTACCCAGTCAGGTTCTGAGCAGCAAAGGGTGACTTTTATTAAGATCCTATTGTCCAGGGATTCGCAAACCTGGGCATATGGTCTTCCACCTGAAGATACGGCTCTCACGTCAGTTGAGGAATTTTTCAAATCAATGGCTATAATTTATGATGATCCGGATGCCTCGATCACTGTCGAGAGGAAGCTCAAGACTCTCAGGCAGGGTCGAGACACGGTTGAGGTTTACGCAGCAGAATTCAGAAAGTGGGCTGTGTCATCTAGGTGGGGATCTTACGCCTTGTTAGATTGTTTTCTCTCAGGCCTATCAGACTCAGTTTCTGAAGTAATGTTGGGACACCCAGAGCCCAAGTCCGTGGACGACGCCATTTCTTTGGCGATACGGGCGGACCGCAGATTGCGCTATCAGCGCCAATCAAGAGGCAGAAATGCAGTGAGGGGTTTTTCTCATGCGTCCTCATCGCCTGCTCCTTCTACCGACGAACCGATGCAAATCGGACATTCTCGGTTGACTCGAGCCGAGAAAGAGCGTAGAAGGGCAGAGAACCTTTGTCTATATTGTGCAGAGCAGGGTCATATTGCTCAAAATTGCCCCAGGAAATCGGGAAACGCTGCTGTCTAGGTGTAGTTAGAGGTAATACCCTAGACGCACAGAACTTACCTCTAAATCAGAATAATCGGTTACTTCTCCCGTGTTCCATTTCCTGGGGGAATTCCATAGTTTGTACTGAAGCTTTTGTGGATTCGGGGTCCGCAACCAATTTTATTGATTATGATTTTGTGAAGGGACTGGGGGTTCCCTTACAACCCTTAGACCGACAGATAGTCGTCACCGCAGTAGATGACTCCCCTCTACAGTGTAGATCACCTCTCTCCCAGACCCCAAGGTTGTCATGTACAATAGGGGTTCTACATAAGGAGAGCCTGCAGTTTTGCGCATGGCGACCTCCACCGTTATTCTTGGTATGCCCTGGTTACAGCTCCATTCCCCACAGATAGATTGGGCCTCAGGTCAGTTACTCAGCTGGTCACCTTATTGCCATACCCATTGTTTGGGGAGGGTTGCCATATGTGCTGCCAAGGTAGAGGTCAAGGGGATACCCACACAGTACGCTGAGTTTGCAGATGTGTTTTGTCCTAAATCCGCTGATAAACTCCCACCACATCGGAGTTTCGATTGTCCTATCGACCAAAGAGCTGGTTGTATGCCTCCTAAGGGTCATCTCTATAATCTCTCCGGTCCGGAGAAACAGGCAATGCGGGAGTACATTACTGAGAACTTGGCAAAGGGGTTCATCCGCCCTTCTCGGTCACCGGCCGGGGCGGGGTTTTTTTTAGTTAAAAAAAAAGATGGTGGTCTTAGACACTGTATTGACTACCGAGGTCTAAACAAGATCACCATACAGAATCGTTATCCATTACCTCTGATAGACGATCTCTTTGGCCAGATTACCAATGCCACGATTTTTTCAAAATTGGACCTACGTGGGGCATAAAATCTGGTATGCATTAGGGCTGGTGACAAGTGGAAGACGGCCTTCAATACACCCGACGGGCATTACGGGTATCTAGTTATGCCCTTCGCGTTGTGTAACGCCCCGGCCGTCTTCCAGGACTTGATAAACAAGGTTTTCAGGGAGGTGTTGGGGAGGTTTGTCGTGGTATATCTCGATGACATACTGATTTTCTCCCCAAACCTCGTGGAACATCGCAAACATGTCAAATACGTGTTGAGGAGGTTGAGACAAAATGTACTGTATGCAAAACTAGAAAAGTGCCTCTTTGAGGTCACTCAAATTCCTTTTCTAGGTTACATCATCTCAACGTCAGGACTCTCTATGGACCCAGAAAAGGTTTCGGCTGTCCTAGAGTGGCCGCAACCGGTGGGCTTGAAGGTACTGCAGAGATTCCTTGGTTTTGCTAATTACTACCGGAGATTTATTAAGGGATTCTCTTCGGTAGTAGCCCCTCTGACTAGCCTAACCAAGAAAGGGGCTGACCCTTACCAGTGGTCATCGGAGGCCCAGGCCGCATTCAATACCCTGAAGAAACAGTTTTGCTCGGCACCCATACTGAGACATATCAACATCGCTCTTCCCTTCATAGTAGAGGTAGATGCCTCAGAGATCGGGGTGGGGGCTGTGCTGTCTCAGCGCTCGGGTCTGCAGGGCAAGACACATCCTTGTGCCTATTTCTCACGCAGGCTCTCTCCTGCTGATAGAAACTACGATGTGGGCAGGCCGGCCCGCCCATGAGGCGGGGTGAAACTTTTGCCTCAGGCGGCACTTCTGGGGGGGCGGCACCCGCCCGTCCATGTGTGTGGGGGGCCGCCCGAGCTGGAGGGGATAACGGGCAGGAAGGGGGTATTGGGCCTAGCGGCGGGGAGGGGGGTCGGACCCCCCCCTCCCTCGCCTGGGTCCCCCGTCCTCCGCTCCCCTCCAGCTTTAAAAAGGTCCGTGCTGTGGCTGCAGCTATTCGTAAGAGGCAACGGGCGGGCATTACTCACCTCTTCCTCGTTCCAGGCCAGCGTGCGCTCCACTGACATCACTTCCTGCTACGGCGGCGATTTCACTGAAAATTGCCTCAGGCGGCAAAAAGTCTAGGGCGGGGCCTGGATGTGGGCAACAGGGAACTGTTGACCATCAAGTTAGCCTTCCAGGAATGGCGCCATTGGCTGGAGGGTGCAGAACACACCATTACTGTATACACTGACCATAAGAACCTGGAGTACATTGAAGGGGCTAAGAGGCTCACTCCTCGTCAGGCCCGCTGGTCCCTATTTTTCTCGCGTTTTAGATTTGTTATCACGTACACTCCAGGTTCCAAGAACATTAAGGCAGACGCTCTCTCCAGATGTTTTGAACCAGAGACAGCTCAGCCCGCACTCCCCGAGAGTATTGTACCACACAAGGTGGTGCTGGCAGCCACTGAGACCTGGGAGGACTGGGCGGTCACACTGGCACCTCACCAGCTAGATACCCCAGAAGGGAAACCAGAAGGGGTCCTCTTTGTTCCACTCCCATTCCGTTTGCAAATCGTGCAGCTATTCCATACCCATAAGAACACAGGTCACCCGGGAGTCACCCGCACTCTAGATTTACTCACAAGGTGTGTTTGGTGGCCTTCATTGGCCTCAGATTGTAGGGAATTCGTCAGAGAGTGTGTGGTGTGTGCCAGGAGTAAACCGTCTTGCCTGGCTCCAGTGGGTATCTTACAACCCTTGCCAGTTCCAAATGAACCATGGACCCACCTGTCCATGGACTTCGTTGGCGAGCTTCCCAAGTCAGAAGGTATGACTGTGATATGGGTGATCATGGACAGGTTCAGCAAGATGGCCCACTTTGTTCCTCTTAGGGGATTCCCATCAGCTCAAGACTTAGCCAACCTCTTCATACAGCACGTCTTCCGATTACATGGGATTCCGGATGATGTAGTTTCGGATAGAGGAGTCCAATTTATATCAAAGTTTTGGAGGGCCTTTTGCCATAATTTGGGTATGAACCTGTCCTTCTCGTCTGCGTATCACCCACAGACCAACGGGCAGACCGAGAGGGTGAATCAGGCACTAGAACAGTTTCTGAGGTGCTATGTGGCAGATGCACAAACAGATTGGGTTAAATTCCTGCCCTTTGCTGAGTTTGCACACAACAACCTGAGGAGCGCTTCAACGGGCTTGTCCCCTTTTCAGGTTGTGTCAGGAAGGTCTCCTAAATTTTCCCCATTGCCGGTGTGCTCCTCTCCCTTCCCAGCCCTGGAAGAGTGGCAGAGGGTTTTAAAGAAACTTTGGGGACAAGTAAAGGAGAATTTAGGAGTAGCCTTCCAGAATCAAAAGAGACAGGCCGACAAGAGACGGTCTGTTGAATGGCACTTTTCTCCTGGAGACATGGTGTGGGTGTCAACAAGACATTTGGCACTCAGACAACCGTCCACCAAATTGGGGCCCAAGTTCATAGGGCCTTATCCGGTGGCCAAAAAGATCAATGAGGTCTCATATGTGATTGATCTCCCAGCCAGCATGAGAGGTGGGAGATCGTTCCATGTTTCTTTATTGAAACCGGCAGTATATGTGGATTCCCTCCCTCCCCCCCCCCCAGTGATAGTGGAAGTCCAGACAGAATACGAGGTGGGTAAAATTTTGGATTCCCGGCTGGTACGGAATTCCGTACAGTATCTGGTTCACTGGAAAGGGTATGGGGTGGAGGACAGATCTTGGGTGCCAGAGAATCGCATGCATGCTAAAGAATTAAAGAAGAGGTTTCATCAGTCACATCCAGAGAAACCGGGTGGGAAGTGTCCGGAGTCCACTCCTCAAGAGGGGGGTACTGTGAGGAATAGCGGAGCTGCCGCCGCGCGAGGCAACGTGGCGGCGGTCTCCGCTTCCCAGCCGGCGGGTTCCGTCATGCGTACGGATCCGCCGGCACAGAGCAGGGGGGACACCGCCGCCGCTGGCAGTATGGCGGCGGGTCCCGCTGTTCTCCCGGCAGACTTCGGAGTGCTCAGTTGCTCCTTGTCTGCTGTCGTGAATACACACTCTGTGTTAGCGCTCAGACCTTAGTGCAGTTCCCTGGTGTTGATACTAAGGATTTCACACCTTAGCTTAGGATTATTGTTGTATATTGATCTGTGTTTTGACCTTTGCTATCCCTGACTACTCTATCTCTTGCTGATCTTGTACCTTTGCCTATCTGATTCTTGTTGCCGACCTCTGCCTGTCTAACGATTACTCTCTGCCTTCCGCTCCTGTACCGCCGCCGCCATGTCTGTTGCCAAACCCTTGCCTGTCTGACCTTTCTCCCTTCAGTGGAACGTCTCCCACTGGAGGGTTATCTCTGGGGGTCAATATTCCTCACTCAGCCTGGTTAGAGGATCTCACTCACGGGGTTCCCATTCAGAGGTAACCACACCTCTGAGGAATTGCCGTGAGGTGGATATTTCCACACTTCCGTGATAATACTGTCTTTATTGTGTTCTTTTGCTGGTGTCCAGAGGTTAGCAAAATATCGGATTATCGGTGATACTGCAGATCATTAATAATCGGGTATATATCTGCATTCTTGGTGATACTGCAGATCGCCAAAAATCAGATTCTCTCTGCGTGCTGACACCGATCCTGACACTACGTTCCTCCTCTTTTTTGCTCTCGTCTGGTTTGATGCGATCCAAATTAAACTTGCTCAAGGGAAGGAGTGAAAATATCTCAACCCGCGTCTCAGGCTTCAAGTGCGTGCCCAACAGCCCACCTACGCATAGATACGACTCACCCCTAGCCGTGTCCGCCAAGCGAACTAACTCCTGTCTCCTTTTCCTTTGTAACTGCTTGCACTGGTGTCACACCAGTTGTTGCAGTGATTGCTGCTGTAACACTATTACCATTAGCTGTCTCGAGCTCAACAGAGTTTGCTGAGTGCCCGACTCACTGCTCCCCCGAACCAGTCCAAGCTTGAGCCGGTGACCCTGACCGTGCTCTGAGTAGGAGTGCGTAATGCCTCCTTGATACCCTGTATCAGAGACGACTCCAGCGCCGTAACAGTCAGTGACATAACTGTGTACTCTGTAAAGTGGTGCAGAAGATGCCAGTGCTATAAAAATATATAATAATAATAATAATAATAATATAATAATAATTCTCTTACAGCTGTCCTCAACGATGAGATGGAGGAAGATTGCGAAGATGTGGAGTCCGTTTGGGTAAATATTCATGGTGGAAATAAAAGTTGCCAATTGCTTATTGGGGTATGCTACAGGCCACCTCTTATTAATGAAGCTGCAGAACTGCGATTACTACAGCAGATTGAAAAAGCTGCAAGTAAAAATTAGGTCATAATTATGGGCGACTTCAACTTTCCAGACATTGACTGGAGTATTGAGGCTACCCATTCTGGTAAAAGCAGCAGATTTCTGGCAGCACTACAGGACAATTACCTGACTCAAATGGTAACTAAACCAACTAGGGGGAATGCATTACTGGATCTGATCATTTAATAATCTAATAGATTATTAAATTAGACATTATCTAATCTAATTATCTAATAGACCAGATAATGTATCAAATGTGCAGGTTCAAGAACATTTGGGAAATAGTGATCACAACATGATAACATTTGATCTGGTGACTGATAGGCCACAGGGCATCGGGACCACTAAAACTATGAATTTTAGAAAAACAAAGTTCAATCAAATTAGGCAGGCACTAAGGTTGGTGACGTGGGATAATGTACTACAAGGGGAAGACACTGAGGGGAAATGGCAAGCTTTTAAACTTATACTCAATCAATATTGTAGTATGTATATCCCATATCGAAACAAAATATCTAGGAATGAAAAAAGGCCTCTATGGATGAATAGAAAGGTTAAAGATAAAATGAAGAGGAAAAAGAATGCCTATAAGGTCTTAAAACAGGAGGGGACCGAGGCTGCACTAAGCAATTATAAGGAGTGCAATAAAAATTGTAAAAAAGAAATTAGGCAGGCAAAGATTGAAGCTGAAAAACAAATCGCTAAGGATATCAAATCTAACCCAAAAAAGTTTTACAAGTACATTAACTCTAAAAAAAGAAAGGTTGAGTATAGGACTCCTAAAGGATGAGGGTGGGAACTCAATGGTGGATGACCAAGGTAAGGCAGAGTTATTAAATGCTTTCTTCGCAAAAGAAACAGCACTGTTGCAAACTACAGAGGCGGAAGAGTCTCAATCTTCTAACTGTAATATTAAACACTTAAAGCAGGAAGAAGTGAAGGCAAGACTAAATAAATAAAAATAGACAAGGCACCTGGCCCGGATGGCATGCATCCTCGGGTCCTAAGGGAATTAAGTTCAGTTATAGATAAACCCCTTTATCTTATCGTTTGTGACTCTCTTGCAACTGGCAGAGTCCCAGTGGATTGGCGTACAGCCCACGTTTTCCCATTATTTAAGAAGGGCAAAAAATCAGATCCAGGAAATGATAGACCTGTAAGCTTAACATCAGTTGTATGCAAACTATTTGAGGGGTTACTAAGAGATACTATACATGACTTCATAGTAGAAAAAAATCTTATTTCTCAGCATCAACATGGGTTTTCTAAAGACAGGTCCTGTTTGACTAACATGCTCAGCTTTTATGAGGTAGTGAATGCTAATATGGATATTGGGAATGCTGTAGATGTGATATACTTGGATTTTGCAAAGGTCTTCGACACTGTTCCCAACAAAAGTCTGGTGCAAAAGATGAGGATGCAAGGACTGGGGAAGAGTCTGTGTTCATGGATAGGGAACTGGCTAATGGACAGAAAACAAAGAGTTGTGGTCAATGGATCGTACTCAAAATGGGAGACTGTTAGCAGTGGGGTCCCACAGGGGTCTGTTCTGGGTCCAGTGCTCTTCAATTTATTTATTAATGACCTAGTAGATGCAGTAGTGAGCAATGTTGCTATTTTTGCAGATGATACAAAATTGTGCAGAATCATCAACTCTCAGGAAGATAGTGTCATATTGCAACAGGATCTGGATAGGATGGCTATATGGGCACATACATGGCAGATGAAATTCAATGCTGACAAATGTAAAGTCATGCATTTTGGACGTACTAATGGTCTAGCACCATACAAAATAAATGGGATACAGTTGGGGACATCAAACTTGGAGAAGGACTTAGGAGTACTCATTGACAACAAGTTAAATAATCGTACTCAATGCCAAGCTGCTGCAGCTAAAGCTAACAAAATTTTGGGATGCATTAAAAGGGAAATAAAAACTCGAGATGCTAGCATAATATTACCCCTGTTTAAATCTCTAGTAAGGCCACATCTGGAATATGGAATTCAGTTCTGGGCACCACATTACAAAAAAGATATTGCAGTTTTAGAGCAAGTGCAGAGACGAGCAACAAAATTGATACGTGGGATGGAAGGTCTCACTTATCAAGAAAGGTTAGATAAACTGGGTTTATTTAGTCTAGAGAAATGACGCCTTAGAGGGGATCTAATTAACATGTATAAATACATCAGAGGGCAATATAATAGCTTGGCGGATGAGCTTTTTGTCCCTAGGCCTTCTCAAAGGACTAGAGGACATGATCTGCGCATGGAGGAAAAATGTTTTAGCCATTTATTTAGGAAAGGATTCTTTACAGTAAGAGTGATTAAGATGTGAAATGCATTGCCACAGGAAGTTGTTATGGCAAACTCTATACCTGCATTTAAAGGGGGCTTAGATGCTTTCCTTGCAATGAAAGACATCCATGGCTACAATTACTAGGTAATGGCTAATGATGTTGATCCAGGGATTTTATCTGATTGCCATCTGGAGTCGGGAAGGAATTTTTCCCTTTAGGGGCTAATTGGACCATGCCTTGTAAGGGTTTTTTCACCTTCCTCTGGATCAACAGGGATATGTGAGGGAGCAGGCTGGTGTTGTACTTTATACTGGTTGAACTCGATGGACGTATGTCTTTTTTCAACCAAAATAACTATGTAACTATGTAAAATATGGAAGGACATTAGACTATGACTATGGTAGGATTAGATTGTAAGCTCCTCTGGGGACAGTCAGTGATATGTCTTGCTATATCTCTGAAATAAAAGAATTAAGAGGGCGTGATCAGGCATGGGGCAGTGTGGGCGGCATAATCAGTCAACTGGCATGAGTGTGCATTAAGACTAGACAAAAGTCAGTGACCTGGAATAGGCCACTTTACGCACCATATGCAATGTCATAAAACGGCTAAAGCTCTGAGAATAAATATAAATAAATATGCACCCACATGACTTCAGACTGAAAGTGATCATTGACAGACTTGATCTAACACACTTTATAATTTTGCAGGAAATGTTGGTTAGTTTTGAGAGTTTCATGGCATATTGAAGAGGGTATCATTACATTTGGCAGCAATGTATAGAGCAATGCTATGCTGCTCGCATATACAGCTTGTAAAGAGCAAAGACTGACGAGCAAACTACGGAAAATAACACTCAGCAGACTTAGAGAACCTGTAACAAAAAAAAAATTCCCTGGGGGGTACTCACCTCGGGAGGGGGAAGCCTCAGGGTCCCAATGAGGCTTCCCCTACTCCTGTAGCTGCAGGCAGTCCAGCGCTGGCTCCCTCGAAGAGTCCCGGAATCCTCCCTCGACAAGCGCGCTGATTTATTTACCTCTCCTGGCTCCAGCGGGGGCACTGTTTCGGCTCTCCGCACGGAGATAGGTGAAAATAACCGATCTCCATCGGGTCCACTCTACTGCGCAGGAGACTTGCATCTGCGCAGTAGAGCAGCCCGACGGAGATCAGCTATTTTCGTCTATCTCTGTGCAGAGAGTCATTACTGCACCTGCGCTGGAGCCGGGGAGGTGAATATTTATATTGCCTCCGTTCCGGGAGGATTTTCGCCGCTGCCGTGGGACCGAGGAGGATGGAGGAAGCCTCAATAGAATCCGGAGGATTCCCCCAGCCGAGGTGAGTACCCCCCAGGGGTTTTTAAGGTTATAGGTTTTCTTTAAAAACAAAAGAAAACACAGGACATGAGGAAAGCAATCAGCCTAGCCTATATGATTATGTGTATGGCCCCACAATTCACATCTATGGCTGTGACACAGCACAGTCCTGCCTGGTTTTATGTGTCCGGCTGCATTCCCCAGCCACACACTTTCTTTTCTCCCCCAAATCCCAGATCTGTCCGGGTAAAGCACAGTCCTGTCTGCTTTGTGTGTCTGAGCCTCTGTATTTACATGTGACAGTGCAGTGGCTGTGACTTACTATATACAGTAGTCCCCGCTGGTGCTCTCTTCTTCCAGCTTGAATCAGCCGTGTTTGATGAGCAACTCCGCCCCTCCCCTCCACTATGCCACTGAAGAGTGGGGCAGAGTTGCTCAGCAGACACGCCGATTCAAGCTGGAAGAAAAGAGCAGCAGCGGGGACTACTGTATACAGTAAGCCACAGCCGCTGCACTGTGACATGTAAATACAGAGGCTCGGACACATAAACAGACAGGACTGTGCTTTACCTGGACAGATCGGGTATTTGGGGGAGGAAAGAAAGCGTGTGGCTGGAGAACGCACGGCCCCTCCAGCTCGGGGCCCAGTTGCACGTGCGACCGTGGCCCCTGATGATGATACTGCCATTCAGGGCTGGATTTGTACTTTCCAGTGCCCTAGGCCTGCTGTCACCAAGCGCCCCCTCCCCCCCCCCCCCCAAAAAAAAAAAAAATTATCCAACACTCTGACTAGCAATCATTGGTTTGAATGGGCTCATCTCAGTTGTGCTGCTCTGCCTCCCATTCAACAAATAATTCCTGTAATTTGCGCTCCTGCCCGAATGTGCACAGTAGCCAATAGCGTACAGAGCATGCATACTTGAGAAATGACGCTGATGTATGACCGGTACTTGTCAAGAATGCATATCACTGTACCAGCCTCGGTTGCTGTGCACATCTGGGCAGGAGCGAGAAATTACAGGGAGCGCGAGTGGCCAGAGCATGCGCTGCTTCTTTGTCCTCTGTGCGACTGGCTGCAGTCGGAGCCACAAACAGGTGGCAGGGCAGTGCAATGGAGAAAAGCCCATCCAAAACACAGAACAGGTAAGTAGCAAACATCCTGTCAGGACCCACTTTGGATGTTCTGTTGTAAATACAGTGGACCTGAACTCAGAACTTCCTCTCTGCTCTAAAAGATACGCAACAACATAACCTTTCAATAAAACATTTTTGTTACAACTGATACAAATCCTGCAATACATCTGCAGTGTGTCTACTTCCTGCTTTTATGGAAGCAGACATATTTTTAACATCCTGTGCTTTCAAATGAGCTTAGCTGTTGTGGCAGTCGGGTGACACAGTGTAGAGATCAAATTACAACTTGTGACACAGAGGAGGGGGAATTAGACAGGCTCTCTAAATACATACAGGGTACATATCTCTGTTTTCCTTCTGTCCTGTGCAAGAGTTCAGCTCCACTTTAAAGCATCTGAATGACATTTATTTATATTTGCTGAAAAATCTATGCATCTCTTTTGAATGCTGAATGTACATATGGTGGTGTGCTCTAACATATTGGCAGTATATGGGAACAAAGTCTGAAGAAGGCTTATTTAAATTGCCTTTAAAACTTTTTTTTAGGGTAAATGAGGCATGTAGCATCATGTTTTTTTAATGATGTGGGGACTTAAAATCCCTCTCTCTCTCAGATGGGAAATCCGAGTTTGCTTGGACAGTGCTATTCAGATTTTAAAAAATATCCGAATTGCTATTCAAAGTTCGGATAGTGGAAAAAGTTCAGATTATCTGGGTAGTTCGGATACCCAAATATTGGATGAGCACCACTGCTCAGGTGTATTTAAAATGACAGTTTAGCAATGAAAGGGAAGAAAACAGCATTTTTTATCCTGCAGTCTCATAGATGGTAGGAGCTGGAGGACAGAAAATGAGTCAGGAAAGAGTTAACTAAGGAAGAGAAGCGACCACTGCTACTAGGAAAAAAAAAAGAAAGACCGTCATAAATTAGGATTAGATTAATTAACAACTGCTGGGGTCAGTGTCAAAGCTGTAAAAAAGGTGAAGAAACTGCAGAGCTCTCTGATGTTTGGGAATGCCTGCATTAAAACTCAGCAGAACTTCGTTCTATCTGCTGTGTAATGTAAATCTCTGGTATTTCTCACATCGATCTGTAAGTCTATCATACAAAGAAAGGAATGGATTATCAGGTGACCGTTATGATTGATCCTGATTGTTTTAACACATCAGGAAGTGAGAGAGAGATGCAGGGATTGGGGAACTCTGGAATTCAGCTATTAGTGCAGAGCAGGGCGCTGGATGGCTGCGCTGCGGGACCAGAAGAGCTGATTTACTTTGATATATGACCTCTTCTCTCTCCAAGTCATGCCGCCCTTCTTATCTTATCTAATTTTATCGCCCTATGCCTTGGCCTTTCTGGCCTTTCCAGAAATCCGGCCCTGCTGCCACTGATGTCATGTGGGATCCTAATAGACAAGAAGACCAGGGGGACAGTTCAGAGGGGGAGTCAGAGAGGAGTAGGAGGCGACCAGTTGCTGAAAGAAGCAGGGGAAGCTCGTCATCAGAAACAGCTGGAGGCAGTGTCAGGCGGCATGTCTCGCCACCTATGGACAGCAAGCCAACATGCTCTTCAAAGTCAGCTGCTGACGACACCACCAAAGTGCCATCATTCCAGGGCTCAGTGGTGTGGAGGTTTTTGTGTGTGTGTTTGCCTCAGATGAGAGCAATGCCTTCTGTACTATCTGCGATCAAAGATTGAGTCGTGGAAAGACCAAGACCCGCGTAGGGACAACTGCCTTACAAAGGCACATGGTGAAAAAGCACAAACGGCAATGGGAAGACAATCTGAGGAAAAGCAGCAAACAAAGGCAAAGCCACTCTCCGCCTCCTCTTCCTCCTTCAGGTGCAGCATTTTCTTCAGCCGCTTTATCGCTTGCACCTTCACAGCCACCCTCCTCCACTCCGCCTCTCACCTTGAGCGCTTCCTGCTCCTCTGCCCACAGCAGCAGTCAGGTGTCCCTGAAGGAAATCTTTGAGTGGAAGAAGCCAATGTCTGCCAGTCACCCCCTTGTCCGGCGTCTGACAGCTGGCTTGGCGGAACTGTTATCTCGCTAGCTGTTACCATACCGGCTGGTGGACTCTGAGGCCTTCCAAAAATTTGTGGTGATTTGGACACCGCAGTGGAAGATACCAGGCCGCAGTTACTTTTCTCAAAAGGCGATGCCCAAAGTACCATGATGTAGAAAGGCTAGTGCTGTCATTTCTGGCACACATCATTGGGTCAAGGGTCCATCTGACCACGGATGCCTGGTCTGACAAGCACGGTCAGGGCAGGTACATTACTTATACGGCACATTGGGTCAACCTGGTGACCGCTGGCAAGCAGGAAGTACGTGGCTGTGTAGTGGACCTAGTTGTGACACCTCCGCGGCTTGCAGGCAGGCCTCCTGCCACCTCCTCTCCTCCTCCTCCTACTCCTCCTGCCATATCATCTCCAAATACACACCCCCAGCTCCCCAGGGCCTATGCTGCATGCAAGGTATGACGGTGTCACGCCATCTTGGACATGTCTTTCCTCAAAGCCCAGAGTCACACTGGAGCAGCTCTCCTGGCTGCTCTGAACTAACAGGTGGATCAGTAGCTGACCCCACACCAACTAGAGATCAGTAACGTGGTGTGTGACAACGGCAGCAATCTCATTTCGGCTTTGAGTTTGGGAAAGTTGACATATGTACCCTGCATGGCACATGTGTTCAATCTTATAATCCAAAGATTTGTGTCTAAGTACCCAGGCTTACAGGAGGTCCTGAAGCAGTCCAGGAAGGTGTGTGGGCATTTCAGGCAGTCCTAAACAGTCATGGCACGCTGGGCCGATATTCGGCGGAGAAACAACTTGCCGGTGAGGCACTTGATTTGCGATAGCCCGACTCGCTGGAATTCAATGCTCCTGATGTTTGACCGCCTGCTACAACAGGAGAAAGCTGTCAAAGAGTATCTGTCTTGCCCTGCCTCAAGCGTCCTGTCAGAAAGGACCTTCAGCACAGCTGGGGGCATTGTCAGTGAGAAGTCTCCTAGGTCACAAAAGTGTTCAGTACCTCACCTTTATCAAAATGAATGAGGCATGGATCCCGGAGGGCTACTGCCTGCCCGAAGACTAAGTCAGTCCCCACACACAGCCTCTCTGCCTGCACGCCGTGTGACTGCCTTCTCCGCTACCACCAACAGTGTCCAGGACTCCAGGTGGATTCTTGAATTTTGCTATAATGCGCTTTGAGTCCTATGGGAGAAAAGCGCTTTACAAATGTTATTGTATTATTGTATTGTATAATAATTTTTCTGGTGCGTGTACATGCCTGTGTAATTTTTCTGGCTGCACTGCGGATGCAACAACAAAACAAAAGGCAGGTACATGTGTCAATTCCCCTTCGTGATCGCTACCTTGCCACGGTGAAGGGGCACAATGAAGCAATGACCGGCTAAATGAGTGTGTTGGAGTTGGGGGGCACACCTGACCCAAGAAGATAGATAATAAGGTTGTTGCTTCATTGTGTACAGACCAAATTCGGTCAGCTGGACACTCAGTCACTGTTGTTCTGTCATTCAGCTACCTTAGCCTGACCACGTGGGCTTGAAAACCGCCATGGCCTGCACTCTCGCCATGGTGCGCACCAGTCCAGCACGGCCGTCACTATACAAACAGCTGTTTGCGGTGCGTTACACAGTGAGTTTAGTCTGTCAGTGTGAAGCAGTACACTAATTGGCATGTATCCCACTCCGCCATGCCCCCTACAGGTCTTTAGACCCCTTGAAACATATTTTCCATCATTTTAGTGGCCACAATTAATGTTTGTAGTTTTGAAGGTTCGCCTGCCCATTGAAATCTATGGCGGTTTGAAAGTTTGCATGTTCGCAAACTTTTTTCGCGTCTTCGAGTTCGAGGTTCGCAAACCAAAATCGGAGGTTCGCGACAACTCTACGCCTGACTGGGAGTAACCACAGCAGTCAGAGCGCAGAGAGTGTATGGCTGGATATATTATCCTAATCTTCCGCCTCGGTCACAGATGCATGATCTTATACAATTAGCTACGAAGTGGCTGCAGCCTGAGCTACTTACAGGACCCCAGATGGTGGAACAGTTTGTGGTTGACCGGTACTTGAGGTCCCTTCCAGTTGAACTGCAGTGGTGGGTTAGTCATGGAGACCCTAAAACCGCAGGCCAGCTAATCGAGCTGGTTGAGATAATACACAGTCATGGAGGATCTATTGTCTACAGCTGGCATTCGGGGTCCAGATGCAAGTCGGAGAGCAAGATCTTCCCTGTCTGGAAGGTTTACTTCACGGAACCCTGGAACCAGCGTTGAAAAGTGATGCATCTCCACTGTTCCTTCGAGAGCTGCAACCAGCAGTGGCTGCCCCACAGAGGAGAGATGCCCTTCAATGTTGGCGATGTTCCGCCTGGGGCCACACTAGGGCTCAGTGCCCACTACAGGAGGAACCTATACAGTGTGGAGCAGGGGTCTAGTCCTGGGAAAAGAGGTGAGTGGACGCCAAACAATGTGCGTGGTCAAGCATAACGTGGGCGTGGTCATGGGTGGGGCCAAATATACATGACCTTAGCAGTGATGTAAAAGGTCTGCCGGGGAAGTTTGAGCTCTGCCGTAGTGTATCCCCCAAAAATAGATGTAATCTGACAGCATTTCACCAAAAAGACACATAATCTGGTAGAAGTTCCTCCAAAATACAGATAATATGGCAGTGGTTCCCCCAAAATAGACAATGTGGCAGCAGCAGTTCCCCCTACATACACATAATTTGGAAGCAGTTCCCCAAAATACGCGAAACCTGGCAGCGGATCACCCCAAATACACGTAACACCCAAAATACATATAATCTGGCAGCAGTGGTTCCCCAAATACACACAATCTGGCAGCAGTTCCCCAAAATACAATGATATGGTAGCAGCCGTTCCCCTAACATAGATAGTATCTGGCAGCTGTTCCCCAAAATACATAACAGCGGTTCCACAAAAATGCAGATAATCTGACAGCAGTTCCACCAAAATAGGTACCCCCAGCATAGGTAGCCAGGTCTATAGGTGTCCCCAGTATAAGTAGCCATGAGTATAGTAGTCCCCAGTATATGTAGCCAGAGGTATAGTTGCCCAGTATATGTAGCCAGGGGTATATGTGCCCAGTATATGTAGCCAGAGGTATATGTGCCCAGTATATGTAGCCAGGAGTATATGTGCCCAGTATATGTAGCCAGGAGTATATGTGCCCAGTATATGTAGCCAGGGGTATATGTGCCCAGTATATGTAGGCAGGAGTATATGTGCCCAGTATATGTAGGCAGGGGTATATGTGCCCAGTATATGTAGCCAGGGGTATATGTCCCCAGTATATGTAGTCAGGGGGTATATGTCCCCAGTATATGTAGCCAGGGGTATATGTGCCCAGTATATGTAGTCAAGGGTATATGTCCCAGTATATGTAGTCAGGGGTATATGTGCCCAGTATATGTAGCCAGGGGTATATGTAGGCAGGGGTATATGTGCCCAGTATATGTAGCCAGGGGTATATGTGCCCAGTATATGTAGCCAGGTGTATATGTGCCCAGTATATGTAGCCAGGGGTATATGTGCCCAGTATATGTAGCCATGGGTATATGTGCCCAGTATATGTAGCCAGGGGTATATGTGCCCAGTATATGTAGGCAGGGGTATGTGTGCCTAGTATATGTAGTCAGGGGTATATGTGCCCAGTATATGTAGCCAGGGGTATATGTGCCCATTATATGTAGTCAAGGGGTATATGTCCCCAGTATATGTAGTCAGGGGTATATGTCACAGTATATGTAGGCAGGGGTATATGTGCCCAGTATATGTAGTCAGGGGTATATGTGCCCAGTACATGTAGCCAGGGGTATATGTAGGCAGGGGTATATGTGCCCAGTATATGTAGCCAGGGGTATATGTGGCCAGTATATGTAGGCAGGGGTATATGTCCCAGTATATGTAGGGAGGGGTATATATCCCTAGAATAGGTAGTCAGGTGTCCCCCCAGTAGGAGGGGAGCAGAGCAGTGGAAAGAGAGCTGTGGGGAAGGGGGGCCATCTCCCCCCTCCTTCCCTCACCTTGGGGCTCTCCATCCCTCGCTCTTCCCTCCAGAACTAACGTGCGGGCGGCTGGCAGCGGGCGGGACTTACCTCTTCTCGTTCGGCGCGAGCACTCCACTGCAGCTAGTCTGGTCTAATCCAGACCAGAGCGGTGGCAGATCCGGCGCCGGAACGAGAAGAGGTAAGTCCCGCCCCGCTGCCAGCCGCCCGCACGTTAGTTCTGGAGGGGAGAGCGAGGGAGGGAGAGCCCCAAGGTGAGGGAAGGAGGGGGGAGATGGCCCCCCTTCTCCACTGTGCCCACAGCTCTCTTTCCACTGCGCTGCTCCCCTCCACAAATGCCAGGGTGGACGGTGTTCACTCTCTGGAAAAAGCAAGTGGACGTCGTCCACCCGCGTCCACGCACCACTCGACCCCTGGTGTGGAGTAACATTAAGAGTGTCCTTCTTTGCTGAGGAGGTTTGCATTGCTTATCCTGGTATGATGGTAACCCTGGTACAATCTGAGATAATCGTAGAGGTTGAAACCTCTCAGGGTGGTTTGCATCAACTGAGACACTAGAGACTACCCTGTGGTGCCAGTCTCCATCACCACCTGCTGCGGAACCATAACCCACACCGTCAGAGTGGTAAGAAACCTGGTCCGCCAGGTCATTTTGGGGTGTGACTTTCCAATGATTTGGGAACTGTGGAAAAGGGTGCGGGAGGGATTATCTTGTGATGTGAAAAGTGACAATGTCACCGAACCCTTACAAGGTGAGGTTGACAAGCAGCCATCTGGTCAGAATGTTCCTAAAATGTAAAAATGACTGTTGTATCTGGAGATGAAAACGTTCCTGATAATTCAGGTTGTCTTGAAATTATGGAATGTTCCCCATTACAGGTCATGCTTGGGGAAGATGATGGGGAAACATTCACAAATGCTGTTGACTCTGATCTGAATGTATCAAGGGGAGAATTTAGCACCGCTCAGATGCGGGATCCCACATCTCAGGTTTCTGTAATTGATGATGTACCCCAGGAATCCGAAGTTGAGGACCGGTTTCCCCATTTTGCAATTAATGGAGACTTATTGGGCTCAATTCTGGTAGCGTTTAGTAAATAATTACCTCATGGAATTGGGTTTACCTCATGAGGGAAATCGACTTTTGAATTCTGGTAGTTTAAGTAAAGTTTTACCTCATGTAATTTCATGAGGTAATTCATGTGGTAATTTTCTACTATAAGGCTGGTTTCACAGTGGGACGTTAAAGTCCCACGTTACAGCAGCCAGTAACGCAGCCTTATTCACAGCACTGTAAAATCAATGTTGCTGTTCACAGTAACACGTTGCGTTACATTGTAACGCAGCACGTTAAAAACAAAGTGCTGCATGCTGTACGTTATACTGGGCTAAGCCACGTTAGACTGTTTGCACATGCTCAGTAATGTTGGAGGAGGAGGTCTCCCCTCCTCCTCTGCGGCCAGCCACATGGCTAATTAATATTCACTGCACTGCAGAGACTCGTGGTGGGACTGTAGTGTTGTCCGTATCATGAACGAATCGTTCATTTGATCCGGATATTTTTTATGAGTCGAATCATCCGGATCATCACAATGAAAGATTCGGTTCACAGTGGATGTCTGTCTGGAAGAAACAGGAACATGCAGAATGTACAGTGCAGGGAAAGTCCTGTCCTGCTAATCATTTCACCCAGTCTGCTTCCCTAGTAAAATGATTCAAATGATTCGGTTCAAAGATCCTGATCTTTTCAATGATCCGATTCAAATGATCTAAATCCTTAAAAAGATCCGGACTTCCTATGACTAACCTGGAGCTGCTGCTTTGAGAGCTGCATAACGCGGCTCAATCTGACGTCCAACTTCAACACCACCATACGTTGCATTAGGGGCACGTCTTGGTGTGTAAGTAGCCTAAATGTGTGGTATTTAGTAGTTAAATACCTCACACTTGAATTCTGAAGTGAAATAAGGTGCATGTTTGCATGTCTTTTACCTTACATAATTAGACCTACCCCTACCACATGATAAATGCAGTGCTGTGACAGAATTGTGATATCTGTCACATAACATGGAGCCTTTTCAGCTTGTTTTCTGTTCCAAACCCCCCCCCCCCCCCCTGACCCCCAGCCTCTAAAAGTGCTCCGACCTACCACCCCCCACGACCTCCATCCTCTAAAACAGTGCTGTCCAACTTTTGCGGGCTTGGAGGGCCGTTTGTTTTCCAGACCACATGGTGGAGGGCCGGCCGCCCCCCACCCCCACAAAAAAAAAATTTGCAGCAGTTTCACCACAAAATGCAATTAGAGTGATAGCAGATTCTCCAAAAAATGCAATCAGATTGTCAGCAGATATCCCCACAAATACAATCTTATTGGCAGCAGATTTCCCCACAAATGTGACGAGATTGGCAGCAGATTTCCCCACAAATGCAATTTTATGATTTCCCCACAAATGCGACAAGATTGGCAGCAGATTTCCCCACAAATGCAACGAGATTGGCAGCAGATATCCCCACAAATACAACGAGATTGGCAACAGATTTCCCCACAAATGCGATGAGATTGGCCGCAGATGTCCCCACATATGCAACGAGATTGGCAGCAGATATCCCCACAAATACAAGATTGGCAGCAGATTTCCCCACAAATACGATGAGATTGGCCGCAGATTTCCCCACATATGCAACGAGATTGGCAGCAAATATCCCCACAAATACGAGTTTGGCAGCAGATATCCCCACAAATGTGATAAGATTGGCAGCAGATTTCCCCACATATGCAACCAGATTGGCAGCAGATATCCCCACAAATATGAGATTGGCAGCAGATTGCCCCACAAATGCGATGAGATTGGCTGCAGATTTCACCACATATGCAATGAGATTGGCAGCAGATATCCCCACAAATACGAAATTGGCAGCAGATTGACCCACAAATGCGACGAGATTGGCTGCAGATTTCCCTACAAATGCAGCCCCTAAGTTAGTGGGGATCCCAGAGCTGAGGAGGGGGGCACAGCGCAGGAAGGGGGGAAATTGTGCACAGAGCAGCAGTACTTCCTGCGAGAGCGTAATAGGTCAGTGGAGGAGACGGAGACCAGCCCAGCGGCACGCAGCGCTATTGCTCTGATCATTGCCGGTAGGTGATTTCTCGCTGCTGCCGCTGGCTGGCTGCACTTTTGGAGGGAGTGGGGAGCGCGGAAGGGGGGGCCCCTAGGTGAGGGAGGGGGGGAGGCTTCCCACATGCCATTTAACTTCCCCTGTGTCACATTTTCACAGCCCTTTGGTACCCCTACCCATCATTGAGGTGCCGCTTGAGCGTATTACCATGGATATAATTGGACCACTGGTAAAGTCTGCCAGGAGGCATCAATATATCCTGGTAATACTGGACTACACCACCCACTATCTGGAAGCGATTCCCTTGAGGAAATCCTCGTCCAAGGCAATTGCCTATGAGTTATTTATTATGTTCACCAGTACAGGTTTTCCCAAAGAGATCCTTATGGATCAAGGTACGCCATTTATGTCAAAAGTGATGACTGATCTATGCAGGCTCTTTCAGATCAAGCAGTTGAGAACTTCTGTCTACCATCCTCAGACTGATGGTCAGGTAGAGCGGTTTGTTAGGAACCAGCCCTACGACAAGCCTGCAGAGACGGTTCCCAACTGGGGATTCTGACCAGATCGAGAGGGGAAGCAGGCTTATTCAGCTAACACAAGGATGTCACCACTCAAAAATACTTCTCACTGTCACCACTAGCTGCTGCTAGACACATCAACAATTCCTACTCTGCTGTCGAGGGGCCTGCACTCAGTTCAGCGTTTTCGTATTTGGATCACCTGCGCGCTTAGACCTAAGTACGGGAATGCCACACACACACGCAATCACACGGTAGCAAGGCACAATCCCAGCATTACAATCAGGCACTGAACTTTGTATTACACTTTACACTGCAGTCTCTCTCTAGGAATACGAGCTCTGCTAGTACATCAGAAGTCAAGCTTATTAAATAAATATTTAATCAAGAAAAAAGTGGAACAGTGCAGAAAGAAATATATACAAAAGATTTACAAAAACAACGTAAAAAATACAAGGACACACAACAAGACAGTTTGCAAACATAAAAACAGGAATCAAAACAGAAATGGAACTTTTACCAGCGCCAAGGTCCAACTTGGCTATGGGAGTGTAACGATTGGTGTCAGCATGCAGAGAGAATCTGATTATTGGTGATCTGCAGTATCACCAAGAATGCAGATATACACCTGATTATGGATGATCTGCAGAATCACCAATAATACAGATATAGTACTAACCTCTGGACACCTGTATATAATCGTGAGTGTTTGGTGTAACAGTATGACTTTGAGTAACGCACCTGATGAGCAGGTGATCTTAGGCAGTATGGGCAATACTGCTCTTAGAGAGTACAGAAACCTTCCAGCAGCCTGAGACTCTCCAAGGGGTGGAGTCAGGCTGAAGGTAGGAAGGACCAGAGAGTGAGTGACACCTGAAGGTGGATGTCACTGACAGATCTGGAGACTATCTCTTAAGGGGAGAGATAGCTCTCGAGGTCGGGCAAGCCAGGTCGGCAACACACGGACAGACAAAGTACAAAGACAGAAAACTGATTCGGTATCCAAGGCAGGCAGGGTTTGGCAACGGAATATCACATTTGCGTGGTACCGAATCAGAGAGCAGAGGAATAGTCAGGAAAGCAATAGGTCATAACAGATATCAAACAATGCCTAGTCTTGGGTGTGAGGTCCGTGGTCTCCACACCCCGGAACTAGTCTGATGTATAACAGAAAGATAACACAAGTTCCCTAGTCTTGGGTGTGAGGTCCGTGGTCTCTACACCCTGGAACTAGTCTGATGTATAACAGAATGATAACACAAGTTCCCTAGTCTTGGGTGTGAGGTCCGTGGTCTCTACACCCTGGAACTAGTCTGATGTATAACAGAATGATAACACAAATTCCCTAGTCTTGGGTGTGAGGTCTGTGGTCTCTACACCCTGGAACTAGTCTGATGTATAACAGAATGATAACACAAGTTCCCTAGTCTTGGGTGTGAGGTCCGTGGTCTCTACACCCTGGAACTAGTCTGATGTATAACAGAATGATAACAATACAAGTAATCTGGCTCAGTGTGAATTCCCAGGTCCTCCTGGTTCAAACACACTGTTGGATCTGACTAAGGTCTGAGTGCTTCCACGTAGTGTTCGCAACGGCAGACAACTTGTGAGTGGCCGGCAGTAACTATATATAGAGCAGCGCTCTCCGGCAGCACCCCTAAGTGATGAACCAATGGTTACCAGCTCTGAGGTCAGCTGACCAGCCTGGTCAGCTGATCCCTCCTTGGCCATCATAAAAGTTCTGCCTCTCAGCGCGCGCGTGCGTATTCCTGAACCTATGTGAACTAACAGACTCAGCCACACCAGATGCACGCTGCTGCGTGCAAACCGCCGTGCTGGACGTGGAATCAGCCGCCTTGCTGTCAGCACACGCGGCGACTTTTCCTCGTTCTCTCACAGTACCCCCCTCCCCCTGAGGAGTGGACTCCGGACACTTCCCACCAGGCTTTCCAGGATGCAAGTTATGGAATTCCTTCTTTTATTCCTCTGCGTGCATACGACAGTCTGGCACCCAAGTTCTCTCCTCTATGCCATACCCCTTCCAGTGAACCAAATACTGCACGGAGTTCTGCACAAGCCGTGAGTCCAGAATCTTCTCAATTTCATACTCAGGTTGATCATCAATCAACACAGGGGGGGGGGGGGAGCAGAATCCACGTGCACTGCCGGCTTGAGCAAGGACACATGAAATGATCTCACACCTCGCATGCTGGTAGGGAGATCAATGGCATAAGTGACATTATTGATTTTCTTGGTCACTGGAAAAGGACCCACAAATCTGGGACCTAACTTGGGCGACAGTTGCTTTAAAGCCAAATGTCGTGTGGACACCCAGACCAAGTCTTCTGGAAGAAATTTCCATTCTATGGAACGTCTCCTGTCAGCCTGTTTCTTCTGGTTCTGAAAAGCCCTCCCCAGATTTTGTTTAACCATTCCCCAAATCTGTTTCAAAGACCTCTGCCAATTCTCCAGGGCTGGAAACAGAGTAGAAGCCACTGGCAATGGGGTGAACTTAGGTAACCTTCCCGTCACCACCTGAAATGGGGAAAATCCTGAGGAGGATCTCTTCAGATTGTTGTGTGCAAATTCTGCAAACGGCAAAAAATTTTACCCAGTCGGTTTGTGCATCTGCCACATAACACCTCAGAAACTGTTCCAGGGACTGATTGGTTCTTTCGGTCTGGCCATTGGTCTGTGGGTGGTAGCCTGATGAAAAAGAAAGCTCCATGTCTAACTGATGGCAGAATGCCCTCCAAAACTTGGAAACAAATTGGACTCCCCGATCTGACACTATATTTTCCGGAATGCCATGCAGCCGAAAAATATGCTGGATGAAGAGATCAGCCAATTCCTGGGCCGAGGGGAGTCCTTTCAGGGGGACAAAATGGGCCATCTTACTGAATCGATCGACTACCACCCAAATGACTGTCATGCCCTCAGACCTGGGGGACAAATGAGTCCATGGTTCACTCGGAACTGGTAAAGGCTGTAATGTTCCAACAGGTGCCTGACGGGAGGGTTTACTCCTAGCACACACTGCACATTCTCTCACATACTCCTTGCAGTCTGTTGCCAATGATGGCCACCAAGCACATCTCGCAATGAGATCCTGGGTTCTGGTGGCCCCAGGATGCCCAGCATTCTTGTGGGAATGGAACAGCTGCAATATTTGTAGGCGAAAAGGCAATGGTACAAACATGACCCCCTCAGGCTTCCCCTCCGGTACATCTTGTTGGAACGGACCCAACGTGACTGTCCAGTCTTTCCAGGTCTCAGTGGCTGCCAGAACCATTTTATGAGGGACAATGGTCTCTGGGTCTGAGGGCTGTGCTGTCTCAGGCTCAAAACACCTGGATAAGGCATCAGCCTTGATGTTCTTACTACCAGGGGTATACGTGATTACAAATCTGAATCTTGAAAAAAATAATGACCACCGGGCCTGTCGGGGGCTAAGTCTCTTAGCGCCCTCAATGTACTCCAGAAATAGGCACAAAGATGCAGTTTTCCCTGCAGACCAGAACGCTGAGACAGCACAGCCCCTACCCCTACCTCTGAGGCATCTACCTCCACGATAAAGGGAAAGGTGACATCAACATGTCTCAGTATGGGAGCAGAACAGAACAGTTTCTTCAGAGTGGAGAGAGCAGCATGGGCCTCAGGGGACCAGTGGTGAGTATCTGCCCCTTTCTTGGTGAGACTGGTGAGAGGTGAAATCACTGTGGAGCACACCTTTATGAACCTCCTGTAGTAGTTGGCGAACCCCAGGAATCTCTGGAGAGCCTTCAGTCCCACAGGCTGAGGCCACTCCAAGACAGCTGAGACTTTTCCAGGGTCCATAGAGAGGCCAGAGGTCGAAATTATGTACCCCAGAAAGGCGACAGAGGTCACTTAGAAAATGCACTTTTCCAATTTAGCATACAGCATATTTTGTCTTAACTTCTGTAACACAAATTTAACATGTTTCCTGTGTTCTGAGAGGTTGGATGAGAAAATTAGTATGTCGTCTAAGTACACCAAGACGAATTTGCCCAATACCTCTATGAAGACCTCGTTAATCAGCTCTTGGAAGACGGCCGGGGCGTTACACAACCCGAAGGGCATCACTAGGTACTCGTAATGCCTGTCGGGTGTGTTAAAGGCCGTCTTCCATTCATCACCGTCCCTGATATGCACAAGGTTGTATGCACCCCTCAAATCCAGCTTCAAGAAAATCTTAGCATTGGTGACCTGGGTAAACAAATCGTCTATTAAGGGCAGAGGATAACGATTTTTTACTGTAATTTTATTTAAGCCCCGATAATCAATGCATGGGCGGAGGCCTCCATCCTTCTTTTTCACAAAAAAGAAACCTGCCCCTGCTGGGGACTGAGAAGGACGAATAAAACCCTTAGCTAAATTTTCTCGGATGTATTCTTGCATGGATAATTTCTCTGGCCCAGATAAATTATAGAGATGACCTCTAGGGGGCATACAACCAGACCTGAGATCAATGGGGCAATCAAAAGGACGGTGTGGAGGAAGTTTATCTGCTGACTTGGGACAAAACACGTCCGCAAATTCTGCATACTGATTTGGCAATCCCTCCATGTGAATCTTGGTTTTACCTAAGGTTACCTTCGCTAGACAATGATGATAGCAATGGGTAGACCAGCTCGTTAGCTGTCCTGTAGCCCAATTGATCTGAGGCGAGTAAAGTTGTAACCATGGCATACCAAGAATGATCATGGAGGTTGTCATTCGCAAAACCAGAAACTGTAAATCCTCTTTATGTAACACCCCCACCGTGACCCTTAACTCTGGGGTCTGAGACAGAGGGTGGTTACTCTGCAGGGGGGATAATCTGTTGTTTCAACGGGGAAATTGGAATCCCCAATTTCTTAGCAAACTCGTAATCCATAAAGTTGGCTGCTGAGCCAGAATCAATGAAGGCCTCAGTGGTCTCAGTCCTATCTTTCCAAGCTACGGTACAAGGGAGAAGCAAACGTTTATCATCTAGAGGTAACGACTGCGCGCCTAGGGTATTACCTCCGACTACACCTAGGCGGCATCGTTTCCCGACTTTTTGGGACAATTCTGCACTCTATGACCCCCCTCTGCACAGTATAGACAAAGCTGCTCTGTCTCTCTGCGCCTCCGTTCCACCCAGGACAATCTCGACCGACCAATCTGCATAGGTTCTGGAGGAGGCAAAACGGGTGGAGATGAAACAGATGGGGATGCAACGTAGGACACATATCTCACATTGTTCCTACCCCGAGTCTGTCTTTGATAACGTAGGCGATGATCAATTCTGATGGCTAATTAAATGTCCTCATCAATAGACTTCGGCTCAGGATGACCCAACATTAGATCAGAGACTGCGTCTGACAACCCTGACAAAAAACAGTCAAGAAGTGCGAATGAGTCCCATCTAGCTGACACTGCCCACTTCCTGAACTCTGCTGCATAGTTCTCCACCGGACCCTTGCCCTGCTGCAGTGTCTTGAGCTTCCGCTCAGCGGTAGAGGCAATGTCCCGATCATCATAAATTATAGCCATAGCTTTAAAAAATTCCTCCACTGAGGTCAGGGCCGGATGCCCTGTCTGAAGACTATATGCCCAAGTTTGGGAATCCCCTGACAACAAAGTCTTAATAAAGGTTATTCTCTGTGCCATGGTTCCTGATGAGTTAGGCCTTAACTCAAAGTATGACAACACTATTTCTAAAATTCCGGAAGTCAGATCTGTGACCAGAAAACCTTTCAGGTACAGGCATACGTATGTCTGTGCTAGGAGGGGATCGCACTGAATTCACAGCCGTCTGAAAGACTTGTACAGTCCCAGACAAAGCGTTGATTTGGGTCTGGTGACTGTCCAGCACTCGGGTGTAATTCTCCACCGAAGTGGTGAGTGCATCAAGACAGCTGCTGAGTGCGTCCATTTGGGTTTGGTCTGCCGTTCTGTAACGATCGGTGTCAGCACGTAGAGAGAATCTGATTATTGGTGATCTGCAGTATCACCAAGAATGCAGATATACACCTGATTATGGATGATCTGCAGAATCACCAATAATACAGATATAGTACTAACCTCTGGACACCTGTATATAATCGTGAGTGTTTGGTATAACAGTATGACTTTGAGTAACGTACCTGATAAGCAGGTGATCTTAGGCAGTATGGGCAATACTGCTCTTAGAGAGTACAGAAACCTTCCAGCAGCCTGAGACTCTCCAAGGGGTGGAGTCTGGCTGAAGGTAGGAAGGACCAGAGAGTGAGTGACACCTGAAGGTGGATGTCACTGACAGATCTGGAGACTATCTCTTAAGGGTAGAGATAGCTCTCGAGGTCGGGCAAGCCAGGTCGGCAACACACGGACAGACAAAGTACAAAGACAGAAAACTGATTTGGTATGGTATCCAAGGCAGGCAGGGTTTGGCAACGGAATATCAGATATGCGTGGTACCGAATCAGAGAGAAGAGGAATAGTCAGGAAAGCAATAGGTCAAAACAGATATCAAACAATGCCTAGTCTTGGGTGTGAGGTCCGGGGTCTCCACACCCCGGAACTAGTCTGATGTATAACAGAAAGATAACACAAGTTCCCTAGTCTTGGGTGTGAGGTCCGTGGTCTCTACACCCTGGAACTAGTCTGATGTATAACAGAATGATAACACAAGTTCCCTAGTCTTGGGTGTGAGGTCCGTGGTCTCTACACCCTGGAACTAGTCTAATGTATAACAAAATGATAACACAAGTTCCCTAGTCTTGGGTGTGTGAGGTCCGTGGTCTCTACACCCTGGAACTAGTCTGATGTATAACAGAATGATAACAATACAAGTATTCTGGCTCAGTGTGGATTCCCAGGTCTTCCTGGTTCAAACACACTGTTGGATCTGACTAAGGTCTGAGTGCTTCCATGTAGTGTTCGCAACGGCAGACAACTTGTGAGTGGCCAGCAGTAACTATATATAGAGCAGCGCTCTCCGGTAGTGTTGGGCGAACAGTGTTCGCCACTGTTCGGGTTCTGCAGAACATCACCCTGTTCGGGTGATGTTCGAGTTCGGCCGAACACCTGATGCTGTTCGGTCAAACCGTTCGGCCGCATGGCCGAACTAAGAGCACATGGCCGAACGTTCCCCGAACGTTCGGCTAGCGCTGTGATTGGCCGAACGGGTCACATGGTTCAGACCCGAACGCGCTCTGATTGGCCGAACTGTCACGTGGTTCGGGTAAATAAATACCCGAACCACGTCATATTTCCACCATTTGTCTGTGGGTTTAGCTTTGGGTAGGCAGGCAGGGTAGTTCGCGCTCCAGCCACGCTAGCCAGGGTCCCCCCAGTCATTGTGTCGCTGCTGGGAATAGTAGTACACCGCTCGCTCAGCATTCTGTTTACTGCCACTCTGTGTACCTCGCTCAGCCACACTATATAGCATTCTGTTTACTGTTCTGTGTCTGCTGGGAATAGTAGTACACCGCTCGCTCAGCCACACTATATAGCATTCTGTTTACTGCCACTCTGTGTCTTCTGGGAATAGTGGTACACCGCTCACCCGCCACTGTATAGCATTGTGCTCTGTGTCGCTGCTGGGAATAGTGGTACACCGCTCACCCGCCACTGTATAGCATTGTGCTCTGTGTCGCTGCTGGGAATAGTGGTACACCGCTCACCCGCCACTGTATAGCATTGTGCTCTGTGTCGCTGCTGGGAATAGTGGTACACCGCTCAGCCACACTATATAGCATTCTGTTTACTGTTCTGTGTCTGCTGGGAATAGTAGTACACCGCTCGCTCAGCCACACTATATAGCATTCTGTTTACTGCC
Organism: Hyperolius riggenbachi; assembly: GCF_040937935.1. NCBI lineage: Eukaryota > Metazoa > Chordata > Amphibia > Anura > Hyperoliidae > Hyperolius > Hyperolius riggenbachi. The sequence goes on along the minus strand of NC_090653.1, from coordinate 184,681,695 downwards.
ACTCTGTGTACCTCGCTCAGCCACACTATATAGCATTCTGTTTACTGCCACTCTGTGTCTTCTGGGAATAGTAGTACACCGCTCACCCGCCACTGTATAGCATTGTGCTCTGTGTCGCTGCTGGGAATAGTGGTCCACCGCTCACCCGCCACTGTATAGCATTGTGCTCTGTGTCGCTGCTGGGAATAGTGGTACACCGCTCAGCCACACTATATAGCATTCTGTTTACTGTTCTGTGTCTGCTGGGAATAGTAGTACACCGCTCGCTCAGCCACACTATATAGCATTCTGTTTACTGCCACTCTGTGTACCTCGCTCAGCCACACTATATAGCATTCTGTTTACTGTTCTGTGTCTGCTGGGAATAGTAGTACACCGCTCGCTCAGCCACACTATATAGCATTCTGTTTACTGCCACTCTGTGTACCTCGCTCAGCCACACTATATAGCATTCTGTTTACTGCCACTCTGTGTCTGCTGGGAATAGTAGTACACCGCTCACCCGCCACTGTATAGCATTGTGCTCTGTGTCGCTGCTGGGAATAGTGGTCCACCGCTCACCCGCCACTGTATAGCATTGTGCTCTGTGTCGCTGCTGGGAATAGTGGTACACCGCTCACCCGCCACTGTATAGCATTGTGCTCTGTGTCGCTGCTGGGAATAGTGGTACTGTATAGCATTTCTGTACTGCCACTGTACTGCTGCCAGTCAGCGTGTACTGTAAGGATAAGTGAAATGAGGAAGAAATCCGGTGAAAGAGGGAGGGGCAAGGGAAGAGGTGTTTCCCCTGACTGTTCACGTACAGGCCACAGGGGAGCACCCAAGAAAACCCACTCAATACCGCCCATGTTGTCCAGGACAACAACCCTCACAAATCCAAAAGAACAGGACCAGATAATTACTTGGATGACCTCTCAAGCGTCCAGCAGTGGGTTAAGCAGCACCAGCACATCACGCACGAGGTCCGAGTCCTCAGCCAGTTACAAGGAGCCAGTGGGCACAAAGCTGACACAACCGGCAGCAACACCACGCACACAACTGCCAGATAACCAGTCCGATGAATTACCTCAGGACACAATGGGGTATTCGCAGGAGCTATTCCCAGCCCAACAAACTTCCACCTTTCAAAGGTCAATGGAGGAACAGCCAGAAATGTTGTGCCTGGATTCACAACCATTAACTGTGGGAAATGCACCGCACACTGAAATACAAGGCGAGTCTGAGGAGGACTCGGAAACCCAAATCCCAGAGCAAGTTGGGCAGGAGGGGTTGCAATTGCAGGAGGTCGGCCGACAAGATCTGGAAGACGACGTTGGAGTGAGCTGCGCAGAGGTTGTTCTGGGGAGCTCTACTCCACGGCGGCGGCCCCCCACAATGACATATGACGAGTTTCAGGAGATGGAAGAGGAGGGTATGGACAATGTGGACAGAGACCCAGATTTTGTTTGTGAACGAGAACATCGCCGTCGTAGCAGCAGCACAGATGAGTCTGTTGAAGAACCCACTGCTGCACGAGTTCGCCTTGTGCCACAAGGTAGGCGGCGCGCAATTTCAGGCACCACAAGCGTGGAAGTTCAAGTGAGGGGCAAAAGAGGAGCAAACAGAAATCGCCAGCAAGGCAGGTGCTCCAAAGTCTGGGCTTTCTTTGAAGACTGCACTGAGGATGTTACCATGGCGATTTGCAAGGTGTGCAAGACCCGCCTGAGCAGGGGGAAAAGTATTAACAACCTCTCCACCACCAGCATGAGCCGCCACATGCTATCCAAACATCCCACTCTGTGGGCAAACGCGGCAGGACAGGGTACCAGCAACACTGCCTCCCTTGGGTTCACCAGACTCACCACCAGACCCGCCTCAGCAGTAGCAGTAGCCCAGCCATTGCGTGGTTCACAACATTCACAAACATCAGACGACGCTGACACTGTCACTTTCCGGAGTAGTGCTCTTGAGGTCTCCCAGTGTTCATCAAACACAACAACCAACAGCCCTTCCGTGTGCAGCGCTACGGTTCAGTTGTCTGTGTCGGAGATGTTTGAGCGCAAGAGGAAATTGCCAGCAAATGACCCCCGGGCTGTGGCAGTAACAGCCAGCATAGCCAAGCTTCTGGCCTGCGAAATGCTGCCATATCGAGTGGTGGAGACAAACAGCTTCAAGGGCATGATGTCAGTGGCCATCCCACGTTACGTGGTTCCCAGCCGCTACCACTTTGCACGCTCTGCAGTGCCTGAGTTGCATGAGCACGTGGTCAGCAAAATAACCCGAAGCTTGAAGAATGCCGTTGCCTGCAAGGTTCACCTCACCACTGACACCTGGACGAGTGCGTTCGGCCAGGGTCGATACATCTCCCTTACCGCGCACTGGGTGAACCTTGTGGAGCCTGGCAGCGATTCCTCACCTGCTACGGCGCAGGTGTTGCCCACGCCGCAAACAGCTGCACCGCCGTCCCTCCCACTGGATAACAACAGCAGCACCTACCTCTCTGACTCCTTCTCCTCCAACGCATCTCAAAGCTGTACCTCATCCGGAAACGCTAACCCAGCAGCAGTAGGATTGTGGAAGCAGTGCAGCACAGCTGTTGGCATGCGTCAGCAAGCGTTGCTGAAGCTGCTCTGCCTTAGGGATAAGCAGCACACAGGGGAGGAAATTTGGAAGGGAATAAAGGAACAGACGGATTTGTGGCTGGCACCGCTGGACCTGAAACCGGGCATGGTTGTGTGTGATAATGGGAGTAATCTCATTCGCGCTTTAAGGTTGGCTAAGCTGACACACATCCCTTGCCTGGCGCACGTGATGAACCTAGTAGTTCAGCGGTTCCTGAGGACATACCCAGGCGTGGACGATCTTCTGTTGAAGGTGCGTCGAGTGGCCAAACATTGTAGAAATTCCAGTACTGCTTCGGGGGCACTCGCCAAGATGCAGGAGCGCTTCAATCTCCCCCACCATCGCTTGCTGTGTGATGTCCCTACGCGCTGGAATTCTACGCTGCACATGCTAGCCCGCTTTTGTGAGCAGAAGAGTGCAGTGGTCCAGTACATGACGGCGCAGTACCGAGGCGCATCCGGACAGCTGCCAAGCTTCTGTGGATCCGATTGGGCCAACATGTTGGACCTCTGCCAAGTCCTCCAAAATTTTGAGCAATCCACGTTGCTTGTGAGCAGTGACAACTCTTCAGTCAGCATTACCATACCACTGCTGTGTTTACTGAAGAGGTCAATGTTGAAAATCAAGGGAACAGCTGTCATGATGCAACTGGGGGAATCTGAAGGAGAAAACGATCAGCGTGATGGTACCAACATCAGGCCATCCGCCTCAGGGAACGCTGGCCCCAGCAGCTATGACGAAGAAGAGGAGGAGGAACAGCTGGAGTTGGAGCAGGAATTTCATGCCACCACTGACGAGGGCCAGAGCGGTGCACGTTGGACTTCCACAATTCAGCGCGAATGGTCAGCAGAAGCAGACCAGGAGGAAGGTGACGACTATGATGCATCACAACAACTATCACAACGCTCACAAGAGGATGATGAGGATTCTGGTAGGACTCTGGCACACATGGCTCAATTCATGCTAGACTGCATTGAACGTGACCCACGCATTGTGCGCATTCTGGACAACACCAATTACTGGGTTTATACCCTTCTGGATCCACGGTACAAACACAATGTTCCAAAACTGCTTGAAGAAAGAGTCAGACAGGTCAAAATGGAAGAATACCAGCAGGCCCTTGTGGAGACTTTAGAGAGGAGATTGACATCCTGCCCCTCCTCTAGCCAGTTGTACGCCGACAGACTGACTTCCGCAAACCCAGGACGACCAGGAGGGCAGCAAACAACGCAAGCCGCAGCTAGTGCCCAAAAGGGAATGGTATCGGCAGTGTCCTTGGAGTGGGAAAATTTTCTGACACCCATGCAGCAGCAGCCCACTGAACAGCAAGCGTGCAGATCCACCTCCAACACCAATCGACTGGAGAAGATGGTCAAGGACTACATGTCAGATGACGTAGCTGTGTCGAACAATCCATCTGCACCCTTCAACTATTGGGTATCGAAGCTAGACACCTGGCACGAACTGGCAATGTACGCAATAGAGGTGCTGGCTTGCCCGGCAGCCAGCGTTATGTCGGAACGCTGTTTCAGTGCTGCCGGAGGCATCGTCACAGATCGGCGTATCCGCCTCTCCACAGAAAATGCAGACCGTCTGACTCAAATTAAAATGAATCAATCCTGGATTGGAAATGACTACGCAACACTCCAGGACCCCAACCAAGTAACATGACCAATGAACATCTGGGATGGTGTAGCGTTTCCGGTCCCTGTTTATTGAACCTCTCATCTGTATTACATTTATGACTGCATGGAGGCAAAAAGCATTGCTGCTATATCCGCACGCTTTTTGTCCTCATGCAAGGCCTGGGTTGTTGTGTCTCAAAAAGCATGGCCTTCTCCTCCTGCGCCTCCTCCTGTTCCATCACGTCTGCTGCTGCTGGGTTAGCGTTGCCGCGTGGTCCCTGTTTATTGAACCACTTATCTTTATTACATTTATGACTGCATGGCGGTACAAAGCATGCTATCCGCACGCTTCTTGTCCTCATGCAAGGCCTGGGTTGTTGTGTCTTACAAAGCGTGGCCTTCTCCTCCTGCGCCTCCTCCTGTTTCATTACGTGTGCTGCTGCTGGGTTAGCGTTGCCGCGTGGTCCCTGTTTATTGAACCACTTATCTTTATTACATTTATGACTGCATTGGCGGTACAAAGCATGCTATCCGCACGCTTCTTGTCCTCATGCAAGGCCTGGGTTGTTGTGTCTCACAAAGCGTGGCCTTCTCCTCCTGCGCCTCCTCCTGTTCCATCACGTCTGCTGCTGCTGGGTTAGCGTTGCCGCGTGGTCCCTGTTTATTGAACCACTTATCTTTATTACATTTATGACTGCATGGCGGTACAAAGCATGCTATCTGCACGCTTCTTGTCCTCATGCAAGGCCTGGGTTGTTGTGTCTCACAAAGCGTGGCCTTCTCCTCCTGCGCCTCCTCCTGTTCCATCACGTCTGCTGCTGCTGGGTTAGCGTTGCCGTGTGGTCCCTGTTTATTGAACCACTTATCTTTATTACATTTATGACTGCATGGCGGTACAAAGCATGCTATCCACACGCTTCTTGTCCTCATGCAAGGCCTGGGTTGTTGTGTCTCACAAAGCGTGGCCTTCTCCTCCTGCGCCTCCTCCTGTTCCATCACGTCTGCTGCTGCTGGTGCTGGGTTAGCGTTACCGGTCCCTTTTCCTGGAACCTCTTCTCTGTATTACATTTATGACTGCATGGCGAAAAAAAGCATGTTACCTGTGCAAAGAAACATGACATTTTCCACATTTAAAAGACAGTTTTTCCTTTGAAACTTTACAATCAATTTTCTCAAAAACAATAAGCTCTTTTTCAAATATTTTTTCCCTCTTGTACCCACTCCCAAGGTGCACATACCCTGCTAATTTGGGGTATGTAGCATGTAAGGAAGCTTTACAAAGCACGAAAGTTCGGGTCCCCATTGACTTCCATTATGTTCGGAGTTCGGCGCGAACACCCGAACATCGCGGCGATGTTCGGCGACCGTTCGCGAACCCGAACATCTAGGTGTTCGCCCAACACTACTCTCCGGCGCCACCCCTAAGTGATGAACCAATGGTTACCAGCTCTGAGGTCAGCTGACCAGCCTGGTCAGCTGATCCCTCCTTGGCCATCATAAAAGTTCTGCCTCTCAGCGTATTCCTGAACCTATGTGAACTAACAGACTCAGCCACACCAGATGCACGCTGCTGCGTGCAAACCGCCGCGCTGGACGCGGAACCAGCCGCCTTGCTGTCAGCACACGCGGCGGCTTTTCAGCGTTCTCTCACAGGGAGGACACGTTTTTTCTGATTAGATCAGGATCATCCCTAGCTGATCGCTACCTCCAGGAGAAGACAAGTTGTGAATGTCCTATGCTGACTTATATAGGCCGATCTGTAGCTCGAGGCCATTTAATGTTCAGATTCAGAAATAATCCAATTTCCTCATGTTGTGACAGCACATCCTTGCTTGTTGTGATATGCAAATTCCAAAGGTTCCTGTTTTAGCTTTCAGGCTAAGTTCACAGTGGGACGTTAAAGTTGCGCGTCAAAACAGCATTTAACGCAGAATAACTGACTGCAATGAAAAATCAATGCTCTGTTCACAGTGCACACGTTGCGTTGGTGTCTAATGCTGCACGTTAAGTAAAAGTACTGCATGCAGTGCGTTATACACGTTATTAGCTGCGTTGGACTGTTTGCACATGCTCAGTAATGACTTGGAAGCATACTTTTCATTGCCTGTATTTTTTACTGTATCTGCTGTATGCGACGGTAACGCTGCGTTGCCACTTTTTGGGCGCGTTGCGTTGTAAGCTTGCGGTGCGACTTTAACGTGGCATCAAAACGCAACGTCCCACTGTGAATCTAGCCTCAACTTTCCAGACTCAGTCAGTCCGATGGTATATTGGGACAGCAGGGGGCAGTTTACATGTACACAAAGTTCAAAGCAATGCAGACACTTCCAGCCCAACTGGTTGGGTAATTGTCTAATTAAGAGTTTCCTTGCTAGAGGCTGACTAAATTTCACACAATGGCCAGGTGGGCTATTCAACGTAGCTGGTCTATTCAAATCAGATTTACATTACTTTTTGAGAGGTGCAAACTTACAATTTCCAGGTGACCATTCTTCCAACCTCAGCAGCCAGGCTGTCTCTAACAGACCTTCGATTGACCAAATACTAGAAGCAAATAAGCTATTACTCCTATACTCTAAATGCAACTCCCACTGAGAACAACACCAAAAACCCTATATAGATGGTATTTAACACCTAGAAAATTAGCAAACTTTTCAACATTGAATTCAGATACCTGCTGGAAATGTAATAAGGATATAGGCACTTTAATCCATATGATATGGGAATGCCCCCTTGTGGCTAAATTTTGTAAATCAATTGAAAATCTGATTCGTACTCACTATACTATTGAGAAGATTGGAAAAACACACCATTTTGTGATATGTCATATTATTATGGTGGCCCAAAGTATTATTACAAATAATTGGAAGTCCACAGAATCATTTGACTTGTCCCAGTTAGTGGTTAAGGTATCCCTCAATATAGCAATGGAGCAAAGCTCCAGAGAGGATCATAGGGAAACCCCTCCCCCTGCTTGACCACCTCTTCTACTCCAGACTGCGTTCCAGAGCTCAAAGAATTGCAACTGATCCCTCACATCCTGGCCACCGCTTCTTTAGCCGGCTCCCACTGGGGATTGGGAAGAGACTTCGGGTCATATCCACCAAGACAGCTAGGCACAAGAACACTTTCTTCCCCTCGGCTGTCAACCTTCTAAACTCTATTAAATGGCTCCCACCCTAGGCCTGCAGCCAGATCGACTGCTCTGTTAGAACGGAGGCCCCAGCCTCCAGCACCAGCACCACAGGGTTTAGCCGCTTAGTTCTGTACGGACAAAAATGATCTGTTTATGTTTATTATGTCCTGTCTTAGTCTATAGTTCTTAATTTGTCAAAGCAATTTGTCTTCCCTCCTGAGCTGTATCTACATCTTCTGTGCCAACCCCAATTCCAGGCACGTCTTAGGTCGTGCTTGGCGAATAAAAACCTATTCTGATTCTTAAACTTAGAAAACAACCATAGGCCTATCCAGCCTGGCGTAATAATCCCAAACACCTGAAAAACACTAACATCTAACTCGATATAGAGCTTTACCCCCACCCTTTGTTATATGTGTTTGTTTATTGTTTGTTTGTTCAATTTTGCTTACCCTAGGTAAGCTTGATCAGTTCAGTTATTTTATATCTCTGTGGGTATCATTAATATGAGGCTAATCTACAAATGGTAGATACCACTAAATAGATCTCCCTTTAAGGCTAATAATTTCATGAGTTTTTTAAGGAACAGTCCAATAATTTCAAGTTATCGTACGAAGCTATGACCTTCCCGCAACATAGATAAGATAGTGTACTACACATAACATACCATTGTAATAAACAATAGGTTGGCCCACACTGGGAGCCTTCCACTAATAGATCTGGGTAATTCGGACCTTGATCAGCCTGAGAGGCCAAGTTAATGACCCAGGTTGGAATGTATTCTCCAGTTCACTTAAAAGTACACTTTTGAGATGGATTCATTTAACAATGAGCTACATAAAGTATTATTTTGTATAAGGACTAATAACAGGGATCTCTATTCCATTATTGTTATTGTTATTGTTACCATATTATATCAGAACTAAGTCTCTACTACTTGCTCTTCAATAATTCTTCTTGTCTGTTCACCATCCTCTAACTAACTAATTATACTGCTACTAGTATTATATTATATTTGTATGACCTGTTTTAAACCAATAAAAATGGATTGTTGAAAAAAAAAGAAGCACAAAGCAGGGTATATAATCGGTCAGCCCGGTTAAGAGAGTTCCAGCCTGGAGACAGTGGTGGTACTGATACCCACCGTGGAAAGAAAATTCTTGGCCAGATTGCAGAGTCCATATGAGATAGTTGAAAAGGTTGGAGATGGAAACTATAAAGTTCACTAACCTGGCAGGCGAAAACCATACCAGATCTACCACGTCAATTTGTTGAAACCCTGGAGAGAGAGAGAGTCAGTGTCTGCTATGGTGAGCATGAGTGTAAAATCCCAGGTCATGGATTTGGGAGTCTCACCTCCCAAAATTACAGGCAGTGCTGTATTCACACTAGAATTACCGAGTTTTCTATTTTCTGTTGCAAGGCTAGAGGTGTTATTCACCCCTGCTGAGATGTTCACAGGTCTTCAGGGTTGATTATCTTCAATCTATTGTTGTGCAAACCACCCATTACCTGTAAGGCTTTGTACATTTGAATTTGTGTACAGAGCACTGTGTGAGACTTGGAAACCTTCAGAAGTGCCTGCCCTATCTATACAAAATATCCCCCACCTGGAAATTCACAATATATGGAAACACAAGTCTTTTATAAAGAATTGTGTGAAAATAGAATGAAAAGTTGCTGATACAATGACATGAATACAATGAAAACTTGCAGATTTTATTTAAGTATTTATATAGCGCCAATATATTACGCAGCACTGTACAGAGTATATTGTCTCGTCACTAACTGTCCCTCAGAGGGGCTCACAATCTAGTCCCTGTCATAATCATACAGTATGTCTATGTATGTATCATGTAGTGGATGTATCGTCATCTAGGGCCAATTTTATGGGGAAGCCAATTAACTTATCTGTATGTTTTTGGAATGTGGGAGGAAACCGGAGTGCCCAGAGAAAACCCACGCAGACACAAAACTCTGTTGCCGATTCATGCAGCAAAATGCAATCAGAGGGCAATTGGCACTTTTGGCAGTGTTCCATTGACATGACAAATAATGACAGACTGAGGCATTCCATTGCCATGGCATTGATGGCAGTATGGCAGATACTGTAATGCAATAAGGCTGGCGTTTCACAACGTATGAATGCTGTAGAGGTGGTCAAAAGGTGTGATGCTGTCCATGGCATTCATTTCAATTCTGTTTGTAAGAGCAATCATGTGTCCTGTTGGTGCCATTGTGGATTGCTGGTCAGAAAACTTTCTGGTGCCAGTAATCAAAGAGACAATGCCCCGAAATAGATTCATTTCAATTATGCAACACCTTCGATTTGATGACAAGGACACGCAGGAAGCGGAAAGAACGGGTGAAAACAGCCAAATTTGCCTCCAGGATTTCTCAAGAGCCGCTCCAACACTATGGAACTCCCTACCTCCACCCATTATGCTGGATACACACGGTGAGTTTCTGCATCGAATGCGCCACTCGATTCCCGTCGATTCAAATATTTCCAAGCATTTCCGAGCGCATTTCGATGATTTTTAGGTCGATTGCCATGTAAATTATGGCAAATCGACCTAACGATCCATCGAAATGCGAATCGGACATGTCGGAAATAAACGAATCGACGGGAATTGAGTGGCTCATCGAGTGCAGGAACGCACCGTGTGTATCCATAGCTATGCACTTGAGTGAACCTAACTTGCCTAATCTCCATTCTCCCATCCAGTGACTGACTATGCATTACCTTGTACTCATACTGTGCTCACACAAAGAACAGAATTCTCTGGTTGTGGGGGATGGGAGGTGGGCAAATAGAGTAACTCAGATCCAAGGTGATTTAGTTCAAGTACACAAATGTAAATGTGTGTGTTTTCAGAACAAAAGAAAGAGAACAATGGAGTTGCTAGCATGTTAACACTAGATTTACCAGGGCTGCTCAGATCTGCGTAAATTCCCTTGACCTCACACCTCCTAGCACCCCTGCTGAGTTTATTAACATGCTATCAACTCCATTGTTCTCTTTCTTTTGTTCTGAAAACACACACATTTACATTTGTTTACTTGAACTAAATCACCTTGGATCTGAGTTACTCTATATGGGAGGTGGGCAACCTCCCATCCCCCACAACCAGAGAATTCTGTTCTTTGTGTGAGCAGGTAAACCTGCTGCGATTCCTGTTGCAGCTCTCTTGCACCTTGCACTGTGTTGTCTGTACAGTCCCTGGCACAGCAGCTGCAACAGCTTCAGCAGCCCGCCTTTGTGCCAATATTTCCTTGTGCTGCAAGAATCGGCAACGGAGTTCCTTAGCTAGAAGTCTAAGAAACAATTTTCTTTTGCCTGTCCACCCTGTACATGCCTTGTACAAAATGTAGGCATTCACCGCCGCCAGGTCCAGCATATTGTAAAAAACTGCTACTGGCCACCTGTGTGTTGCTGCTCTTACGGAATACATCCGTGCCATTTGGTCCAACACGTCTACACCACACTGTAAAAGCAGAGAGAGAGAGACATGAGTATATGCGCTTTTTTTCTATAGGCCTGTATAGTACACATCAGAAAACATTGTAGCACCGGCAGGGGCATTCCTTGGGTCCTTGGAGATCGGGGGCACCTGTGCGGTCGCAACAAAAATTGGATGTGGTCATGCAGTGAGTGGGCGTGGCCAGCAGTGGTGTAAGCTACATATAACGGGCCTGCCCATTGAAATATTGGATGGAGCCCCCTGTCCTTTATTTAGATAATTTACAATCAGTATAGGCATAGATCAAAGATGTATACGCACATACAATTTTGATTGGTCAATCACTGACCAATTTTACCACCCCCATGCAGTAAGTGGGCCAACAGACAATGAATTTGATGAACAGAGCTAAAATTGGCTAATCAAAATTGTATGTGTGTACCAGGCTTTACAATTAATACTGTGCATACTGAATGTAGCAGGGACCAGCATACAATACAGCTGGTTTACAATCAGTAAAGGCACAGAGTAACACCTTAGACTGTACACACTGGAGGTAGATCAGCACACAGTGCAGGCACTAGAGAACAGCTTATACTGTACATACTGTAGGCAGCAGAGATCAGCACACTGCTGCTAGCGCGCCGAAAAATATGAGGGTAACGTAAAATAGGTGTGGCCATGGACCAAAATGTGGGTGTTGTCACGGGTGGAGACAAATTTACATGAACTTAGCAATGGTGGGACATTAGCAGGGACCCCCAGTTAGGTAGTGAGTGACAGCAGGGTCCCCCAGTTAGGTAGTGAGTGACAGCAGAGACCCCTGTTAGGTAGTGAGTGACAGCAGGGACCCCCGTTAGATAGTGAGTGACAGGGACCCCTCACCTCGCAGCCAGCAGCGTCAGACCTCGATCAGTGGGCGACCTGACCAGTTAGAGCGGGCGCCGGGCGCAAATCTGCAGAAGTGATGTCACTTCCGCATATCAGCGGTGTCCGCTAGGTGCTAGCGCCCGCTCTAACTGGTCGCCGGCTGATCGAGGTCTGGCGCTGCTGGCTGTCTGGCAGCGTGGACAGCTGCGGTGGCTGGCCCCCCAAAATAGCGATAGCGACGCCACTGAGCACTGGTGTAAAATTATACACACATTCACATACCTTCATGTGGTTATAGTCTGTTATCGTGTTGGGTTTCCTCTTTCTGCCGTCACCGATCGTCACGTCTTGGTGCATGGAACTTAGAACACACACAATCTTGTTTTTTTTAGGTGCATAAATTGTCAAATAGACACTGGGCTCGATTCACAAAGCGGTGCTAACCCAGTTAGCATGCCTAAAAGACTTTAGGCATGATAACCATTGCACCATGCTGGTGAAAAGCCAGTTTAGGCGTGATAAGTTTAGGTGTGATAAGTTTAGGTGTGATAAGTTTAGGCATGCTAAGTTTAGATAAGTTTAGATCGCTTGCAAAGTCCCGCACGCAAAGCAGCGCCATTAAACTTTATACAAAGTGCACCAGTCTTTGCTAGCGTAAAACTTTTGATCAGCTGTGCACTGCGGTGCTAACGCAGTTGGCGCTTAAACTTAGCATGCCTAAACTTATCACACCTAAACTTATCACACCTAAACTTATCATGCCTAAACTGAGTTTAGGCATGATAAAGGGCTTTTCACCAGGGTGCTAACTGTTAGCACCGCTTTGTGAATCAAGCCCCCTGTCACTTCTAAGCACTGAAGTGGAGAATACCTCTCGCTGTGCAGTGTCTTTTGCAAGCTGAGGAAGTTCACGCCGGACTTTATTCACCGTGCCCAATAGCGTTGTTTTGTGCTGCAGCAGTATGTGCGACAGTGACACTGAAGTAAAGAAATTGTCCGTCGTGACATTTCTCCCATCATCCAAAAATGGCTCCATCAGATTCATGACCACGTTCTCTGCCAGCCTCTCTCCCTTCTGACGACTGGGGTCCTTTCCCAAGTAAGGAGATGCATTGCAGACATATTTGGTCTCCAAATCCGTGGCCATCCAGAACTTGATCCCAAATTTGTCTGGCTTGGTTGCGATATACTGTGTGAATGGACCACGAACCTTGGTAGGGAACAGTTGTTCATCTATGGTCATGTGTTCTCCTGGAGTGAAACTCTCAGCAGAGGTCTTCTTGAAGCGTGTCCAGATGTCGGAGATTGCAGCAAATTTGGCTGTTTTCACCCGTTCTTCCTCTTTGATTACTGGCACCAGAAAGTTTTCTGACCAGCAATCCACAATGGCACCAACAGGACACATGATTGCTCTTACAAACAGAATTGAAATGAATGCCATGGACAGCATCACACCTTTTGGCCACCTCTACAGCATTCATATGTTGTGAAAAGCCAGCCTTATTGCATTACAGTATCTGCCATACTGCCATCAATGTAGGGACGGATCTAGGGGGGGGGGGGGGCGAGCGGGTATCTTGCCCCAGGCGCAGTTTGTTGAATTCTTAAAAAGGCGGCAAAAAATTAATGGCAGTTTAGGCGCCAAAACCTGACCTTTAGGCGCCAAAACCTGACCTTGCCCCAGGCGCAACTTGGTCTTGCTCCGTCCCTGCATCAATGCCATGGCAATGGAATGCCTCAGTCTGTCATCATTTGTCATGTCAACGGAACACTGTCAAAAGTGCCAATTGCCCTCTGATTGCATTTTGCTGCATGAATCAGCAACAGAGTTTTGTGTCTGTGTGGGTTTCCTCTGGGCACTCCGGTTTCCTCCCACATCCCAAAAACATACAGATAAGTTAATTGGCTTCCTCATAAAATTGGCCCTAGATGACGATACATACACTACATGATACATACATAGGGCCTGATTTACAAAGCGGTGCTAACAGTTAGCACCCTGGTGAAAAGGCCTTTATCATGCCTAAACTCAGTTTAGGCATGATAAGTTTAGGGGCTTGATTCACAAAGCGGTGCTAACAGTTAGCACCCTGGTGAAAAGCCCTTTATCATGCCTAAACTCAGTTTAGGCATGATAAGTTTAGGTGTGATAAGTTTAGGTGTGATAAGTTTAGGCATGATAAGTTTAGGTGTGATAAGTTTAGGCATGCTAAGTTTAAGCGCCAACTGCGTTAGCACCGCAGTGCACAGCTGATCAAAAGTTTTACGCTAGCAAAGACTGGTGCACTTTGTATAAAGTTTAATGGCGCTGCTTTGCGTGCGGGACTTTGCAAGCGATCTAAACTTATCTAAACTTAGCATGCCTAAACTTATCACACCTAAACTTATCACACCTAAACTTATCACGCCTAAACTGGCTTTTCACCAGCATGGTGCAATGGTTATCATGCCTAAAGTCTTTTAGGCATGCTAACTGGGTTAGCACCGCTTTGTGAATCGAGCCCTAGGTGTGATAAGTTTAGGTGTGATAAGTTTAGGCATGATAAGTTTAAGCGCCAACTGCATTAGCACCGCAGTGCACAGCTGATCAAAAGTTTTACGCTAGCAAAGTCTGGTGCACTTCGTATAAAGTTTAATGGTGCTGCTTTGCGTGCGGGACTTTGCAAGCGATCTAAACTTATCTAAACTTAGCATGCCTAAACTTATCACACCTAAACTTATCATGCCTAAACTTATCACACCTAAACTGGCTTTTCACCAGAGTGGTGCAATGGTTATCATGCCTAAAGTCTCTAACTGGATTAGCACCGCTTTGTGAATCGAGCCCATAGACATACTGGGCTCGATTCACAAAGCAGTGATAACTCAGTTATCACGCCTAAAAGACTTAAGGCGTGATAAGCCGTGCAAAGCTGAGTTCGTACCGCTTTTGCTCTTTATCGCGCGCAAAGTCCAGCGCGCAAAGTTTTGCCCGCGCAATCGCGCAATTCCGCGCACAGCGCCCATAGGCTTTAATGGGCACATCGCGCGAACTGCACTGTGCGCCGGGTGATTGCGCGCGCAAAACTTTGCGCGCGGAACTTCGCGCGAGTTTCATTTTATCACGCCTAAACTGAGTTTAGGCGTGATACAGGGGTTTTCACAGGCGTGCAAACACTTTGCACCGCTTTGTGAATCAGGGCCATGATTATGACAGGGACTAGATTGTGAGCCCCTCTGAGGGACAGTTAGTGACGATACAATATACTCTGTACAGTGCTGCGTAATATGTTGGCGCTTTATAAATACTTAAATAAAATCTGCAAGTTTTAATTCATGTCATTGTATCAGCAACTTTTCATTCTATTTTCACACAATTCTTTATAAAAGACTTGTGTTTCCATATATTGTGAATTTGCAGGTCAGTGAATGTGGGGGATATTTTGTATAGATAGGGCAGGCACTTCTGAAGGTTTCCAAGTCTCACACAGTACTCTGTACACAAATTCAAATGCAAAGCCTTACAGGTAATGGGTGGTTTGCACAACATAAGATTGAAGATAATCAACCCTAAAGACCTCTGAACATCTCAGCAGGGGTGAATAACACATCTTGGGCTTGATTCACAAAGCGGTGATAACTCAGTTATCACGCCTAAAAGACTTTAGGCGTGATAAGCGGTGCAAAGCTGAGTTATCACCGATTTGTGCTGCTCTTCGCGCGAAGCTCCCGCGCGCAAAGTTTTGCGCGCGTAGCGCACCGCGCTGCGCGCGCAAAGTCCCATAGGGCTCAATGGACGCTGCGCGCGAAGCAGGGCACACTGCGCGCGCAGCGCGGTGCGCTACGCGCGCAAAACTTTGCGCGCGGGAGATTGCGCGAGTTTCTTCTTATCACTCCTAAACTGAGTTTAGGCGTGATAAAGGGCTTTTCACAGGCGTGCAAACACTTTGCACCGCTTTGTGAATCAAGCCCCTAGTCTTGCAACAGAAAATAGAAAACTCGGTAATTCTAGTGTTAAAAAACTCAGCAGGGGTGCTAGGAGGTGTGAGGTCAAGGGAATTTACCCCCCCCGCGTCTGACCTAACGAAAGGGCGAAAACCGGTCATGATAGACTGGAATGCAGATGCAGAAAAAGCATTTTTGAAATTAAAGTCTGCATTATGTCACCATCCTGTGTTGGTAGCCCCTGATTTTTCTCGGGAGTTTGTCATTCAGACTGACGCTTCTGATGTTGGGGTTAGAGCAGTTCTGTCACAAGTGATTGAGGGAGAAGAACACCCGGTAGTTTTTCTCAGCTGAAAGTTGACCGCCGCTGAGAGAAACTATGCGGTGGTAGAGAGGGAATTTCTAGCCATAAAGTGGGCGCTAGACTCTCTGCACTATTACCTCTTAGGGAGGAAGTTTAGATTGGTCACAGATTATGCTCCTTTATCATGGATGAGGAGAAATAAGACCACTAATGCCTGTGTCACACGATGGTTTCTCTCTCTTCAGGAATTTAATTTTGTGGTGGAACACAGGCTAGGAAAGTTACATCAGAATGCTGAGGCCCGTTCATTGTCTGGGGTCTTATGGTGCCTCCACCCCCATGGGGTTGAGGCAGAGGACGGGGAATGTACAGGACCACAAGGACAGGTCCTGGATGGAAGGTATGTTCCCCTGTGTATATTGTATGGTCTCATTAAATCTTGTCTGTACCCAGAAATGAGTCCAGGTTTTTTTGTAGTAATGCAGGACTTGACTCAGGAGTGAGAAGGATGGAATGGGTGAGCCCATCACTCCACCCGCATACAGACCAGGTTTTCTTACCTGCCCAGCAGGAAGGCAGGTGATAAGTCAGGTGCAGACCTGTGCACTCTGGCTGAGTGTGTGCAGCAGTGAGCTGCAAGCCAGTGTGTGTGCAGCAGCAGGGCCGGGCCGAGGCATAGGCTGGAGAGGCTCCAGCCTCAGGGCGCAGTGTAGGAGGGGGCGCACAATTCATTCAGCTGTCATTCCTAAATGTGTATGAAGTAGAAAGAAATAAGAAAAGGGGATACATAGCAGTGACTGCAAGCCAGATAGCTAGATATTAAGGTGTTGGGGAGGTTGTGGGCCCTGTGGCCCTCTTAGTCTAATAGCAATCAGTGTGTGACGGCTGGGGTGGGAGGGATGGAGGGGCGCACTTTGGTGTCTCAGCCTTGGGTGCTGGAGGACCTTGTCCCTGCTCTGTGCAGCAGTAAGCTGCCGGAGGACTTATCATTCCAATATCTGGAGTAATATTCCCAGCTTTCTGTGAGGAAACAAAGCTGGACTGTTCAGGACTTGTGGACTTTCTTTTCCTGTGGACTATACTCTTGCTGTGGACAGTTGGATGCTCTTATGTGGCTGAAGTAAGCCTATTTTCCTTTGATATTTGATGCTGATTCATGAAGCCTGTTTGTTTTGAGCATTCAATAAATGAACTATGCTTTCAACTGACTGTCTCCTGCGTGCTGGCTGCGAGTCCCAGTCCCCCTGAATATCACAGTAGCTAGTGTGGACATTAGTTTGGACATGAGTTTGAACATGAGACTCACATCCAGGAATCTTAACCTTCCTGGCGGTAACCCCGACGGGAAAAGCCCTCCAGGAAATCCCGTTCTTTGAATGGGATTTCCTGATCGCAGATCGCCAGAGGCGATCGGAGCGGGTGGGGGGGGGGGGGTGTCAGCATGCTGCGCAGCGGCTATCATGATTTAAAAAAAATAAAATAAAAAAGAAACTGCTGCGTTGCCCCGTGCCGGTTTTTAATAGACCGCCAGGAGGGTTAAGTAGAGATGGCCCAAACGGTTCGCAGGCGAGCAGGAACCGGCGAACTTCCGGGGTTCGCGATCGCAGAGAACCGCAAACTTTACCGGAAGTTCGATTCGCCCCCCATAGTGCATCATGAGGGTCAACTTTGACCCTCTACATCGCAGTCAGCAGGCACACTGTAGCCAATCAGGTTACACTCCCTCCTGGAGCCCCATCCCCCTTTCTCTCTGACCAAGATGGCGCCTGTGCGGGTCGCCTCGGTCACATGGCTCCTGGCTTTTATGTAGTTTTGTAGTTTTTAGTTTTGTACTTGTAGTTTTTTAGTAGTTTTTCAGTTTTAGTAGCAGTTTAGTTGTAGTAGTATTAGTAGCAGCAGAAGCTTCCACTCACCTGGCACAACTGATCCAGCGCGGACCGCACATCGCTCCACGGGGTCCCACGCCGTCACCGATCCTCTGCTTCTGGTCCGGCCGCTCTGCTCTCCGCTCTGGGCTCCAGCTCCTGCAGACACACAGGATCCCGCCTGGCGCTGCCTGACCCGGACCCTAGCCCACCGGCCGCAACCCACCACCGCTACCACGGCTCCTGCCGCCTCACTGTCCCCGCTGTCAGCTGATACTGCTCGGCCGCTTCTTCCTTGGGCCCCTGCATCAGCACAACCGTCCTGCCTCCTGACGCCTCCCCATCCCTGCCGCGGATGTTCCTCCTGCCGCCTCTCCATCAAGACCACGGGCAGTCTCCTCCTGCCGCCTCATCTACCTCTGCCATCTGGGGGGCTTCCTCCGCCACCACCTCTCAGCCCCTAGCAAGTCGGCCTCAGCACGAGACACTAGGCCCCGCCGTCCCAGCAGGAAAGCCGTCGGCGGACAGCATCCCTCCTTTGCCACTAGCAGAAGGGCAGTCCCTCTGGCCTCAGCCACCCCAGATGACCGGCTCCTCTGACTGCCAGCAGCATCACTCCAGCACCCAGAGGACCAAGATCATAGGCCTGCACTCTGACGGGGAGCCGCATTCTGGGCCTGCATTCCAAATGGTGAGCTGCTAACTGGTAACTGCTAACTTTCCTGCCTCTCTCAGCCTCCCTGCACCCTGGACCACCATCACTTCTTGTGCTTTTTTTGTCTGCCACTCTGCCCCCCCCCCCCCAAGCTTACCCCCCATGCAGGGACAGATCTAGACCAAGCTGCCCCAAGTTGCGCCTGGGGCAAGGTCAGGTTTTGGCGCCTAAACTGCCATTCCCCATCCACATTTTGCCGCCTTTTTAAGAATTCAACAAACTGTGCCTGGGGCAAGAGACCCGCTTGCCCCCCCCCTAGATCCGTCCCTGCCGCCATGCCTGTCTCTGTATGCTATTGCACCTTGAATTGCTACTGTGCCTGTTCTGTATGCCACTTGCACCTCAGACTATCACTGGGCCTGTACTGCATGCCATCTGCACCCCTGACTACTATTGTGCCTGCACTGTATGCCACATGCACCTTAGAACACTTTTGTGTCTGTTCTGTATGCCACCTGCACTCTGGATTACTGCTGTGCCTGCACTGTATGCCACCTGTTCTGTATGCCACTCGGCCCCTCAGATCATTAATATGACGGGACCGTATGCCGCACTTGCGTACTATATACCACCTGCACCTCAGATTAGCAATAGTGTGCCTGTACGGTATGCCACTGGTTTATGAAATTGCATTGTACCTCAGACTACCATTGTGCCCGCTCTGTATGCCACTCTGCGCCTCGGATTTCCCCAGACTGGTCCTGTGCCTCTCTTCGTTAGCAGCTGAGGCCATCCTGCTTTGCATTGCCTGCTCAGCCTGGCTTAGCTAGAGTGACCAGATTTTTGTGGGTCCAACCTGGGACGGGGAGGCGGGCGTGGGGGGGGGGGGGGGGGGGCGCGACGAAAAGTGGGGAGGACTGAGGAGCGCACAGCGACGAAGACTGGGGGAGGGCGGTGAAAAATGGGCGTGACATATGACATTGTATGGGTGGAGCTAACGTAATGATGTAACAGCGAGGCATAAGAAAGCAGTGTTTATGCCATGATGTGGACAAACGATACTTTGCATCATGGGTGTGCAGAAACTGTTTGATGCTAATAGTATACCGTAACCACAAAGCAGCAAACATAGCCATCTATGACCATTAAATAATAAATGCAGTAACAGTTACCCCGGACACCAGAAAATAACCGCAATAGGCAACATGTCAGCACAAAATAACCGCAATGTCAGTATAAAATAAATGCAATGCGGGCAAACATGTCAGTATAAAATAAATGCAATGCGGGCAAACATGTCAGTACAAAATAAACGCAATGCAGGCAACATGTCAGTACAAAATAAACGCAATGCGGGCAAACATTTCACCAGAAAATACACGCAATGCGGGCAAACATGTCAGTACAAAATAAACGCAATGCGGGCAAACATGTCAGTACAAAATAAAAGCAATGCGGGCAACATGTCAGTACAAAATAAACGCAATGCGGGCAACATGTCAGTACAAAATAAACGCAATGCGGGCAAACATTTCACCAGAAAGTAAACGCAATGCGGGCAAACATTTCACCAGACAATAAACGCAATGCGGGCAAACATGTCAGTACAAAATAAACGCAATGCGGGCAAACATGTCAGTACAAAATAAACGCAATGCGGGCAACATGTCAGTACAAAATAAACGCAATGCGGGCAAACATTTCACCAGAAAATAAACGCAATGCGGGCAAACATTTCATCAGAAAATTAACGCAATGTGAGCAAACATTTCACCAGAAAATAAACGCAATGCGGGCAAACATTTCACCAGAAAAAAAACGCAATGCGGGCAAACATTTCACCAGAAAAGAAACGCAATGCGGGCAAACATTTCACCAGAAAAGAATCGCAATGCGGGCAAACATTTCACCAGAAAAGAAACGCAATGCGGGCAAACATTTCACCAGAAAAGAAACGCAATGCGGGCAAACATTTCACCAGAAAAGAAAACGCAATGCGGGCAAACATTTCACCAGAAAAGAAACGCAATGCGGGCAAACATTTCACCAGACAAGAAACGCAATGCGGGCAAACATTTCACCAGACAAGAAACGTAATGTGGGCAAACATTTCACCAGACAAGAAACGTAATGCAGGCAAACATTTCACCAGACAAGAAACGCAATGCGGGCAAACATTTCACGAGAAAAGAAACGCAATGCAGGCAAACATTTCACCAGACAAGAAACGCAATGCGGTCAAACATTTCACCAGACAAGAAACGCAATGCGGGCAAACATTTCACCAGAAAAGAAACGCAATGCGGGCAAACATTTCACCAGAAAAGAAATGCAATGCGGGCAAACATTTCACCAGACAAGAAACGCAATGCGGGCAAACATTTCACCAGACAAGAAACGCAATGCGGGCAAACATTTCACCAGACAAGAAACGCAATGCTGGCAAACATTTCACCAGATAAGAAACGCAATGCGGGCAAACATTTCACCAGACAAGAAACGCAATGCGGGCAAACATTTCACCAGAAAAGAAACGCAATGCGGGCAAACATTTCACCTGAAATAGAAAGCATTACTCACCTGGCAGAAGTCTCCGGCCTCTGGCGCGCTGCTCCCAGGACCACATTCCTCCTGCTCGTCTCCCGCGCTGACAGGGCTACGGCAAGATGGCGCCCGAAGCCCTGTACTGGAGACACAAATAGTCTCCAGTACAGGGCTTCGGCAGCCATCTTGCCGTAGCCCTGCTCGTCTGCCGGTGTCGGAACAGACACCGGAAGAGGAGGCTGGAGCGGGGCTGCGGGCAATGAACTGGCACGGCGTCTATAGACGCCGCTGCCAGTTCATGAGGAGAGAGTGGCCAGAGTCCCGAGGCCGGGACTTCCCGTTGCTAAAAGCGCGACGTTTCCCTGGACCTCATTAAGCCTGGGACAGCGGACCCCGAATCCGGGACGCGTCCCGGGCAATCTGGGACGTCTGGTCACTCTAGCTTAGCAGCTAACCGAACTCGGAATGGGCAAATAACAGCCCCTCTCCCAGCACATTGTCACCCTATTCAGAGAGGAGCTCCTGCACTGGGAACCTTTAGTCCACACCAGCGAAGATGCTCCCCTGCGGGACGTGGTTGAGGCCCACATCAAAAAGCTGGTTTCATACCGTGCCACAAGGAAACGCTGCCACAGGGGGAAGAGGGCTTTTGTAAGACTCAAGAGGAAGGGCCTACGCTCTCCTGTCCCTGCTATCCTACTAGCGAATGTGCGCTCACTACCGAACAAGATAGACGAACTACTTCTCCTACTAGGTAGCAAACTCTCGATTGGCAGGAACTCCCCGGTTCTCTGCTTTACCAAAACCTGGCTGAGCGACAGTACCCCGGACAATACTCTTCAGGTGCCAGGCCACAACATCTTTCGAGCAGACAGAGATCAGGCCCTCTCTGGGAAAAAGCACGAAGGAGGCATATGCTTCTACATAAACACCTCCTGGTGCTCCACTACCACCATCCTCAGCAAGATCTGTTCCCCCGATGTTGAGATACTGGCCATCAACTGCAAGCCCCAGTACTCACCCAGGGAGTTTACATCCTTTGTTCTCTTTGGAGTCTACATCCCCCCGATGCGAACACCAAGACTGCCCTACAGATTCTTAGCGACATCCTGCGGTGGGAAACTGCTCTTCCAGAAGCCCTCTTCATCATCCTGGGGGATTTCAACAGAGCCAACCTTCGCCAGGAACTGCCCCGGTACAAGCAGCACATCACCTGCCCCACCAGGAACCACAACACCCTGAACCACTGCTACACAGTGCAAAAGAATGCTTACAAGGCCACTCAGGGAGCTGCCCTGGGGAACTCGGATCACTGCCTAATTCATCTGATCCCACCTACCGAAGGCTCCTGGAATCCACTAAGCCTGTCATCAGGACTGTCAAAAAGTGGACAGATGATGCAAAGCTGGAGCTGCAGGCATGCTTAGATTGCACGGACTGGTCGGCCCTGGAGGCACCCACCTTGACTGAATGGACAGAAAACGTCACCTCCTATATAAGCTTCTGTGAGGAGTCGTGCATCCCTACTAAGACCTTCAAGGTCTTCCCCAACAACAAGCCCTGGTTCACCAGCAAACTGCGTCGGCTTCGGAAAATCAAGGAGGAGGCGCACAAGTCCGGCACCCCAGCTGAGTTCAGGGAGGCCAGAAATACCCTGAACCGGGAAATAAAAGCTGCTAAGAGGGCCTACTCCGAGAAGCTGAAGCTCAGTCTACAGTCAAACAACTCCCGGGAGGTCTGGAAAGGTCTCAGGACAGTTACCAACTTCAAACCCGCTCACCATCAGGCGATCCCTAGTATCCAACTAGCTGAGGAACTCAATGAGTTTTATTGCAGGTTTGAGCACTTCTCCACACCGAAGGACATTCCATCCTCTCTACCCTCCCCATGGGGGCAAGATGCTTTGGCATCAATCAAAGTCCAGGAGGAGGATGTACTGCGTCAACTCCACAAACTAAACCACAGGAAGGCTGCAGGCCCGGATGGCGTGTCCTCAACGTGTCTGAAAACCTGTGCAGTACAGCTAGCTCCCATCCTTACCTCCATTTATAACAGATCCCTAACGGAAGGCAGGGTCCCCCCCTTGCTTCAAAAGGTCCACAATTATCCCAGTCCCCAAGAAACCAGGGAACACCGATCGCAACAACTTCAGACCTGTAGCCCTCACTCCCATCATCATGAAGGTCCTTGAGCGACTAGTCCTTGCTGTCCTGAAGAGCTCCACCGATGCCCTCCTCGATCCTCTTCAGTATGCGTATAGGGCGAACAGGTCAGTTGAGGATGCAATCAATGTCAGCCTGGCGTATATCACTGAGCACCTGGACAGACCTGGCTCCTATGCCAGAATCCTGTTCTTGGATTTTAGCTCGGCCTTCAACACCATTCGCCCGGACATCCTGCTCAACAACCTTGCGCAACTTGGAGTCGACCCATCCCTTAGCAGGTGGGTCGGGGACTTCCTCACGAACAGAACACAGCGAGTCAAGCTCGGTAACTGCTCCTCCAGTGTGAGAACCACCAACATAGGGGCACCGCAGGGGTGCGTACTGTCCCCACTACTGTTTTCCCTCTACACCAACAATTGCACCTCAACTGCTGACTCTGTCAAGATCATGAAATTTGCGGATGACACAACTATCATCGGTCTCATCAGAAGCAACGATGAGCAAGCTTACCACAGTGAGATCGAGAGGATCTGTAACTGGTGCAAGCAAAATAATCTCGTCCTCAATGCATCCAAGACGGTCAAACTCATTGTAGACTTCAGGAAACACCCTCCTGCCATTCCACCAGTCCTCATTGGAGAGACTGAAGTCTCCAGGGCACCAAGTGCTTGGTTTCTGGGTATCACCATAACCAGTGACCTAAGATGGGGGCTAAATACCACCAGAATCCAGAAAAATGCTCAGATGAGGCTTTTTTTTCTGCGCCAGCTGAAGAAATTCGGCATCCCACGTGATCTGCTCACCAGCTTCTACTCCGCCACAGTTGAGTCCATCCTCTGCTCCTCCATCATTGTCTGGTATTCAGGAGCCAACGCTAGCGACAAGTATAAACTTCAGAGAGTAATTAGCGCTGCAGAGAAGATCATTGGCACACCTCTGCCCCCTCTCGACCACCTCCACACAGCCAGAATGATGAAAAGAGCCAGCAGGATCTCCCAAGACCCCTCCCACCCAGGAAGCAACTTCTTTGAGCCCCTTCAATCGGGCCGCCGCTTCAGACTAGTCCGCTCCAGAGTCCCCCCAGGCAGTCCTCCTACTGAACACTCCTCCCACCTGGGCCTCTACAGTTTAGGCCATGTACAACTCAGTTCTCCAGTCACCAACATTGACTCGCCGCCTCGCTTGTAACAATGCACTCTGCACCAACGTTATGTATATTTAACTGTAATGCCTGTATGCATGTATGTCTTACGTCTTTGCTCTCCGCCATTGCCATGTGTACCACAACCAATTCGGGGGGTGCCAACAGCGCACTCGGCGAATAAAAGTGATTCTGATTCTGATAAAAGGCAGGCAGTGTTAGGCTTTTCACTCACTTGTGTGCCTGCAGTAATTAGAGAAGGGAGAGCTGCAGCAGAGAGAGATATAGGGAAAGCTTAGTTAGGCTCTTGTAGGCTTGTTAGCTTGCTCCTTGCTGATTCTTATTGCTAAAAAAGCACCCCTCAACAGCTCTTTTGAGAGTTAATCTTGTTCTTGTGATCTATTTTTTTTGTGTGTGTCGCCCATTTGCATTATATACAGCCCTGTCAGTCAGTCATAGCTGGCCTTTGGCCCCTTGGTGGTAATTACTACTGTGCCAGGTGCAGATGTGTAATACCCATCACTGCATATAACTGCCTGTTGTTCACAGTGCACCCACCTACCTACGTGAGTGCAAGCAGTGTCACTGTGCCTGTCTGGTACCTGTCTCTGTGTGCCAGGTGCACATTGTAATACCCATCACTGCATATACCTACTACCTGTTGTTCACTTCAGTGCATCCACCTAACTACGTGAGCGCACACAGTGTCACTGTGCCTGTCCAGTACCTGTCTGTGTGTGACAGGTGCACATTATAATACCCATCACTGCATATACCTACCTGTTGTTCACAGTGCACCCACCTATCCATGTGAGCGCACGCAGTGTCACTGTGCCTGTCCGGTACTTGTCTGTGTGTGACAGGTGCACATTATAATACCCATTACTGCATATACCTACCTGTTTTTCAATTCAGTGCACCCACCTACCTACGTGAGCACACGCAGTATCACTGTGCCTGTCTGGTACCTGTCTGTGTGTGACAGGTGCACATTGTAATACCCATCACTGCATATACCTACCTGTTGTTCACTTCAGTGCACCCACCTAGCTACGTGAGTGCACGCAGTGTGATATTTAATACCACCAGTCACTGTACCTGTTCACAGTACGTGTGTGTGACAGGTGCACATTTGTAATACTCATCACTGCATATACCTACCTGTTGTTCACTTCGGTGCACCCACCTACCTACGTGAGCACACGCAGTGTCACTGTGCCTGTCCGGGAACCTGTCTGTGTGTGACAGGTGCACATTGTAATACCCATCACTGTATATACCTACCTGTTGTTCACTTCAGTGTACCCACCTACCTGCATGAGTGCACGCAGTGTCACTGTGCCTGTCCGGTACCTGTGTGTGTGTGTGACAGGTGCACATTTGTAATACTAGTCATTACATAATTGTTCACAGTACCTGTGTGACCGCACGCTGTGTAATATACCACGCAGTGTGATATTTAATACCACCAGTCACTGTACCTGTTCACAGTACGTGTGTGTGACAGGTGCACATTTGTAATACTCATCACTGCATATACCTACCTGTTGTTCACTTCGGTGCACCCAACTACCTACGTGAGCACACGCAGTGTCACTGTGCCTGTCCGGGAACCTGTCTGTGTGTGACAGGTGCACATTGTAATACCCATCACTGTATATACCTACCTGTTGTTCACTTCAGTGTACCCACCTACCTGCGTGAGTGCACGCAGTGTCACTGTGCCTGTCCGGTACCTGTGTGTGTGTGTGACAGGTGCACATTTGTAATACTAGTCATTACATAATTGTTCACAGTACCTGTGTGACCGCACGCTGTGTAATATACCACGCAGTGTGATATTTAATACCACCAGTCACTGTACCTGTTCACAGTACGTGTGTGTGACAGGTGCACATTTGTAATACCCATCACTGTATATACCTACCTGTTGTTCACTTCAGTGTACTCACCTACCTACGTGAGTGCACGCAGTGTCACTGTGCCTGTCCGGTACCTGTCTGTGTGACAGGTGCACATTTGTAATACCCACCACTGCATATACCTACCTGTTGTTCAGTGCACCCACATACCTACGTGAGCTCACGCAGTGTCATTGTGCCTGCCCGATTGAGGGCAGGATTGATGTAGTTACCTCTACAGCGGGGAGCGGTGCGGCCACCGCTCCCACGTCTGACGTCACCGCAGATCTCGCTGCGTCATCTCAGGCATTCCCTTCCGGTAGAACAGGTCTCTCCAGAGTGCATCAAAGCAGAACAGCGCACGCGCGCACCAGGAGACAGGACCTTTATGCTTTGAGGAGGCGGGTCAGCTGACCTGCCGGTCAGCTGACACCAATGGGCTGGCTCTCGCCGCCGATTGGCTGAAGTCCACAGGGCAGAACTTTTGGAATGTGCTGTTGTATTTAAGGCCTGAGTGAACAGTGCCTCATTGTCTGCTGTTGCTGAAACTTTGCGGTTAAGCTCTCAGACCTTAGTCAGTTCCCAGTGTGTTTGATCCGGCAGGACCCCGGGTATTCACACATAGCAAGGAATACTATTGATAGCTGTAAAAGTAATATTCATTATTGTATTGATTATCTGTGTATGACTCTTTGCCTGATACTCTTGACTCCGCCCTCCGCCTCTTGATTCTGTACTCTGCCTATCTGATTGTTGCCGACCTCGGCCCGACCTCGACTCTGATATTGCCTCCTGATTTTGTACCTTCACTCTTCTGACCTGTTGCCGACCTTTTGCCTGGTTCTCACTACGCCTTTGCCTGACGACTCTGTACTGCCTCCTGACCGACCTGTTACCGATATTGCCTGTACGACCACTAGAGTTGGGCCGAACGGTTCGCCGGCGAACCTGGTTCGCGCGAACCTAGGTGGTTCGCGTGCGGGTACCGCACGCGAACTTTATTGCGGAAAAGTTCGCCCCATTGCGGTTCGCCCCATAATGCACTGAGGGTCAACTTTGACCCTCTACATCACAGTCAGCAGGCCCAGTGTAGCCAATTAGGCTACACTAGCCCCTGGAGCCCCACCCCCCCTTATATAGGCAGGCAGCGGCGGCCGTGGCCACTCGTGTGCCTGCATTAGTTAGAGTAGGGCGAGCTACTGCAGTCTCTCATAGGGAAAGATTAGTTAGCCTTAGCTTGTCCCTGGCTGCATACCTGTTCATTGATCCTGCCACTGCATACCTGTTCATTGATCCTGCCACTGCATACCTGTTCATTGATCCTGCCACTGCATACCTGTTCAGTGATCCTGCCACTGCATACCTGTTCATTGATCCTGCCACTGCATACCTGTTCATTGATCCTGCCACTGCATACCTGTTCATTGATCCTGCCACTGCATACCTGTTCATTGATCCTGCCACTGCATACCTGTTCATTGATCCTGCCACTGCATACCTGTTCAGTGATCCTGCCACTGCATACCTGTTCATTGATCCTGCCACTGCATACCTGTTCTGTGAACCCACCACTGCATACCTGTTCTGTTCAGTGGACCCGCCACTGTATACCTGTTTAGTGAACCCGCCACTGCATACCTGTTCTGTTCAGTGGACCCGCCACTGTATACCTGTTCAGTGGACCCGCCACTGCATACCTGTTCTGTTCAGTGAACCCGCCACTGCATACCTGTTCTGTTCAGTGGAGTTTGGTGTGTCAGTGTGAAGCAGTACCTTAATTACACTCCCTGATTGATGTATACACATGCAAGATGTTTTAAAGCACTTTAGGCCTGTCATTTAGCATTCAATGTGATTTCTGCCCTTAAAACGCTGCTTTGCGTCAAATCCAGATTTTTCCCGGTGACTTTTGGCGTGTATCCCACTCCGCCATGCCCCCCTCCAGGTGTTAGACCCCTTGAAACATCTTTTCCATCACTTTTGTGGCCAGCATAATTTTTTTTTTTTTCAAAGTTCGCATCCCCATTGAAGTCTATTGCGGTTCGCGAACTTTAACGCGAACCGAACCTTCCGCGAAAGTTCGCGAACCCGGTTCGCGAACCTAAAATCGGAGGTTCGGCCCAACTCTAACGACCACTCTACCTAGTGATAGTCCCTACAGCCAAGGGCTATCACATAGGAGTTCTCCTGTATTACTGTGCACTAAAAAACACGTGTGATCACACTCTGAATAAGATACTGACTATCGTGCTGTTAAGAGCTGTTACAGATCATTACACCCGGTACCTGTGTGTGTGTGTGACAGGTGCACATTTGTAATACCAGTCATTGCATAATTGTTCACAGTACCTGTGTGACCACATGCTGTGTAATATACCACTCCAAGCATACCTGTTAACTGCACCTGTGTGACAGCTGCACATTGTATTGTAACACTAGTCACTGCATACCTTTCACTGCACCTGTGTGACTGCACATTGTATTAGTCAAGTCAGTGCATACCTTTCACTCCCCCCCCCCCCCCCCCGAAATGGACAAAACAGGTAGAGGCAGAGACAGGGGCAGACTCAGAGGCAGGCCACCCAGCAGGTCTGTTCGAGGTCACGCTGACGTGATTTTGTGCGGCCCTGGCCCAAAGTACAGTGCTCAGAAGAAGGCACTTCCCATCAACTCCCAAGATTGTCAGGACGTGGTTGACTATTTAACACAGAACACCTCATCTTCCGCAGCCACCAGCACTACTACTAGCACCACATCCACTGCATTTGACACTTCACAGGAGTTATTTGGTGGGGAAATCACTGATGTACAGCTATTCTTGTTACAACAAGATGAAGGCGCTAAGCAAGTTACACCACCTCATATGTCTGAGTTAGGCGACACTATGGACGTAACGTGTGAGGAGGAGGATGATAAAGTACCTGCTGTTGGTGCAGTTTATGAGGTGTCTTGTGAAGGATTGCGGAATAGCCGCCGCGTGCCCTGACGTCGTGGCAGCTACTTCCACATCCAGCCCGGCGGTCTACGCGCGGCGACATGTGTCTGATGTGATTCAGCCTTCCTGTGCACATAGGCTGAGGAATACACACGCGCGCGCGCGCGGAGAGGCAGAGGCTTTATGCAAAGCAGCGAGGGATCAGCTGACGCCCCTGGTCAGCTGATCCCAGGGCAGATGCGGTTTGGCTGGAAGGGACTGGGCGGCGCTGATCAGCGCTGCACTATATAACCACTCGTCCCTCAGTCTCACGTTGTCTGCCGTTGCGAATGCTTCATGTGTTAGCACACAGATCTTACTGTCTTAATGCTATGTTATGCTTTAGACTAGTTCCAGGGTGTTGTGACTACGGATCTCACACCCAAGCCGAGGATACTGTGTCATTCTATGTTATGTGATAGACTAGTTCCAGGGTGTCGTGAATACGGATCTCACACCCAAGACTAGCACTGTGTATTTGCATTTCCTTAGCCCGCCACTAGGGTGTAGAGAGAAAGGATCTCACATCTAGTTAGGGCAAGTTTGTTTATATTAGCAGCAGGGCATCCTGCAACCAGGCTTAGGCCCCTCTCCTAGGGAGCCTTTAGCCTATAGGGATTCACCCACAGTCTGGGGTGAATTCCCTTCTTCTTCTTACCTCCAGCTCCTCTGGTAGTTATCACTCAAAGTATTACTGTTACATCAAACACTCATATCTCAGGTGTCCAGAGGTTAGACATACCTGGATTATTGGTGATACTGCAGATCATCTATAATCTGGTGTATATCTGCATTACTGCTGATTCTGCAGATCACTAATAATCAGATTCTCTCTGCATGTTGACACCCATCGTTACATGTCTGAGGCTAGAGAAGCTGGGAGGATGATTATGATGATACGGATGCCACGTGGGTTCCCAATAGAGGAGATGAACAGGGGGACAGTTAAGAGGGGGAGTCAGAGAGGAGTAGGAGGAGACGAGTTGCTGAAAGAAGCAGGGGGAGCTCGTTGTCAGAAACAGCTGGTGGCAGTGTCCGGTGCCATGTATCGCCACCTATGGACAGCCAGCCAACATGCCCTTCAACGTCAGCTGCTTAGGCCACCAAAGTGCCCACACCCCAGGGGGGCTCAGCGGGTTGGACATTTTTTAGTGTGTCTGCCGTAGATCAGAGCAATGCCATCTGTTCTCTCTGCCTGCAAAAATTGAGCCGTGGAAAGGCCAACACCCACGTAGGGACAACTGCCTTATGAAAGCACATGCTGAAAAGGCACAAATCCTTTAGGGGGAAAATTTTGAATCCGTAAAATTCCACGGAAATCCATTTTGTTCCGTGGAATTCCGAAAAATGGCTATAGCAATTCCGCTCCGTCGCTTCGGAACCGGAATCACCAAATTCCGACCGGAATCTCGGAATTTAAAATTCCGCGGAACGCAGCGACCATCCCTACGTGCCGCAGTGAAGGGGCTTGCGTATCACAATGAAGCAATGACTGACGGCTATATGAGTGTCTCGGGGGGGGGGGTACCCCAAAGATAATAAAGTCGTTGCTTCATAATGGACAGACCACATTCGATCAGCTGGACACTCAGTCGCTGTTGTTCTGTCATTCAGCTACCTCAGCCCGACCATATGGGCTTGAAAACTGCCATCGCCTGCACTCTGGCCATGGTGCACACCAGTTAAGCACGGCCGTCACAACACAAACAGCTGTTTGCGGTGCGTTACACAGTGAGTTTGGTCTTTCAGTGTGAAGCAGTACTCTAACTACACTCCCTGATTGATGTGTACAGATGCAGGAAGTTTAAAAGCACTTTAGGCCTGCAATTTAACATTTTGTGATTTCTGCCCTTAAAACACTGCTTTGCGTCAAATCCAGATTTTTCCCCAGGACTTTTGGCATTTATCTCACTCCACCATGCCCCCCTCCCGGTGTTAGACCCCTTGAAACATCTTTTCCATCACTTTTGTGGCCAGCGCAAATGTTTCTAGTTTTCATAGTTCGCCTCCCCATTGAAGTCTATTGCGGTTCGTAAAAGTTTGCAGGAACCAAACCTTTGCAGAAGTTCGCGTTCGTGGTTCGCGAACTGAAAATCGGAGGTTCGAGCCATCTCTGATCTTAAGTGATAATCCATGCACTGATGTGGACCAACCTATCTGAAATGCATGTTGGATTAATATGGCTCTGTACAATTAAACAACATTGCATACCAGCAGTTCTGGAAGTGTGTTTAGCTTTCAGGGACAACTAAGCGATTTTTTTTTTGTATTGATGCTCACTTCAACCGTAATAATCACAAATACGTTGTGTTTTAAGAAGGCTAACTTCTGTTTTAGATAGTTACTTAGTTATTTGGGTTGAAAAAAAAAAATATGCATCCATCGAGTTCAACCAGAAAATAAGTAACACTAGCATGCAACCTCAAATACCCCTGTTGATCCAGAAAAAGGTGAAAAGCTCTTACGTGGCATCGTTCAATTAGCCCCAAAAGGGAAAAAAATTCCTTCCCGACTCCAGATGGCAATCAGATAAAATCCGTGGATCAATACAACTTGGAATTACCTATTAATTATAGCCATGGATGTCTTTCAACGCAAGGAAAGCATCTAAGCCCCTTTAAACTCAGATATAAAATGTACAATAACTACTTCCTGTGGCAGTACATTCCACATGGTAATCACTCTTACTGTAAAGAACCTTTTTTCTAAATAAATGGCTAAAACTTTTTTTTCCTCCACGTACAGATCATGTTCCCTAGTCCTTTGCAAAAAGGTCTAGGGACAAAAAGCTTTTATATTGCCCTCTGATGTATTAGTCATGTTAATTAGATCTCTTAGGCTCCATACTCATATCCAATTTTAATCTGCAGATGACTGGCCAATTCTACCACTTTCATGCAGTACGAAGGCCAACAGATTTTGAATACTATGAACAGACTGTGTAGGTATGCTCTCTTAGTACATGGAAGTGGTAAAATTTGCCAGTCTGCAGATAAAATTGGATGTGTGTATGGACCTTAAGCTGTCTTTTCTCCAGACTAAATAAGCCTAGTTTATCTAACCTTTCCTGGTGAGACCTTCAACTCCTCCTATAAATTTTGTTGCTAGTCTCTGCACCTGCTCTAAAAATACAATATCTTTCCTGTAATGTGCTGCCCAGAACTGAATTCCATATTCCAGATGGGGTCTTACTTGTGGTTTAAAGAGGGGAAATATGCTAGCATTCCGAGTTTTTATATCCCTTTAAATGCATCCTAAAATTTAATTTGCCTTAGCTGCAGCGGCTTGGCATTAAATACGATTATTTAACTTGTTGTCAATTGGTACTCCTAAGGAGTACCGATTAACAACAAGTTAAATAATTCTCCAAGTTTGATGGTAAAAAATGGCAGCTAGTATTATTTATAAGGAAATAAATATGGCAGCCTACATATTCTTCTCACTACAGTTGACCTTTAAAAATGATTGTTCCTTTGTATTTTTGTATTTTTAAAATGTTAAAAAAGTTCTTTTTTAAACATTTTTGCGATGATAGCATGTATGGAAGCTTTGCTATTAACTGCTTAAGTCGGCACAAAATTATGCAAAATTTTGCAAAATTACGAATGGTTTCAATTGAATGTCCAAATCGCAATTATGTATGAGCGTAACTGCAAAATATTATGTGAAATATTGTGTCTGTAATAAGCATATTATGATCATCACTAGATAACACATGAGGTTAACACACAGCTAATACATTATTTGCTCATTTGATACTAATGTAACAAAAAAGAATAAATGATAACTGCACATACAATGCTACTGTCCCAGTTAGTCAAGAAGAGCTGATAGTTAAGAAATCCGTCTTTTCCTGAGCAGGCCATCTCCTGTTCCAGTGAACGCAGCAGGTCAGCAAACCAGGCAAAAGCTCCTGTCTCTCTACAAATCCAATATAGGTAGATCTACAAGAGTAACATAATACAACAAGGGCTTTAAATACAAATAGTTTATATAGCATTCATTTCAACAAGACCTGGCAGTTTACACATTTAAACAAAATATCTTAAAGAGAATCTGTATTGTTAAAATCGCACAAAAGTAAACATACCAGTGTGTTAGGGGACATCTCCTATTACCTTCTGTCACAATTTCGCCGCTCCCCGCCGCATTAAAAGTAGTCAAAAACAGTTTTAAAAAGTTTGTTTATAAACAAACAAAATGGCCACCAAAACAGGAAGTAGATTGATGTACAATATGTCCACACATAGAAAATACATCCATACACAAGCAGGCTGTATACAGCTTTCCTTTTG
The DNA here is from genome assembly GCF_040937935.1 of Hyperolius riggenbachi. Classification (NCBI taxonomy): domain Eukaryota; kingdom Metazoa; phylum Chordata; class Amphibia; order Anura; family Hyperoliidae; genus Hyperolius; species Hyperolius riggenbachi. Next base: position 184,648,231 of record NC_090653.1, on the reverse strand, counting down.
AATCTCAAAAGATCATTTGTGTGTTTACCTTCTGTCCCCTTCTTCTCTCATGCACTGAACATTACAGGCTTCCTGCAGACAGCTCTGCCTGTGCCTGTGTTTGTAATCCCTCAGTATGTGTCAGCCAGCTACTTTCACAGCCTAACAGAGGAGGATTTTTATCCAGCTCTCTTCTATCACTGATAAGATAGCAGAGACGCTGCTGGCTTATGTAAATAAAACACACACTGGAGTGTGCATAGAGGAACAGACCAGCACGGAAGAGTTGGCAGCCTTCCAGACACAGGCTGACAAGTCTGACAGGGGAAAGATACATTGATTTATTACAGAGACCGTGATAGTACAAAGTGCTGCAGTGAGCCAGAACAGATTAGAATAGGTTTAGGAACTTGTAGGATGGTAGAAAAAACGTTGTAATTTTTGTTACAGAGTCACTTTAAGGCCTGTGGCTGGGAGACACATCTGGCTATCTACAGGGATGGTGGGAGGGTAGAGTTCATTTAATTTCATTTCAAGAGGGAGGGATCGGGAGAAGCACTTGGCAATCTACAGGGATGATTGGGGGGGGGGGGGGGGGGGGTTGGGGGTGGAAATGCACCTGGCTATCTAGAGTGAGGGAGGGGGAAGCACCTGGATATCTACAGGAAGGGAGAGAGGGGAGAGAAGCATCTGGCTATCTACAGGGAGGTGGGGAGGGGGAACATCCAGCTACCTACTGGGAGGGAGGAGAAGGATCTGGTTATCTACAGGGAGGGGGGAGAAGCATCTGGCTATCTACATGGGTAGAGGGAGGAGCACCTGACTTTCTATAGGGAGGGAGAGAGGGGAGGAAAAGCATCTGGCTACTTACAGGGAGGGGGGAAACATCTGTCTGCCTACATGGATGGAGGAGAAGGATCTGGCTACCTACAGGGGGAGAGAGAGAGAAAGAGAGAGGGGGGGGAGAGAAACATTTGGCTACCTATATGATGCAGGGGTTAGCATCTGACTTTCTATAGGGAAGTGGGGGGGGGTCATTTGCCCACCTATACTGAAGGAGGGAGGGGGATATTGGTTGAGATGGTGTTAGTCAGGTAGGCGGCTGGTGACAGTTGGCCTTGGCTGGTAAAAAGTAAAAACCCTGCATATATCTGACTAAGGTCGGCTTAGATGTCCTATAATGACCACCTCAGCTAATAATCAGGCATGTGTACAGCAGGCCCCAACCCGCAAACTCACCCCCAGTGACGGCTGATCCCATTGTTCATGCGCCGCTCCCCTGTCCCTACACCTCCCCACATAGCAACACAGAACATTGTCAGCTACACAGCTGACATGCATCTGTGCAGCCCGGCCCATCGATGTTGCTGAAGAGGATTGGGTCCTGAAGTGTGATGGGTAACATCCATCAAAGGTGTTTATGCACATTTAGACAGAGACATTTTATACACCTTAAAGCGGACCCAAACCAACAATGTTTAAATGTTTTTAATTCTTACCTTCTCAATCAATTCTTCTCTACCATCAACTCCTCCAACACTGCACCATACAGTCACGCGCAGGAATTACCGCAACCTGGATCTGAATTCCCTGACTGAGGCCTTGCAACCTCTATGTACTCTGTCTTCCTACACTGACCCTGAGGCAGCATCCAGTTACTTATTTAGTAACTGGAGGGTGGAGGGAGGAGGGTGGAGGGAGGAAGGTGGAGGGAGGAGGGTGGAGGGAGGAGGGAGGAGGGTGGAGGGAAGAGGGAAGAGGGTGGAGGGAAGAGGGAAGAGGGTGGAGGGTGGAGGGAGGAGGGTAGAGGGAGGAGTGTGGAGGGAGGAGGGTGGAGGGTGGAGGTTGGAGGGAGGAGGGTGGAGGGAGGAGGGAGGAGGGCGGAGTGAGGAGGGTGAGGGTGGAGGGAGGAGGGTGGAGGTTGGAGGGTCGAGGGTGGAGGGAGGAGGGAGGTAGGAGGAGGGAGGAGGGATGAGGGTGGAGGGAGGAGGGTGGAGGGTGGATGGAGGAAGTAGGAGGGTGGAGGGAGGAAGGTGGAGGGAGGAGGATGGCGGGAGGAGGGTGGAGGGTGGATGGTGGAGGGTGGAGGGAGGAAGGAGGAGGGTGGAGGGAGGAAGGTGGAGGGAGGAGGGTGGAGGGAGGAGGGTGGAGGGTGAAGGGAGGAGGGAGGAGGGTGGAGGGTGGAGGGAGGAGGGTGGAGGGTGGAGGGAGGAGGGAGGAGGGTGGAAGTTGGAGGGAGGAGGGTGGAGGGAGGAGGGTGGAGGCAGGAGGGTGGAGGGAGGAAGGAGGTGGGAGGAGGGAGGAGGGTGGAGGGAGGAGGGTGGAGGGAGGAGGGTGGAAGGAGGAGGGTGCAGGGTGGAGGGAGGAGGGTGCAGGGCGGAGGAAGGAGGGTGGAGGGAGGAGGGTGGAGGGTGGAGGAAGGAGGGAGGAGGGTGGAGAGAGGAGAGAGGAGGGTGGAGGGTGGAGGGAGGAGGGTGGAGGGTGGAGGAAGGAGAGTGGAGGGTGGAGGGAGGAAGTAGGAGGGTGGAGGGAGGATGGTGGAGGGAGGAGGGTGGAGGGAGGAGGGTGGAGGGTGGAGGGAGGAGGGTGGAGGGAGGAGGGTGGACGGAGGTAGGAGGAGGGTGGAGGGAGGAGGGTGGAGGTAGGAGGGTGGAAGGTGAATGGTGGAAGGTGGAGGGTGGAGGGAGGAAGGTGGAGGGAGGAAGGAGGAGGGTGGAGGGAAGAGGGAGGAGGGTGGAGGGTGGAGGGAGGAGGGTGGAGGGAGGAAGGAGGAGGGTGGAGGGAGGAAGGTGGAGGGTGGAGGGAGGAGGGAGGAGGGTGGAGGGTGAAGGGAGGAGGGTGGAGGGTGGTGGGAGGAGGGTGGAGGGAAGAGGGAGGAGGATGGAGGGAGGAGGGTGGAGGGAGGAGGGTGGAGGGAAGAGGGTGGAGGGAGGAGGGCGAATGGAGGATGGTGGAGGGAGGAGGGTGGAGGGAGGAGGGTGGAGGTTGGAGGGAGGAGGGTCGAGGGTGGAGGGAAGAGGGTGGAGGGAGGAGGGTGGAGGGAGGAGGGAGGAGGGTGGAGGGTGGAGGGTGGAGGGAGTAGGGTGGAGGTTGGAGGGAGGAGGGTGGAGGGAAGAGGGAGGAGGGTGGAGGGAGGAGGGTGGAGGGAGGAGGGTGGAGGGAAGAGGGTGGAGGGAGGAGGGCGAATGGAGGATGGTGGAGGGAGGAGGGTGGAGGGAGGAGGGTGGAGGTTGGAGGGAGGAGGGTCGAGGGTGGAGGGAAGAGGGTGGAGGGAGGAGGGTGGAGGGTGGAGGGAGGAGGGTGGAGGTTGGAGGGAGGAGGGTGGAGGGTGGAGGGAGGAGGGTGAAGGGAGGAGGACGGAGGAAGGAGGGCGGAGGGAGGAGGGTGGAGGGAGGAGGGTGGAGGGTCGAGGGCGGAGGGTGGAGGGAGGAGGGTGGAGGGAGGAGGGTGGAGGGAGGAGGGTAAAGGGAGGAGGGCGGAGGGCGGAGGGAGAAGGGTGGAGGTAGGAGGGTGGAGGGAGGAGGGTGGAAGGTGGAGGGTGGAAGGTGGAGGGTGGATGGTGGAGGGTGGAGGGAGGAGGGTGGAGGGAGGAAGGAGGAGGGTGGAGGGAGGAAGGTGGAGGGAGGAGGGTGGTGGGAGCAGGGTGGAGGGAGGTGGGTGGAGGGAGGAGGGTGGAGGGAGGAGGGTGGAGGGTGGAGGGAGGAGGGTGGAGGGTGGAGGGAGGAGGGTGGAGGGAGGATGGAGGAGGGTAGAGGGTGGAGGGTGGAGGGAGGAAGGTGGAGGTTGGAGGGTGGAGGTTGGAGGGAGGAGGGTGGATGGTGGAGGGAGGAGGGTGGAGGTTGGAGGTTGGAGGGAGGAGGGTGGAGGTTGGAGGGAGGAGGGTGGAGGAAAGAGGGAGGAGGGTGGAGGGTGGAGGGTGGAGGGTGGAGGGAGGAGGGAGGAGGGTGGAGGGTGTAGGGTGGAGGGAGGAGGGTGGAGGGAGGAGGGTGGAGGGTGTAGGGTGGAGGGAGGAGGGTGGAGGGAGGATGGAGGAGGGTGGAGGGTGGAGGGAGGAGGGTGGAGGTTGGAGGTTGGAGGGAGGAGGGTGGAGAAAGGAGGGAGGAGGGTGAAGGAAGGAGGGAGGAGGGTGGAAAGAGGGGGGTTGAGGGTGGAGGGAGGAGGGTGGAGGCAGGAGGGAGGAGAGTGGAGGGAGGAAGTAGGAGGGTGGAGGGAGAATGGTGGAGGGAGGAGGGTGGAGGGTGGAGGGAGGAGGGAGGAGGGTGGAGGGTGGAGGGAGGAGGTTGGAGGGTGGAGGGAGGATGGAAGAGGGTGGAGGGTGGAGGGATTAGGTTGGAGGGTGGAGGGAGGAGGGTGGAGGGAGGAAGGTGGAGGGAGGATGGAGGAGGGTGGAGGGTGGAGGGAGGAGGTTGGAGGGTGGAGGGAGGATGGAAGAGGGTGGAGGGTGGAGGGAGGAGGTTGGAGGGTGGAGGGAGGAGGTTGGAGGGAGGAGGGTGGAGGGTGGAGGGAGGAGGGTGGAGGGTGGAGGGAGGAGGGTGGAGGGAGGATGGAGGAGGGTGGAGGGTGGAGGGAGGAGGGTGGAGGGAGGAGGGAGGAGGGTGGACGGAGGTAGGAGAAGGGAGGAGGGTGGAGGGAGGAGGGAGGAGGATGGAGGGAGGAGGGTGGAGGGTGGAGGGAGGAGGGTGGAGGGTGGAGGGAGGAGGGTAAAGGGAGGAGGGCGGAGGGCGGAGGGAGGAGGGTGGAGGGACTAGGGAGGAGGGTGGAGGCAGGAGGGTGGAAGGAGGAGGGTGGACGGAGGTAGGAGGGTGGTGGTAGGAGGGTGGAGGGAGGCGGGTGGAAGGAGGAAGGTGCAGGGTGGAGGGAGGAGGGAGGAGGGTAGAGGGTGGAGGGAGGAGGGTGGAGGGAGGAGGGTAAAGGGAGGAGGGCGGAGGGAGGAGGGTGGAGGGAGGAGGGTGGAGGGTGGAGGGTGGAGGGTGGATGGTGGAGGGTGGAGGGAGGAGGGTGGAGGGAGGAAGGAGGAGGGTGGAGGGAGGAAGGTGGAGGGAGGAGGGTGGTGGGAGGAGGGTGGAGCGAGGAGGGTGGAAGGAGGAGGGTGCAGGGTGGAGGGAGGAGGGTGGAGGGTGGAGGGAGGAGGGTGGAGGGTGGAGGAAGGAGGGAGGAGGGTGGAGGGTGGAGGGAGGAGGGTGGATGGTGGAGGGAGGAGGAAGGAGGGAGGAGGGTGGAGGGAGGAGGCAGGAGGGTGGAGGGAGGATGGAGGAGGGTGGAGGGAGGAGGGTGGAGGTTGGAGGTTGGAGGGAGGAGGGTGGAGGGTGGAAGGTGGAGGGTGGAGGGTGAAGGGTGGAGGGAGGAAGGAGGAGGGTGGAGGGAGGAAGGTGGAGGGAGGAGGGTGGTGGGAGGAGGGTGGAGGGAGGAGTGTGGAAGGAGGAGGGTGGAGGGAGGAGGGTGGAGGAAGGAGGGAGGAGGGTGGAGGGTGGAGGGAGGAGGGTGGAGGGAGGAGGAGGGAGGGTGGAGGGAGGAGGGAGGATGGAGGAGGGTGGAGGGAGGAGGGTGGAGGGAGGAGGGTGGAGGAAGGAAGAAGGAGGGTGGAGTGAGGAGGGTGGAGTGAGGAGGGTGGAGGGAGGAGGGTGGAGGGTGGAGGGAGGAGGGTGGAGGGAGGAGGGTGGAGGGAGGAAGGTGGAGGGAGGAGGGAGGAGGGTGGAGGGAGTAGGGTGGAGGGACTAGGGAGGAGGGAGGAGGGTGGAGGGAGGAGGGTGGACGGAGGTAGGAGAAGGGTGGAGGGAGGAGGGTGGAGGGAGGAGGGTGGAGGGTGGAGGGAGGAGGGTGGAGGGTGGAGGGAGGAGGGTAAAGGGAGGAGGGCGGAGGGTGGAGGGAGGAGGGTGGAGGGACTAGGGAGGAGGGTAGAGGGAGGAGGGTGGACGGAAGTAGGACGGTGGTGGTAGGAGGGTGGAGGGAGGAGGGTGGAAGGAGGAAGGTGCAGGGAGGAGGGAGGAGGGTGGAGGGTGGAGGGAGGAGGGAGGAGGGTAAAGGGAGGAGGGGAGGGAGGAGGGTGGAGGGAGGAGGGTGGAGGGTGGATGGTGGAGGGAGGAGGGTGGAGGGAGGAAGGAGGAGGGTGGAGGGAGGAGGAGGGTGGAGGGAGGGTGGAGGGTGGAGGGAGGAGGGTGGATGGTGGAGAGAGGAGGGTGGAGGAAGGAGGGAGGAGGGTGGAGGGTGGAGGGAGGAGGGTGGAGGGTGGAGGGAGGAGGAGGGTGGAGGGAGGAGGGTGGAGGGAGGATGGAGGAGGGTGGAGGGAGGAGGGTGGAGGTTGGAGGTTGGAGGGAGGAGGGTGGAGGCAGGAGGGAGGAGGGTGGAGGGAGGAAGTAGGAGGGTGGAGGGAGAATGGTGGAGGGAGGAGGGTGTAGGGAGGAGGGTGGAGGGAGGAGGGAGGAGGGTGCAGGGAGGAGGGTGGAGGGAGGAGAAAGGGGGGTGGAGGGTGGAGGGAGGAGGGTGGAGGGACTAGGGAGGAGGGTGGAGGGAGGAGGGTGGAGGGAGGAGGGTGGTGGGAGGAGGGAGGAGGGTGGACGGAGGAAGGAGGGTAGAGGGTGGAGGGAGGAGGGAGGAGGAGGGTAGACGGAGGTAGGAGTGGAGGGAGGAGGGAGGAGGGTGAAGGGAGTAGGGTCGAGGGTGGAGGGTGGAGGGTGGAGGGTGGAGGGAGGGGTAAGGGAGGAGGGCGGAGGGCGGAGGGTGGAGGGTGAAGGGTGGATGGTGGAGGGTGGGGGGTGAAGGGAGGAGGGTGGAAGGAGGAGGGTGCAGGGTGGAGGGAGGAGGGTGGAGGGTGGAGGGTGGAGGGTGGAGGGAGGATGGAGGAGGGTGGAGGGTGGAGGGAAGAGGTTGGAGGGTGGAGGGAAGATGGAAGAGGGTGGAGGGTGGAGGGAGGAGGTTGGAGGGTGGAGGGAGGAGGGTGGAGGGAGGAGGGTGGAGGGTGGTAGGAGCAGGGTGGAGGGAGGATGGAGGAGGGTGGAGGGAGGAGGGTGAAGGGAGGAGGGTGGAGGGACTAGGGAGGAGGGAGGAGGGTGGACGGACGGGTAGGAGAAGGGTGGAGGGAGGAGGGTGGAGGGAGGAGGTGGATGGTGGAGGGAGGAGGGTAAAGGGAGGAGGGTGGAGGGCGGAGGGAGGAGGGTGGAGGGACTAGGGAGGAGGGTGGAGGGTGGAGGGAGGAGGGTGGACGGAAGTAGGAGGGTGGTGGTAGGAGGGTGGAGGGAGGAGGGTGGAAGGAGGAAGGTGCAGGGAGGAGGGAGGGAGGAGGAGGAGGGTGGAGGGAGGAGGGAGGAGGGTAAAGGGAGGAGGGTGGAGGGAGGAGGGTGGAGGGAGGAGTGTGGAGGGTGCAGGGAGGAGGGAGGGGGGTGGAGAGAGGAGGAAGGGGGGTGGAGGGTGGAGGGAGGAGGGTGGAGGGAGGAGGCTGGAGGGACAAGGGAGGAGCGTGGAGGGATGAGGGAGGATTGAGGAGGGAGGAGGGTGGACGGAGTTAGGAGGGAGGAGGGTGGAGGATGAAGGGAGGAGGGTGGAGGGAGGAGGGTGGTGGGAGGAGGCCTCCTCCTGCATGACCGTGAGGTGAAGTTCCTGCTGTATGCAGACCTTGACCTTGCTGCTCTCCCCAACAGAGAAAGGACTACAGGACAGCCTGTCAGTATTGGAGACTTTCTGTACCACATGGGCACTGCCCATCAACCCAAAGAAGACAAAAGTGATGGTGTTCCAGAGGAAGAATGGAAATAAAACCCCTACCTCCTCATTTATATTAAATGGCTCCCCACTGGTGTCCACTAACAGCTACACCTACCTGGGGCTGGAGATCAACCAATCAGGAAGCTTTAAACCAGCAGTACAGGCCCTGAAAGACAAAGCCCGCAGAACATTTTATGCCATCAGAAGACAGCTTTACCACCTAAAACCACCAGTGAGAGTGTGGGCAAAGATATTCGACAGCATCATCACCCCAATCCTGCTCTATAGCAGTGAGGTATGGGGCCCGGTCACCTACCCTGACCAATCAAAATGGGACTCCAGCCCAACAGAAATCTTCCATCTAGAGTTCTGCAAGTATCTCCTCCAAGTCCATCGAAGCACTTCAAACTCAGCTTGCCGGGCAGAGCTAGGCAGGTTCCCACTATGGCTTACTATCCAGCAGAGGGCACTCTCATACTGGGCGCATATACAGAGCAGCAACCCCAGCACTTACCACCATAAAGCCTCACTGAGCCAGGGGGGCGAGGCCATACCACGCGCTCTCAAGCAAAGCATCAGCAGCCAGCCCAGCCAAGGCCACCAACACAGGCTGACAAAAGCCCAAATAAAACAGACTATAGAAAGCTGCAAGGAACGATACATAGAGGAATGGAGAAGTGACATAAAGAATTCCAAGAAACTCGCTGTCTATCAATCACTACAGAGGGAGTACACAATGGCTCCATATCTGGGGAGGCTACATCACCACAAAGACAGACAGGTCTTGAGTTTGTACCGTCTGAGTGCCCACAGCCTGGAGATAGAGACAGGGCGGCACAGACAGACATGGAAGCCCCGGGAGGAGAGACTGTGCAGACAATGCGACCAGGAGGTCTTGGAGGATGAGGCCCACTTCCTGCTACACTGCAGCAAATACGCACCTGTGAGGACCGCCCACTTCCAGAGACTCTCCGCCCACATCCAGGATTTTACCTCCACAGATGAGGAGCGGAAACTCTACATCCTACTGGGGGAGGAGGAAACAACCGTGCAAATAGCTGCCCGATATGTCACAGCCTGCCACCAACTGAGAGGAACATGATACCACATGGACTGTATTCCCCCCCAATACCCCCCTATGGACTGTATATCCCAGTCCCCCATGCTGCCCCTTACATCATCCACACACCTATGGACTATATACCCCAACTCCCTATATCCTTCCCTATTCCCACAACCCCCCCCCCCCCCATGTTAATGTTTTGTCTTGTTTTGCTTTGGCAATGCTAAATGTATTTGGTCCTGCCAATAAAGCTTTTTTTGGATTTGGATTTGGATTTGGGTGGAGGGAGGAGGGTGGAAGGAGGAGGGTGCAGGGTGGAGGGAGGAGGGTGGAGGGTGGAGGGAGGAGGGTGGAGGGTGGAGGAAGGAGGGAGGAGGGTGGATGGTGGAGGGAGGAGGGTGGAGGGTGGAGGAAGGAGGGAGGAGGGTGGAGAGAGGAGGGTGGAGGGTGGAGGGAGGAGGGTGGAGGGAGGAGGGAGGATGGAGGAGGGAGGAGGGTGGAGGGAGGAGGGTGGAGGAAGGAATTAAGAGGGTGGAGTGAGGAGGGTGGAGGGAGGAGGGTGGAGGGTGGAGGGAGGAGGGTGGAGGGTGGAGGGAGGAGGGTGGAGGGAGGAGGGTGGAGGGAGGACGGAGGAGGGTGGAGGGAGGAGGGTGGAGGGAGGAGGGTGGAGGGACTAGGGAGGAGGGAGGAGGGTGGACGGAGGTAGGAGAAGGGTGGAGGGAGGAGGGAGGAGGGTGGAGGGTGGAGGGAGGAGGGTAAAGGGAGGAGGGCGGAGGGCGGAGGGAGGAGGGTGGAGGGAGGAGGGTGGAGGGAGGAGGGTGGACGGAAGTAGGAGGGTGGTGGTAGGAGGGTGGAGGGAGGAGGGTGGAAGGAGGAAGGTGCAGGGAGGAGGGAGGAGGGAGGAGGGTGGAGGGTGGAGGGAGGAGGGAGGAGGGTAAAGGGAGGAGGGCGGATGGAGGAGGGTGGAGGGAGGAGGGTGGAGGGAGGAGGGTGGAGGGTGGATGGTGGAGGGTGGAGGGAGGAGGGTGGAGGGAGGAAGGAGGAGGGTGGAGGGAGGAAAGTGGAGGGAGGAGGGAGGAGGGTGGTGGGAGGAGGGTGGAGGGAGGAGGGTGGAAGGAGGAGGGTGCAGGGTGGAGGGAGGAGGGTGGAGGGAGGAGGGAGGAGGGTGGATGGTGGAGGGAGGAGGGTGGAGGGTGGAGGAAGGAGGGAGGAGGGTGGAGGTAGGAGGGTGTAGGGTGAATGGTGGAAGGTGGAGGGAGGAGGGTGGAGGGAGGAAGGTGGAGGGAGGAAGGAGGAGGGTGGAGGGAGGAAGGTGGAGGGTGGAGGGAGGAGGGAGGAGGGTGGAGGGTGAAGGGAGGAGGGTGGAGGGTGGTGGGAGGAGGGTGGAGGGAAGAGGGCGAATGGAGGATGGTGGAGGGAGGAGGGTGGAGGGAGGAGGGAGGAGGGTGGAGGTTGGAGGGAGGAGGGTCGAGGGTGGAGGGAAGAGGGTGGAGGGAGGAGGGTGGAGGGAGGAGGGTGGAGGGTGGAGGGCGGAGGGAGGAGGGCGGAGGGAGGAGGGTGGAGGGAGGAGGGAGGAGGGTGGAGGGTCGAGGGTGGAGGGAGGAGGGTGGAGGGAGGAGGGTCGAGGGTGGAGGGAGGAGGGTAAAGGGAGGAGGGCGGAGGGCGGAGGGAGAAGGGTGGAGGTAGGAGGGTAGAGGGAGGAAGGAGGAGGGTGGAGGGAGGAGGGTGGAAGGTGGAGGGAGGAGGGTGGAGGGAGGAAGGTGGAGGGTGGAGGGAGGAGGGAGGAGGGTGGAGGGTGAAGGGAGGAGGGTGGAGGGTGGTGGGAGGAGGGTGGAGGGAAGAGGGCGAATGGAGGATGGTGGAGGGAGGAGGGTGGAGGGAGGAGGGAGGAGGGTGGAGGTTGGAGGGAGGAGGGTCGAGGGTGGAGGGAAGAGGGTGGAGGGAGGAGGGTGGAGGGTGGAGGTTGGAGGGAGGAGGGTGGAGGATGGAGGGAGGAGGGTGAAGGGAGGAGGGCGGAGGGAGGAGGGCGGAGGGAGGAGGGTGGAGGGAGGAGGGTGGAGGGTCGAGGGTGGAGGGAGGAGGGTGGAGGGAGGAGGGTCGAGGGTGGAGGGAGGAGGGTAAAGGGAGGAGGGCGGAGGGCGGAGGGAGAAGGGTGGAGGTAGGAGGGTAGAGGGAGGAAGGAGGAGGGTGGAGGGAGGAGGGTGGAAGGTGGAGGGAGGAGGGTGGAGGGAGGAAGGAGGAGGGTGGAGGGAGGAAGGTGGAGGGTGGAGGGAGGAGGGAGGAGGGTGGAGGGTGAAGGGAGGAGGGTGGAGGGTGGTGGGAGGAGGGTGGAGGGAAGAGGGAGGAGGGTGGAGGGAGGAGGGTGGAGGGTAGAGGGAAGAGGGTGGAGGGAGGAGGGTGGAGGGAGAAGGGTGGAGGGTGGAGGGAGGAGGGTGGAGGGAGAAGGGTGGAGGGTGGAGGGAGGAGGGGGGAGGGTGGAGGGAGGAGGGAGGAGGGTGGAGGGAGGAGGGTGGAGGGAGGAGGGCGAATGGAGGATGGTGGAGGGAGGAGGGTGGAGGGAGGAGGGAGGAGGGTGGAGGTTGGAGGGAGGAGGGTCGAGGGTGGAGGGAAGAGGGTGGAGGGAGGAGGGTGGAGGGAGGAGGGTGGAGGGTGGAGGGAGGAGGGTGGAGGTTGGAGGGAGGAGGGTGGAGGGTGGAGGGAGGAGGGTGAAGGGAGGAGGGCGGAGGGAGGAGGGCGGAGGGAGGAGGGTGGAGGGAGGAGGGAGGAAGGTGGAGGGTCGAGGGTGGAGGGAGGAGGGTGGAGGGAGGAGGGTCGAGGGTGGAGGGAGGAGGGTAAAGGGAGGAGGGCGGAGGGAGAAGGGTGGAGGTAGGAGGGTGGAGGGAGGAGGGTGGAAGGTGGAGGGTGGAAGGTGGAGGGTGGATGGTGGAGGGTGGAGGGAGGAGGGTGGAGGGAGGAAGGAGGAGGGTGGAGGGAGGAAGGTGGAGGGAGGAGGGTGGTGGGAGGAGGGTGGAGGGAGGAGGGTGGAGGGAGGATGGTGGAGGGTGGAGGGTGGAGGGAGGAGGGAGGATGGAGGAGGGTAGAGGGTGGAGGGTGGAGGGAGGAGGGTGGAGGTTGGAGGGTGGAGGTTGGAGGGAGGAGGGTGGAGGGTGGAGGGAGGAGGGTGGAGGTTGGAGGGAGGAGGGTGGAGGGTGGAGGGTGGAGGAAAGAGGGAGGAGGGGGGAGGGAGGATGGAGGAGGGTGGAGGGTGGAGGGAGGAGGGTGGAGGTTGGAGGGAGGAGGGTGGAGAAAGGAGGGTGCAGGAAGGAGGGAGGAGGGTGGAGGGTGGAAGGAGGGGGGTTGAGGGTGGAGGGAGGAGGGTGGAGGCAGGAGGGAGGAGGGTGGAGGGAGGAAGTAGGAGGGTAGAGGGAGAATGGTGGAGGGAGGAGGGTGGAGGGAGGAGGGAGGAGGGTGGAGGGAGGATGGAGGAGGGTGGAGGGTGGAGGGAGGAGGTTGGAGGGTGGAGGGAGAATGGAAGAGGGTGGAGGGTGGAGGGAGGAGGTTGGAGGGTGGAGGGAGGAGGGTGGAGGGAGGAGGGTGGAGGGTGGAGGGAGGAGGGTGGAGGGAGGATGGAGGAGGGTGGAGGGTGGAGGGAGGAGGTTGGAGGGTGGAGGGAGGAGGGTGGAGGGAGGAGGGTGGAGGGAGGAGTGTGGAGGGTGCAGGGAGGAGGGAGGGGGGTGGAGGGAGGAGGAAGGGGGGTGGAGGGTGGAGGGAGGAGGGTGGAGGGAGGAGGCTGGAGGGACAAAGGAGGAGCGTGGAGGGATGAGGGAGGATTGTGGAGGGTGGAGGGAGGAGGGTGGACGGAGTTAGGAGGGAGAAGGGTGGAGGGTGAAGGGAGGAGGGTGGAGGGAGGAGGGTGGTGGGAGGAGGGTGGAAGGAGGAGGGTGGAAGGAGGAGGGTGCAGGGTGGAGGGAGGAGGGTGGAGGGTGGAGGGAGGAGGGTGGAGGGTGGAGGAAGGAGGGAGGAGGGTGGATGGTGGAGGGAGGAGGGTGGAAGGTGGAGGAAGGAGGGAGGAGGGTGGAGGGAGGAGGGAGGAGGGTGGAGGGAGGAGGGTGGAGGGTGGAGGGTGGAGGGAGGAGGGAGGAGGGTGGAGGGAGGAGGGTGGAGGTTGGAGGTTGGAGGGAGGAGGGTGGAGGGTGGAAAGTGGAGGGTGGAGGGTGGAGGGAGGAGGGTGGAGGGAGGAAGGAGGAGGGTGGAGGGAGGAAGGTGGAGGGAGGAGGGTGGTGGTAGGAGGGTGGAGGGAGGAGTGTGGAAGGAGGAGGGAGGAGGGTGGAGGGTGGAGGAAGGAGGGAGGAGGGTGGAGGGTGGAGGGAGGAGGGTGGAGGGAGGAGGGAGGATGGAGGAGGGAGGAGGGTGGAGGGAGGAGGGTGGAGGAAGGAAGTAGGAGGGTGGAGTGAGGAGGGTGGAGTGAGGAGGGTGGAGGGAGGAGGGTGGAGGGTGGA